>NC_071485.1:4032297-4332297 GCF_028500815.1 Rissa tridactyla
TCCACTCACACTTGCTCCCTGTCACCCGTGTCCAGAAACATCGCAGCAAGGACGACAAAGGCAACCCCAGGGGCAGTGTCTGGACCGCGCTGCCAGCGGCCTCGGGGCTCGCTAGTGCCCAGACGGCGTTTGAGGTTGCCCCTGTGCGTCTGCCCTCTCACCCAGGCAGCGCCAGCATCGGCGGCAGTGCACGGGACACTCGGGGCTGCTCCTTTTGTGGTACAGCGTATTTCCCCTGGGTCTCCTCCGGCCGTGTCCTGGGGCTGGTCCCAGGCATCACCGGGCCTCCGGCACGGCGTGGTGCTCCGCTGGCAGAGAGTTTGGTTGCTTTGGAAAGTGTCCCAGTTCCTTTGGCTGAAGGGATTTGGGCAGAGCCCACTGGAAAAAGTGATGTGCTCTCCACGCATATGTGCCACCGGCAGCCGTGGTCCAGCAGCGTTAGTCACCGTGTCAGGGTGCCAGCAGTTGCACAAAACAAGGACACATCTTGCTGTAGCTCCCCGACTTGTGACGGGGGAGCGCCTGGCCCCTGCCAGCCCAGCTCCCGAGGGGCTCCTGCCACCCAGCGCTAGGTACAGCACGAGCACGCTCATCTTTCTTCGCTACCTGCTAGGAAATCATCCTCAACAGCCTGCAGGTTGTCCTTTGCTGGCGCAAGGCACAGAGAGCGCCAGGCACTGCTTCTGTCAACGCCTTGGACGATGCACAAACACACACACGCGTTTGTGTATGGAGGTGCCCATCCCTATCATGGCCGTTACCTCCGGAGGTGCACGTGCCTCGGACGCAGGCGCGTTTCAGAGCGCCAGCAGCACTAACACGCTCCCCCCAGTCCCTCCATTTCACCACAGTCACGTCTCACTCCAGGACACGCAGCTCCTTCTGCTCCTGAGCATCTCACGTGAAAGGCTGAGCTGGGAGCAGACAACCTTTGCTCCGCAGCTACCTGAGCCGGCACAGATCACTCACAGCTCCATTTCTCCTCCGGGGGCTGCTTCCCTCTAACTCCCCCGCTGGGAGCCGGCCGTGCTCTCCAGGAAACAATATTCTGTCTTGCCTGCAGCCGGCATCCCTAAAAACACCATGGCAACGTCCCTCTCTGCCACTCACTTGCCTGGCTGCGGCTGGGATCACATGAAGTTCTTACAGTCCCTCCTCGCCTTCCCACTGCCCCAGCCGAGCAGGGAGAAAGACAAAGAGGAGAAGAAAAAACCCCACATAAAGCACCGCTCCCAGAGCTCCCAGCTGGGCTTTTACATTCACCGGGAGCTTTTATAGCCTAGAGGTAACTGATTGCTAATTAACTCAGAGTAATTAGCACCGTTGCAAAAGCTAATCTGGTCGCTCCCTAAACATGTGTTCCTAACTACGAGGTTGATTTTGCCCTGTGCCGAGGTCTGGGGAAGGACTGCCCCTGTTCCCGTATGCACATCTGGAGCACCTCTGGGGCCGCCCGGAGCCGGGGCGCGCGTCCCGGGGGCTCTTCTCCCTCTCGCCCCGCAAACCCCGGGTGTTGGGCTTCCACCGGGCGCTTGTGCAGAGCCGTAGGTGTTGAGGGCAGGGAGGGCACCCTGCGTGCCCCTCGCCCCCTCTGCTCCCCGCTCCGTCGCTCCTCCAAGCGGATCCGCAGGGAAGGGCCGTCTGCCCGCTCAGCCCCAGCACCGCCGGGATTATGAGTAAAAGGCATTTCTTGGAAGAGCTGTGAAGTCGCCTGCGCTGTACAGGGCGAGCATCGTGTCCCAGCAGACGCCCTGGCCGGCCGGTCCCGGCTGGGAAGGTGGTGAGGAGGCGGGTGAGGAATGCTTTGCTGCATGTGGGTGCCTCCCCGCTCCGCCAGCCCCTCTCTAAATTACGTTGGCTTTAAAGCCTGCTGGCAAAACATAAAGCGGTCTCCACGCTCCAGCCACCACAAGGGTATTAATCAGGCTGAAAATACAAAAACAACACGAAAAACACCATCTATGGGGTGTGCAGCATCGGACACTCGCTCCGGGAGCCGGGCCAAGTGCTCGTATCTTGACTCTCTCATAAATACACCGCTAGGAAAATGCATTATCTCTGGAGTGCTTTTAGACCATTTAGACTTCAGGGCAAAACAGTCCAAGGCACCTGCTGCATTTTAATGATTCTTCTCCGTCACCTATAGGGATGCTGGGATTTAAATAACTGCCCCGCAGCCGCCCTGACCTTCCCACCGCGGCTCTGGGAAAGTCAGCATCGGCGGCGCCAGCACCAGTGATGGCGTGGGATTTTGCACGAATCCTCCCATTTCGGAGCGTGGGAAGACGAGCACGGTGGCAAGGGGCCGTGTACCTCGCTCTGCGTGGTGTCCTGCATCCCTGCCCGGGCAGGAGCTGTCGGCTGCGGCAGCGTGTGCCCCACGTATTTCCCCTTCTGCGGGCTGGGTTGTTTGCACTGAGCTCCCCGAGCACCTGGGGACAGAAGGGCTTCTTTTAACTGGGGACTGTTGTCACGGAGAAAGCACCCGGGGCTGTGCAGAGGGTGAAATCCCGGCTCCCTGGGTCCTTCTCCTGTGTCCTGCCTGGCATCAGGGATCGGCACTGGCCACGGGGCTCCTGGCGGGGAGGCCACGGGAGCGTGGGCTGAGCCAGGGTGAGCGGATGCACCCTGGTAAAAGGTACAAAGACTCAGTCACGCTGGAGCCCGAAGAGCAGGCTTGATGAAGAAAACATGCCCTTTGCGTTGCCATTCCCTCCCCATAAAGCTATAAACTCCTTTCAAATGCTTCATCTCCCTAACTTTTGGATGTCATTAAACTCTTTATTAATTTACTCCAAATGTCTTCACTCGTATTCCAGCACAGCTAACCCCATCAAAAGGATAAGAGCACAGTGCTTAGACAGCACTTCTTCTCTTCAAAGCCCGTTACTGAGATTAATTGCTTCTCTCAAGTCCTCTGTGAACGAGGTACATGGGGATAATTGTTATTAGTGCTGGGCGCGAGGTAAGAAGCAGGGTCCAAAGTAAAAGCGGGGACCCGGGCTGTCACCGGGCCAGCGGGAGAGGGTGGCTGGTGCGGGCTGCAGGCGCAGGGGGACGCGGGAGCTGCCGGGGAGGCCCCCGGGACCGCGGCCGGGCTCCATCTCTGATGGGTATTCCCGCAGCTCCTCGGGGAGAGGCAAAGCCCAGGCGGGCAGCGAGGTGCCAGGGCAGAGCCGCAGCCCCGGGGTGCCTGGCAGCCGTCCGCCGCTCAGCCCTTTCCCTTGGCCGAGTGCTGAGCGTGTCCTCAGGCTCCCTGCCGCTTCCCCAGCCGCTGCTGCCTGCCAAGAGCCTCCTGTGCAGGCAGAGATCCCTCCTCCTGCCCGATTTATCCCATGATGTCACCGATCCCGGTCCTTCCTGACATCACCGGTGACGTCACGAGGCCTTCCCCACGTCCCTGGTGCAGCAGCGGGGCTGGGCAGGGGACAACACCGCGGTGTCCGGCCGTACCCTGTCCCGACAAGCAGCTCGAGCTCCTGCTCTCGGTGGCGTTAAGGAGCGGTGGGCAGACCCGGGGCTGTGCAGCCCCCCAAAAGGCTCCCCACCAGCCCCGAGGGCAGCCAAGCCCCCACTCCTGCTGGTACCCACGGGATGGAGGATCCCACGGGAAGCACCACGACCCGGCTCGGCCGCGCCGAAGGAACACCAGCCGTTGGCTCCGGCGGTGCCCGCGCATTGGGGCCAGATGTGCGCGTTACTGAGGCTGCCACGGTACATCTGGTCCGGGTTTTGGTTTCCATCGCGGAGTTTACCACATCCCCCCCAGCCGGCTGGAGGCGAGGAGCCGCACATCTGGAAGCCATTGCAGCTGTCACGCTTCAAGGAGATACTGCACCGCAGAGAGGAGAACCCGATCCCTCGCCCCAGCAGCCTCCCCCCGCCCGCCAGCCCCAGCAGATGAGAGGAGCACCAGCATCCCCCGCCGCGAGCCGGATCCTGCCGGGTGCTGGGCTCCTCCCAGGAAGGGCAGCGCGTGGTGCCGGCACCTCACTGGGGAATGGAATGGGGCTGAGCCCCGTGGTGGAGAGTTAGCCCAGGCTGGGGACACCCCCAGCTCCTCGCCCCAGCAGGAGGGATGCTGGATCGCGCAGCCCCGGAGGGACCCGTCCCTCTCCCCGCTGCAGCCGAGCATCCCGGGGAGCCCAGCACGGCCGCACGCCCTCCCAGCCTTTGGTTTGAACGCTCTGCCAACCCAGCAAAGCCCCGCGCCGCGGTGGGGCTCCTCCGCACCATCCCCTCCGGTGCCCGGGAAGGGGATGCCTTTCCGTTTAATTAACTGTCCCGTGCTTTTGATGGCTCACCGGGTCTCAGGAGCGCAGTCACCACGCAGAGCTGCTGGCAGGGAAGGAGCGCTTGTTTCTTTATGATAACGAATAGTTTCAGCCTTAGTTATTTCTAAATCATTCTGGTTTATGAGCAACCTGACAATTTGGCAACGGCAGCAGGCCTGGGTCTGTACCAGGCACTAATAAAACCTGGAGAAGGGCTGTAAAGCCGAGCTGGCAGCAGGTTGCTGGGGGAAGGGGGATTATAACGGGCACCCCGGCTCCTCCGGAGCAGCGGGCAGCCACATGCCTCCCTGCGGGGGGATGAGCATCCCAGCCCGCCCTCCTGGCAGTGACGAGCTCTTGCTCCTCACCCCATCCGCACCTCATCCGACTCCCAAAGCACGTCTGGGTACCTCCCCGGGCACCCCGAGGCCGGGCAGGGGCTGCATCCTCACCGCAGGGAGCCGGGAGGCTGCGGAGAAGGGCGGGCAGGAGTCACTTGTTCTCTGCCCTGCGCTTTCCAGTGTGACGATTTATTGGAGGGGAGAACTGGAGAGGAACAAACCCACCAGAGCTGATAGGAAATAAAATCTGCCATTGCTGGGTGGCTGGCACGGAGCTGTCGGCAGTGGGACACGTCACCAACCAGCGCGTTCCTGGGCAGCGGAGGGGCTGTGCGTGTCTCTGCGAGCGTGCGTGCACCTTTGCTTTAGGGGACAGCGAAAGGTATTTTGGGGGGTCGTCTGGCATCACGCCCCGCTGCATTTGCCCGGGAGTCAGCCGCTCTTCTGCCAAGCGACCCGTCCTGCGGCGTTACTTTGTCCTCGAGAGCTGCAAACCCGCTGCTCCGCCGAGAGGCTGCGCGCTCTGGAGCCCACAGATGATGCGCCGAACTCGGCTGCTGATGCGGGAGGAGGAAAAGGAGGCAAAAACGCCCAAATGGGGCACAGTAGCCTCTAAACAGCATCTGGCCACACTGCCAGGGTCTGCCACAGGCTGGGACATTGAGCAGGCTCTGGACCAGTGCGGGTCCAACCCGCATCCCAGCCCAGCTCTTGGGGCTCCCGCAGGAGCATCTGCGGCAGAGACGGACCAACCGGCCACTTTGAGCCATCGGTCTGTCAGCAGGAAGGTTTGGAAGGGGAAGATAAATGGACATGGTACATAGAAATAACAAGTGCTTTGTGGAAACCGTGAAGAAATAATGGACGGATTAAAATAGAGGATCTATTTTTGGAAGGCCTGGCACAGGATCCAACCCAGAAAGCCACCTGCAAACCCAGCCAGCACCAATTCCCTGTGCTTAGACCCAGCCAGCTCTGCTCCCAGGTCGGAGGTATTCCTGCCCAGCCACAGGCAAAGCGCTCGGAGGGGCCGGGAAGCACCTCGGGGTGCAGCAGCCGCGGGGGTTTGCCTTGCTGCAAGACCCCAACGGGGGCTCCTGGGGAGAGCGAGAGCGGCTTGGAAAGGCTTGAGGGATACCAGGGCTGCAGGAACAGGCCCTTTACAGTTTGCACGCTGGATCCAGTTACAGGCCAGGTCAATAAAAGAACTGATTTTAGACTTTTATGGCTGAAATAATTGCCACTTGCATGCCAAGGGCTCGTTAGGGGGGCGCAGCCGGTGACGCCGTGTGCTGGGGCTCAGCAGCCCCCTCGGGCTGGGCATCGCTCGCTGCTCTTCCACTCCCCCCAGTATTTCTGCGGCCACAGAGAGAGGGGGATTGGGAGTCAATGGCACGAGCACGGGTGACCCAAGGGAGCCGTGGCCACCAGTCGCTTCCCGGTGCAGCAGCCAGCCTTCCTCCTGCTCCTCCTCCTCCTCCTCTCCTCCCTCCAGCCAGGCTTTGCTCCTGAAAACCCTTCTTTGTCATGGAAAGTTCTGCAGCTGGAAGACGTCGGGGCTGGGGCCAGGCGCGGGGGCAGCCAGGTCCCCTTGGCCTGGGCCCTTTGCGCCGCGGTCGCTGTGCCGCCCGGTGCCAGCGGCGTGGAGCAGCCCGTGCCCCGCTCCCACGGGCACCCGCCTGCCTCCGCTCGGCCCCGCACCATCGCGGTGCCACCTCCTGCCCCAGCCACCGCGCGGGTTTTCGCCTGGTCACATATGGAACGGGTTATGTTTTTATAATCATCTTTATGCAATCCTTTCCTTTTTTCTTTTTTTCTTCACTCCCCATATTATTCTGTATAATTCCTCCCCTCTTCCCCCCTCGCAAGCCTGTGCAAAACCCTTTCAAACGCCATTCTACCCCATTCCTTTCTAGGAGGGAGGCCCATGTCTGATCCTTCCACCTCTTGCAAGGACCCTCCGGTCCCTCGCTGGCTGCTGCAAACAGCCACTTCCCACACGAGGCGGGCGGGTGGGAGCCGCTCTACTTCTCCCACGGACGCATCCCCAGTTTTTGGCACTGCTCCTGCTGGCACCGCGATGCACCCTGAGGTCCTCTGACGGGGACCTGGAGCATGACCAACACCTCCCTCTCCTTGCCATCGGCCCTGACACGCTGCGCTTGGCTGGGCATCGCCCTCCCCACCCGTGCCCTTTGCCTCCTTACACGGGGGTTTGTCGGGCAGTGAGGGCCCCCCCCCCCGGCACCTCGTGCAGGGGCAGCGCGGCCGCGGGGACCTGGGGCTCTGCTGTGGCAAACGTCGTGGTGCGGCAACCGCAGGGCAGAGATGAGCCCAGGGTGGGGGGAAGAGGCAGTGGGAGCCAGCACCCCCGGAATCCCCCCCTCCGCCCTGCTTGGGCACCCCTGGGCGGCTGGTGGAGCCCGGTGCGGGGAGCAGAAAGGCTCAGCGGTGAGCGAGGGGCTCCGGTTCCGGGCTCAGCCAGCTGCACTGGGGTTCCCCGCTCCTAGGGAAAAAAGGAGACGAGGCTTTTCCCATGTAATCACTGCTCTGACACATCTGAACCCGCCCACGGCCCCGCTATTAAATCTCTGCGATGAGAGAACAATTTACCATGGGATTTTTCTATTTTTTTATTCTACAGAGACACTGCTGGTGCTACCTGCAGGAGCCAGCCGCGGGACCTGGACTTTGAGATCTATTTGGACGTGTCTTCAGGACATTTTGCAGCCCTCTGCCCCCTCCTCTGTGAGGCTCCAGCTCAGCACGACACGGCTTTGCCTGGGCAGAGTAAGCATGTACCTGCCCCTCATAGAATCGTAGGGTGGGAAGGGACCTCTGGAGATCCCCTCGTCCCACCCCCGGCCAGAGCAGGGTCACCCAGAGCAGGTGGCACAGGGACGCCTCCAGGCGGGTTTGGGATGTCTCCAGAGACGGAGACTCCCCCACCTCCCTGGGCAGCCTGGGCCAGGGCTCTGCCACCCTCACAGCAAAGAAGTTCCTCCTCGTGTTTAGGTGGAACTTCCCATGGTCAAGTTTGTGCCCGTTACCATTCACCCCACGTCGGTGACTCCCTGCAGAGCTGAAGCGGGCTGCAGGACAGAGCCCAACCTACAGGAGATGCCTCCACACGTCTGGCTATCGGGAGAGGCGTCAGCAGGGTCCAGGGAACACACCGATCCCGGAGATCAGAGAAGAGCAGGGGCAAGCGAACTTCATCAGGCTCTGGGCAAGAGTTTCCTACTTCAGAGAGCGCCTAATGCTTGGAAGGGAGCTAGAAAGGTGTCAGGGGACGTCTGTCCTTGCCAAAGGCGGGTAAGAGAGCAATCCATGTGCCAGCGGCCTTTAGCCCTGCCCGTGGCTTCCCCAGCCTCGACACCCCATCCTTGTCCCGCCCAGGGCAATACACCCCAGGAGAGACGAGGGGAGCCCTGAGCTCCCGCAACAGCAAACTGGGCAGGAGAGCGACGGGTTGGGGGTGCCAGAGCAGCACCGTCCCCCCCCGAGCCCCGCGGGCTCCCTCCTGCCCGAGCCGGGGCTGCACCGCGCGCTCCCGGCGCCCCGGCCATAAAAGCAGCCAGGGCTCGTGGCACGGGCAGGGCAGGGGCAGCGTGCCGGTGCTCACTGTAAATAGAACGAGATGATTAATTAAAGTGCAAGTCCACTGCCAAGAGGAAGAATGGGGCTCAGGTGGCTAATTAAACTCGGGCTGCAAACGCAGCCAGAGAATTTCTGCCGTATGGTCATGCACGCAACATCTGCTCCATTAAGATTTCAGGAGATAAAGGCAGGAGCGGTGCAAGAATGCAGGAATTCCAGGAGAGTCGCCGCAGCAGACCCTCTGCCACAGGGACCCGCTGCCGCCCGTCAGCTGGGGTGCACCAGGAACATGGATATCCCTGGAAATCCCTCTTCCCCGATGGAAACACAGCGCTGCACCCTGACAACCGCCCAGCAAAGCCTGCAGCGCTGCGAAGGGGGGGGCCCCGCTCCTGCCCGTGCATCCGGATCGTGGTAAAATAACACCAGGCTGCACAGAGCCCCCGTTTCACCCCAAACTGATGGGATGGTGCATGGTACAGGCAGCGCGTCCGTGCCCCTCCCTGCACCTCCCGCCTGCGTCCCGGTGGGTCCGGCGCTTGCCCGCACCCCTCCAGCAAAGCGAACGCGGCCGGGACCGCGAGGGCTGGAGCGGCACCAGCGAGGATTCCCCCTCTCCTCGCCCTCCCTGAACATCTGTGCAGATGTTAACAGGCGTGGCAGGGCTCAGCTTTCCGTGCGAAAGGCAAAGGGTTAGAGTTGAGCTCTTGGGTAAGCGACACCGAGAAAGTTGAAGTTTAATTGGCATTCCTGCCCGGGATGAAAGCCCACGGCTGCCGGTGCCGGCAAAGGCTAAGAGGGACCATTGGTCACGGGCTGTAAAGGCCACACACAGGCGGCACCGGGGCAGGTCCCCCCCGCCGGAGGGGGCTTCGGCAGCGGGGCTTGGCTCCAGCGCTCCCTCCTCGGCCTCTCCCCTCCCGCATCCCTCTGCGGGGCAGCAGAGCATCCCCGCGTGTGTCCCCGGCAGCCCAATCCCCACCTACCGAAGGGTTCAGAGGGGGTCGTCTTCCAAAACACCTTCCATCTCTGAGCAGCGCAGGGCTCGTCGGACCCATCTCGCCTTTGGGACTGCCTTCAGAGATGTGAATTTTGCAAAAATCCTTGGGACTGGGAAGCAAACGCTGTGAATAACCAGCGCCAGCTCTGAAACGCTGTGAATAACCAGTGCCAGGGGGGTGACCAGCACTGTCCCCGTCCCCATCCTCACCTCCCCATGGAGCTGGATCCCTCCCCACGCCGGGGGAGGCTGGGGACAGCCATGGCCTGTCTGTCGGACCCCCTGCTCCGCCGTGCCAGAGTCTTCCCATTTGCAGAGACACCAAGGGGTCCAGGCATCCCCCCTTTTTGGAGGATGGGGGGAAGCATCCCCCCTTTTGGAGGGGATGACTACCCCTATCCATGAGCAAAACAAGCAGCCGCGGGCTCCTGCGCTGCCGGAGGGGCTCTGCCACGCGGAGCAGGTCACGGACATGAATTCCAGCATGGGGCATATTCACCAGCCTTCCCAAAACTGCCTGAAAACAGTCATTATGTTAAATGCAAGGTCTGGCAGACGCCAGCCCGTAATTTCACTCCCGATGTAAGTTGTTCGCAGCGCCGACGTCGCGGGGAGGGAGCTCGGTTGATGTTTCCCATTAGCGCGGGAGCCCCTGGCTTTGCTGCCAGCCCTTCCCGCTGCAAACGCTTCGCTGGGAAAACGGAGCCACCGAACTCGGCTGCGGCCTCGATCCCTTTCAACTCCGGCGTTGCAGGGGAGCTGCAGGCCCCGAGGGAGCTGCTCCGACTTGTTCTGGGCTCCTCAGGGAAATCAAAGCGAACGGAGAAACAGCCGCCTTATTAAATCAATAGCGACGGGCAGGCTGCTGGCGGGGGAGCACTGGGATGGAGCCCGGGGCAGCTTTTCCTTGCTTTTCCTGAGGTTCCAAGGATGGGGTTCGGGGACGGCAGGTCGTGGGGTGGCTTTACCCGGCTGGGGGTGCCGTGGCGAAGGGGAGAGGAGCTGGACCGGGGAGCAGGCAGGGGTATGGCCGGTCATCCCGGAGCTCGCCCACACGCTGAGGGGCTAAATAAATACCAAAATAAGAGTGGGCAGAGGTAAGCAGAGCCCTGGCTCTCTGCCACCCCCAAAACCCTTCGGAGAGTCGGTGACAGCACGAGAGTCCCCGCACAGCATCCGCCTGTGCCGGCCCCAGGAGCAGCCCCCTCCCGCCGCCCCGCACCGCTTTCAGGTTGTTGAGGAACAGCGAAGCGCTTCGCCCTCATCGCAGAGCCCTCAAGCACAGCCGGATTCTTTCCTTCAACTACAAACCCCTTCCAGAGCTGCCGGGGGCGCGGGTACCCGTGGCCTGCAGGCTGCCGCCGCTGCTGTCCCCTCGCAGCCCGGCACGGGCAGGGAGGGAGCGGCGAGAGCCCGGCGGGGCTGGAGGCGGCCACGCACAGCACCGCAAGCCCGGGGGCAAGCCCAGTCCTTCCCTGGGACGGCTTTGCCCTGGGGTGCCCCAGCCAGGCAGGGACGGTGGCCACAGACTGAGGGTTCCCTGTCCCACGTTGGTGGCACCCCAGAACGCACAGTGGCAAGCCAGCCACAAGCCCCATCACTGGGGGCCAGCAAGCGCAGCCCCCGGGTAGCCCCCCGGCACACTCACCCCAGTGATGGATCTGCCATCGCAGCCTGAGCTCCGGGGGGTGCTGCTCCCCCAGCCAAGGGCCCAGGACCAGCCCCCTGCCCACGAGCCTGCCCGCGGTCCCCAGGAAAGCTCCGGGACTGGAGTCAATTGTGGTCAGGTGGTTGTTATTATCAGTAGTTTTCATCGTAATTCAGAACGGCTGCCACTTGCCAAGCGCTTTCTGCAGCAGCCCGTTATTAATGGCACGCTGAAACGCAGCCCGGCTCTGCTCTTGCTGTCGGACGCGTCCTTTTGCTGTCAGCTGCTCCTCGCAGCCCCAGGAAACTGGAGGTTTCTCCCGTAGGCGGTCGGTGTTCCCGGAGCCCCCGGTGTGCAGGACCAGACAGGGTGGCCAGCGGGATTCCCCATGGCCAGCGGCGCAAAAATCCCGGAGCCACCCCACCGGCAGCCCCCAGCGCGGGCAAAGCACCGAGGTTGGTGACGGCCTCTTGGAAGGGCCGTAAAGGAGCAAGATGGAGCTAATCCACCCCCGTATCCCTTCTGCCCCTATGGCCCGGCCAGGCGCCTCGGAAACAAGTCAAGTGATGCTGGAATTACAGAATAATCTGCCATAATAATTCACCCTGACCCCCCTTACCCAGAGGCTGGTGTACACCCTGCAGCGGGATGCTCGCCCTTAGCTATTTTTCAGCGCTTCCTTGGGAATCCTGTCGGGAAGGGGATGCTGGCCGGGGGAGGACGGGCTGGCTGGGGTGATGGGGACCAGCCCCGCGGGTGCCCCAGAGTGCCCCATGCTGTGGTCTCCATGGGTGGATGCATTACACAATGTGGGAACACCGGCCTTATCTCTGACACGGCTGTGCTAAAAATCAATAAAGACCTCACATAAAATAAGAGCTTTTTGTGCAAATATAGTGGGTGACCCTGTTCTCTCCCTTTCCTCCTGCAGGATCGCTAAAATCTCCACGGTGGTTACAGCTCCATTGAGAGCTCTGCTGGGATGTAGCACCCAGGCATGGCCTCTCCCCGACCACTGTCCCTCTCCATGTCCAACATCCCCCTCCCTGCCCGCCATCCCTCTCCCCTCCAGCCCCTCTCCTTCCCTGCCTCCATCCCTGCCCGGGGCCATGGCAACGGCCGTGACGTCTCCCGCACCTCGAGGATGATTTGATTACGTGGGCTGCACATGAGAAAGTTCCCGTTGGAGCAGAAATGGATCTAATTACCGACGCTAGTGGCGGCAGAGGCTCCGGTGCAGGCTGGGCAGAGGAGCGAGGTGCTGGGGACCTGGGATGCAGCCGCGTCCCACAGCTCCGCTCCGAGCGCAAGGTCAAGGCCAGAGCTGAGGCTGCTGGAACTGGGACCGAGAGAGGAGCAGGCACCAAACTCTCCTCCTCCCCGCTCCCTGCCCTCGTGCTCTCCGGGAGCATCCGGAGCGGGGGTCCAGAGCTCCTGGTCCTCCCGCACCCCATTGTGCATCGCAAGGGAGGGCAGAGCTGCCGGGGTGAAAATCCAAACATGCCCCAGCTTCCAGCCAGGCAGCTGACATTCCTGCTCTGCAATGGTTTCGCAGGAGGCAAATCAAGGTACCCCCGGAGCTCCTGGTGATGGGCAGAGCCAGAAAATCCCCAGTGCGGCCCTGCCGGGGGGGGAATAGGTGTGGAGATGAAGGGAAGCGCCAGAGCTCTGCCTCCCTGACCACCAACCCGAGGTGGGCATGGAAGGGAAAAGCGTGGCTGGGCTGCATCTCCCCCATTCCCACACCCCACAGCGAGGGGACGGCACCCCACGGATCACCTTCGGGAGCCAGCTCAGAGGGTGGCCGTGCCACTGGGGGGGACCAGTCCCCCCACACTGCAGCTCCTCTTTCAAAGAGCCTTGGGTGAGGATTTTCACTCCCTCCTTCCTCCCATTTCAATGAAACTGCAATTTTTATGCAGAAAAAAAAAAAAAAAAGCCTTGAAAAAGCAATCTTTTGGCATGTTTTTGAGACAAAAATCCCCTTTTTCTTGGAAAACAGGCCAAAGCCTAGCCCATATTCACTTGGAAATGGGCCTTGTTCTTTTTGAAAAACAGCCCAATTTTCTGATGGAAAATTGGAAAATAGAGGCAGGTTGGCTCCAGGAGAACGTGTGCGTCGCAGCAGAACTTTCCATGAAAATGACCTGGAGCTGCAACAGAGCAAAAACCCTCGAAAGTGGAAGGTTCCCTGCCCAGGGATGCTCGGCCGGCTCCGGGAACGGCTGGTCCTCTCAACCCCTGCCTGGGGGGTGATTTTTTCCCAGCCCAATACAAGAAATGAGCTCCCCCACAAAATTTGCTCGGCTCGCGTGATTCTGGCATGGCACGTTGCCCAATAGGGTTTCTATTAAAATGTGATTTCGTCATGCTTATAATTTCGTTATCCAAGGTATTTGTGTAGAACATCGACCACACAGGTAATATATGGGTAGGGGGAGCTAAATCAGAGAGCGTGTACATTTTTTAATGGTGAGTTGCAAGCAGACGTGAAATAATCAAGGCTGGATACGACTGCCATCATTTACCGGCACCTGACATGCTGAAATACTTCATCGAGGGGTTATTGCCATTTAACACATCTTTCACTTCTTCCATCTTTCCTGGATAAAGTGCCCAGCCATCCCATCCATCTTCAGGCGGGATCTGCCAGCGCCGCTCCCTGCCAGCGTGGCCTGATGCTGATGTTCACCGCGGTCGCCTGCGCCCGGCAGGAACCGCATTTCTCTCTCATTTATCAGCACTTGAGGCGTTCCATGTAAATTTGAAGGCGCTGGCAAGGAGAAGAGAGCCTTGTTCATCTCGTGCCCCACCTGTCTCCCCCCAGACCTCTCCAGACGGTAAATTCATTTTGCCTCCCCCCCGACACCTTGCGTGGGACCGCAGCGAGGGGCGGCGTCTGCTGCATCCCAAACCCCCTCCCAGTGCCTTAAACTGGCCTGAGACCGGCTACCGAACCCAAAGGGTACCCCAAATCGCCGCTTTCCTGGGCGAAGCAGCTGGCAGTAAGGAAAAAGGCATTTTTGGCCCCTCGCAGCAGCCTGTGGGCTCCGTGGGGCGGGGGGTGCCGGGGGGCAGTGGTGCGGCAGCCCCCGGCTCCGGGCTGCGGGTAGAGGATGCTCAGCCCGGCGCTGCCATTAGCATTCCCCCGGCGTCCCGGGAATAAACACCGCTTTGTTTTAAGCCCCGTCGCTGCACAGGCAAGAAGCACTTAGGGGCTTTCATAGGCTCATCTGCATCATAATGCCGGGGAATTCTCATCTGGAGTGATCCCAGTGTCGGAACCCGCAATCCAGCCGTAAAATACGGGGAGGAAGCGCCGGGGAGAAAACGACACGGGTGCGGGGCGGGAGCGGGGCTGATCCGGGAGCCGTGCTCATGCCAGGCTTTTCTCAGCAAATGTCTGAGCAGGAGGAGGGCGAGAGGGGACCAACCGGGGAGGAAATTTTGGGTGCCCGGGGCGGCGGGAGAGGCCGGGCTGCACTGCCGGGTGGGATGCGGGGGGCTGCCGGAGCCCCGTCCCCCAGATCGCGAGTGAGTCCATGTCTGCTGGGGGATTCAGGAGGTGTCCCCCGTCCCTCCGTGGGAAGCGCCGGCACCACCTGCGAGCCCCGAAGCCCCACGCCGGGGGGCTCAGGACCTCCCCGCCCCGCCACCAGCCCATGGGAATAGGGGCCACATACCAGATGGGCGATTACCAGGGAAATTCTGATTTATGAGCGGCAAAACCTGCTAACACCCTCACTCTCCAGTGAGGGAGAGGTGTTTTTTCTGGCGTGCTGTAGGAAGAGGGGCTGCTTTGAGACCCAAGCCTTCCTGAGCTCCCGGCCCCTGGGTGTGAGTCTGGGAGGTGATAACTTATGCAAACGCACACGTCCTTACCCGGCCAGCTGAATTTAGCATAAATCAAGAACTCTGGCTTTGCAAGAAAAACAAAGGCGCTGAAATGACGCAGGGCAAACGGAACAAAAGCCCTTTCCTAGCTTAGATGGTAACAGAGACGGGGAGACAGGCAGCGTTACACAGGCTGCAGCACACACACAAACCCTCCGAGGGACGGGGCTGGCCGGGAGCGGGGACACCCCGCAGCCCTTCCCGCAGCCCTTCCCCATGGCCTCATGGCTGGGAGGAAGGAGAAGCTTTTTCTCGTCTCCCTCCTCCATCTCCCGCATCCCGGGGCAGCCTCCTGTGGTGGGGGGGCTCTGGAAGGAGCCCGGGGGGTACCTCAGAGGATGCTTCCCAAGCCTAGGGAGGGGAATTGCAGCCCAGGCACCTGTAAAAACTCTCCCCAGAGCCACAGGGGGCCGAAAAGGAGCTTATATAAAAGAAAAATGGGTCTCAGCAAGGTGCACAATTCATTTGTGAGCTCAGCGGGTGCTGAGAGCTGCCGCGAGCGCTGAGCTCTTTTCAGCCTAAACACATTGCTTTGCGGGGGAGAGAGGGCCTGGCGTGAGTGATGGTTTCAGGGAGGAGAGCCGGGGGGGGAAAAGCCACTGCTGGTGCCTGGAGAGTGGGATAGAGGAGGAAATCACACCCGGCTTCGGCTGCTGACCCGCTCCTTGGAGGCAAGGCAGGAGAAACCCGGAGCGGAGCCTGCAGCCAGACCTCGCAGCATCCTGCTGTCGAACCAGGGGGTCCTGGCCCGGGACGGCCACTCGTTTTGTCCTGACTCTGGCCACCAACGCAGCCGGCGGGGATGATGCTGACGCTGCAAACCCCCTCCTCGGGCCGGGGATCGCGGGGAGCTTTGTCATGCTGGAGAGCTGGGGCAGAGCCAGGGCAGAGCAGGGGCTTGGGGGGAGGATGCTGGGGGCAGCACCCCGAGCACAGACAGGGCTGTTTGCAGGGGGGGCAGGTCCTCCAGCACGGCCCCTGACGGGCTTCACACCCCCGCATGGGGCAAGCTGGAGTCTCAGATCACATTCATCAGTGGAAGAGCCACCGCGAGGAGCCGGGAGTTCGGCTGGGGCGTCTTTAAATCGTCGTTTATCCTGTTCTACTCCGAGTTCGGAAGTTACTGCCTGCAAGGTCTACACCAGGGCTCTGCAGCCCGGGACATCCCGTACCGCGGGGCTGGGAAGCGCTCGCTGCTCGGAGCTCAAAACAAAACCACGTGTGTCCCACCCCCGGCTCCGCGAAACTTCCCATTCCTGCCCTAACGCAAGAAAAACATGGACGGGCATGAAAGGAACGGGGCTGCTGACACCAGCAGATTTGTGGCTGCCGTCGTGAGCTAAGCCGACGCTCCAGCCATCCTAAATGTTCCCGTTCCCAGGAAGATGCTTGGGGTGTAGCACAATAAAACATGATCTTTTTTTTCTGCCAAGTTACATCAGAATTTACAAGGCATTTCCAAGATGGAAAAAATCGGGAATTATTGTGGGTGCGCATTGATTTCAGCTCCGTGCATGAAGAATGCCGGGCAGGAGCAGACCGGGTCCCCGGCGCGGGCCGAGCGCGGAGGCGGCGGCGCAGGGGGAGTTTTCCGGAGGGTGAAAGGGAAGGTGGGATTTCGGGTGTTTGGTTCCAACTCAGGGCTCATTTTCTGACCCACCCCAGGCTGGCAGCTTGTTTGCCTTCCGTGCCCCCCACAAGCTGCCCCTGCCATCGGCTCCTGAGATTTACTTTTATTTTTGGCCAAGAGCCTTATGAGCGAAGGAACCGTCTCGCATGGAAAAGGGCTGGTTTGGCCGAGGCAGTGCAGACCCCCTTGCCGTGCTCCAGCCAGCACTGAGCCAGTGGCAGCGGCACGGACGGAGCATCCCTGGGGGCTGCTGGATGCGGCCCCTCTCCCCCCGTATCCCACTGGAGCCTCCGGAGCCTCAGGAGCTCCGTGCTTCTTGCCGGAGCCTCTGCAGAGAGCAAGGCAGGAGAGGGAGATCAAGCATGCAGCTATCGATTTATTCCAGTGATTTTAACAGATTACTGGAAAGAATAAAGCAGGAGACCTGGCACTGCCGTTCCCTCCTCGCAGCCCCGTCCCCCCGGCTGCTCCCCGCGGGGCTGGGAGGAGGAGAAGTCCCTCCCCGGTGGCAGCAGTTGGTCTCTCCGCCATCGGGGCTGGCGGCCGGGGGGACGTTTCTGTTCTCAGCCACCTTCTGCATCCTCTTGCAGCACCCACTCGGTCTTTTCCCTGGTTTTTTCCTTCCACCCCCAGCTGGTTTCTGACCGACATCTTGTTGCGCGGGAGAAGCTCGAGGTGGGGTTTCTGGGCAGGGCCATTCTCCTGCGGCAAAATCCGAAATGTCCCGGCAGCAGGGGCGTTTGCAGGGCAGGGGATGCTGGCGAGAAGGGGCTGCAGAGCCTGGACTGGCCCCTCAGGTGCTTGTGTCCCCTCCCAGCCCCCGGGGACGAGAAAGATGCTCTTTCCTCCTGCGGAGCAGAGCCTGCGAGTCGAGCCCCTGCCGGGACGGGCCATATGCCGGTGCGGCGTTTGCAGCCCTCCGGGCAGAGCACAGACGCTTTTTGTCGCCTTTCCATCCTGCTACATATTTATCAGCCTGATTTGCATGGCCCTTTGCATAAGCCGCTGGGCCGGTCGCTGTGAAGCGTCTCTCTCGCAGACAATCTGAAGTATTCATCTAAATAATTCCGCCGGCATTTTGACTTCCCAGGACAGAGCCTTTGTTTTACGCTATTGCCAGCAAATTCCTGGTCGGACGGGCTCAGGTTTCCAGCGCGCCATTAGCACGCAGCCGTTCCCACCGAGAGCAGCGGAGAATTTCCCCGTTTCCTCCCAACCCCAAGCAGCAGCCGCCCGGATCGCATTGGGAAAAACCTGCTCCTTATTTCGGTGTCCAAACACAGTGGAGACGCAAACCGTGTTAAAGGACGCGGCGGTGGGACAACGGGACAAGCCGCCGCGGGTCGCGGGCAGCGTGGCTGCTGGCGTCACTCATCCAAGGCAGCCTCGCCAAAGAGCTCCTTCCCCACTTCCTACAGCTCCAGTGAGCGAGAGGGAACAGGGTCGTTATGCTTTTGATTCCAGGCCCTAATTAAGCCTCGGGAAAGGAAATGGTGCTACTGAGGTGATGCGCTGCCCATCCAGCACAGGGTCCCAGCACCCCCCAGCCCCGGCGGGGCTCAGCCCCACACCGGCTCCCAAACTGTCCCCTCGTTTCGGCTTTAAAAATTGCCCCGTCACCCTGGAAAAAGCCCTTTAGCAAGTTACAGAAAAGGGGTCTGGCTTCACACCAGCGTAATCGAACCCCGTGGAGGACGTCGTTCCCCGTCTGCTGCCGCTGCCTGTCCCACTGCTGCAGTCCACAGCCAGCAGCTTATTTAACATTCAAATAACAACTTGGATTTTTGAAATAAAAAACACATTTAGAGATGCGCGCGCTGAAATGCATATGGGAACGTGCACACGTAAATATGCACATCTGGGTATCTGTCTTGCAGAAGAGCGAAGGGACCGCGGCCTTTCTCCAGCAGAAAAAGTCTGAAAAAGTCTAAAAAAGTTAGGAGGGAAGCATAAAAGTCCTAAATGTCCCGTCTCTTGGTGAGAAGCAGCCATTTCCATACTGCATTCCCACATCAGCTGCCACAGCGCTGGCTGGGAAGAGCCCTGTGGGGCCGGGACCCGGGGGCCGGGGAGGCCAGCCCAGGGCGATCGATTTGGCAATTCGGGAACAGCAAAAAACCCCACGGCAACAATCTGATACGAGGTTTCTGCAAATACATCCCCGTCCATTAGGCCGGCGCAGTTCCTCGCCTGCTGGCAGGGCCGGCTGCCCGGCGTGGGGCTGAGTGCTCCAGCCGGGATCGATGCTCCCCGGCTTTATAAACCCACTAATCGCCCTCATTTATAGGAGACGTGTCTCGCCGGCACCCGGGGGCCTCCTGCATTTGTTCCGAGGGGAGGGTTTAAACCTTTCCTGTTTTTCAGTCATTCTGGCTGGGAGAAACCCCTGGCTGCCGCCTGCCCCCAGCCCCTTCCCTGCTGCCCCCAGCTTTGCTGGGGAAGGGGGGCTGCCGGGAGCGGGGCTCCGGGAGCCCCCCGAGCTTCTGGCGTCAGGGCTATCTCCAGCCCCACGTCTGAGGCAGCAGCTCGAACGTACAAGCAATATTTGTGCTGTAATTGCACCCTTAATGAGCCCGTCCTCTGCTTAGCAACGGCTCCCGTCATCTGCAGGGGGATTTGCTGGCACAAGCAGCTCCTGCTGCTCCGCGGCGGCCCGGGGCTGGAGGCAGGATCCGGCCGTGTCTCAGCCAAGCCAGAGGCTGAGGAATCCCTTACTGCCCGTCCCAGGGACCTGCCCAAGCAGTGCAGGCAGGGGCCCTGCCAGCACCCAGCTAAAGTCCCCCGTGGGGCAGGGGAGCGTGAGAAGCATCACCAGCACCGGGGCATCTCTATGGGGTGCTGTGGAGCATCCCCACAGGTGCTATGGAGCATCTCCATGGGGTGCTGCCTAGCATCTCCAAAGATGCTGTGGAGCATCTCCACGGGGTGCTATGGAGCATCTCTACAGGTGCTGTGGAGCATCTCCACGGGGTGCTATGGAGCATCTCCAAAGATGCTGTGGAGCATCTCCACGGGGTGCTATGGAGCATCTCTACAGGTGCTGTGGAGCATCTCCACGGGGTGCTATGGAGCATCTCCATGGAGCGCTGCCACACATTTCCATGGGTGCTGCCGAGCATCTCCATGGGTACTGTGGAGCATCTCCATGGGGTGTTGCTGAGCGTTTCCGTGGGTGCTGCAGAGCATGTCTATGGGGAGAATCTCCATGGGGTGCTACAGAGCATCTCCACAGGTGCTGCAGAGCATCTCCATGGGGTGCTGTGTCTCTGCGGGGTGCTGCGTCTCTGCAGGGTGCTGCCCGTGCCTGATTAGCCCAGGCACCACCCCGCGCGGCAGACTTGCAGAGCACGGTCTGTTGAGCTAATCAAAAGGAGATGAAGTGCCGGCTTGATTGCAGTGAATAAGTACCTTCGTGGGCAGAAAATGCCAGGCACTGGAGAGCTCTTCAATCAAACCGCGCAGAGCATGGCACAGCGAGAGCCGGCAGCCAGCAGCAGTCGGGGTTTGCCTGGGGACCAGCACACGCTCGTGAGAGCGAGGATGATGAAGGGAGGAGGGTTGGGAAGCAGTCCCATCTCCGTCCCTGGGTGTTGGGGCACACAGCGGGGTGCTGAGCCCACCCTGGGGCTGCAAGAGACCCGTCAGCCAGGCTCGGGCACTCCAACCCCGTGGCTGCTTCTGGCCTTCAAATCTGTGAATCCATGGACTTTAAGTATTTTCAAAGAATTTCCTGTATTTAAAGAGAGAGATGCTCTTAAGTGCTTCCCTGGACGAGGGCCAGAGCGCTGAGCGCCTGCAGGACAGACTGCGCAGCCGCACGCCTGCTCCTGGGAGGGGGATATGCCCATGGGGGCATCTCCTCCGAAGGACGAGTTCCTGCCCACGGTGCTCTGGGGATCCTGCCCCTCCCCACAGGGCTCCTGGCACCAGTGCATGAGATTCCTGATGCAGAGCAAAGCTTTTTGCATCCTCTGCATCTCCTGGATGGCTTCCCGGGCTGGTCCCTGGATGCTGAATGGCACCAGAGGACCCGTGGGGACGTGCCCAGCCTGGAGCCCAGCGCCCTGGAGGAGCGCTCCTGGGGCTGATGGCATCCCTCGGGCAGCGTAAAAAAGCCTGCGCAAAACCGAGAGTTTAACAGCTCATATTAACCTTTGCACTGTTAGCACCCGTTAAAAGGAAGCAATTAAACACACCAGGCTGGTTTACAGGCAGGCGTTGCCGACACAGCTGCCGGCGCGCCCGGAGCATCGCACCAGGGTTGTGCGGCTCCCGACAGCCCTGCGCCCGCGGCATCTACGAGGGTCCCGCTGCGGGACCCTCACCGTGTGCCGCGGCGGGAGTGCAGGCACCGCACTAACGAGCCGGAGCACTAATCAGGGCCAAAACTGCCAATGTGCAGGTTCACCTGCAGCCCAGCCCTGTCAGAGGGGAGCCGGAGCCAGCGAGGACCACTGAGCATCTCCCCGGGGAGCAGGGCTTCGGCAGCGCCCAGCATGGACCCTCTTCCCGTCACTCCTGCTCTGCCCCGGAGCTCTCCTTGGCCTCGCACCATGGTGGCCCCACGGGACACCTCTGCTTGCACAGTGCAAGCTGGCTCCCATCCGCGGGGATGCTGGCTGCTCTACAGCTTCCTGGGTGCACTGGGGGGGGGAGGATTTTTTCCTCTGAGCCCCAATTTTTTACGCTATATCCTTCAGGCAGCCTGCCCCGATCCCGCAGCCGGAGAGAAACACGGGACCGTCCCCAGCGCGGTGGTGGGAAGGGAGGAGAGGTGTGAGAGGCCGCTTTACTTGAGTCTTGTAAATGATGCATTAGTTTGCATTTACAAGAGCCTGAAAACACAGCACGCTGGTTCCTGCTACTGCCGGGGCTGCTGAACCGCTGCTGCTCCCTCCCCGCAGCGTCTCCCCCCTCCCCTGGGCTCCTTCCTCCCGCAAAACTCTGCTTTTCACTCTTAATTTCCTCCTTCTTATTTAATGAGTTGGTAAGTGTCGGGGATGATGCCTGTCTCAGAGCGCCCTGTGCATTAGTGAGAGATGATCCCATTAGGAGCAGCCCAGCGAGCCCGGCTGGATGCATCCCGTCGCATCCAGGGCTGTCAGCTGCGGGGTCCCGTGGGACAGCCCCCCCAGCAGCCCTGCCTTCTCCTGGGGGATGAAGGCTCTCCCGGGGGATGAAGGCTCTCCCAGAGCAGCCCCGTGCCTGCGGAGCGTGCCGGGTCCCCGTGTTGGCATTTCCACGGGACATGCCCATCCCTGGCTCCGCAGAGCGTCCCAGCAGCTCTGCCTGCCGTGCAGAACAAGGAAAGCTTCACCTGGGGAAATACAGAAGTTCCCAGAACTGTGGGTCACGCTCTGGCGAAAACAGAGTGTTTTGAGCTGTCTGCTGAAAGAGAGAAAGCAGAGAAGGGAAAACAGGTTCTGCTTTTGGAAACCGCGACCTTCTAGCCCGGAGATCAGGACACGTCAGCTCATCAGCGCCCATCTGCCAGAGACTCTGCGTGTACCGGAGGTGTCAGGGCGACAGATAGCATAATTGCTAAATAATTCATCAGAAAAGGCCAAACAAAAGCAAGTGGGAAGAGCAGCCCAACAGTAAATATGCCAGCAGACCCCGGAGAGCCGGGGCTGCAGCATGGCCTCCCCTTTGCAGCGAGCTCTCTGTTGGCAGGAGCTGCTTGGAAAACTCTGGGTGGCTTCGCTCCCAATAACACGCCTGTTGATTTTCCCTCCGTCCCTCCAGCAACTTTTGTGACATCATCTTCCCCTTATATCCCTCTTTGGCGTTTCTATTCCGGAGCAGGGCGAGGAGGGAGAGCAGCAGGACCTCCCCCGGCGCAGCTCACGCTCTCGGTGCCTCCGCAAACCCCGGAGCATGCCGGGGGGGAGGCTGAGCTCCATGGGGCAGAGCCAGCCCCTCGGTACCCGCCTCGCTCGGCATTTGGGGGTGTCAGACACCCCCGGAGCACGCCGGGGGGGCTGCTGCTCCCTGGTACCAAGCCCCCGGCTGCTTGCGGCCGGGCAGGGGCTCCTCTCCGCAGCCAAACGAAGCCGTGCCCAGAAATTGCAGTGGGGCAGGGCTGGCAGGTTCCTGGCACCCGTCCTGTGGGTTAAATCTGTCCCCGGCCACAAATGAGACGTGTCCGTTGAGTTCATGGTAAATTACAGTGCGGAGAGGCTCTCATAATTAGGAGCTTCGCTCTGAAAGCGCATCCCTGCGCTGAACACCCCCTGTAAGCTGCTTCCTCCCGGCTGTAAATCAAGGCAGAGGGGCCCCATCCTGCCCCCGACACCGCGGGAAGGAGGGATCCAGCCTCGGGCACCTGCGGGAGCCCATCCCAAGCCGGAGGCGGCAGTGGCCCCGGTGCAGGGTGGCAGCAGCAAGACGCGTGACGCTGCCCTGCACCATGTGCCGGATTTCTGCCCAGTTCAGCCCGATTTGCAGCTCTACAAGACACAGGAGGAACCAAACTGGGTTTTATCCCAAGCCCTCAGCTCCTGGTGGCGGGTCTGGCCCTGCAAAAAAAAAGGCAAAGCACCCAGATTCAAAAAAACCCCAAATACTCGCCGGGTGAAGAGAGGCTGTTAGCTGTGCCCGAGTGGAAGGTGGCAGGTTGTTCCTCCAGAGGAAGACCTGGGAGAGGGGGCTGAGCAGCTGCTGACCTGGTTAAATGAAATTTAAGATGCTGAAAAATTACCTTGCCCATCAATCAGCCCTTCAGCCCGCAGCCTCCGCGCGGGGCCTCCCCTCCCGCCTGCAGGCAGCAGCCTCTGCCCCGAGCCCCCGCTCCGCCGAGACCCTGCCGGCAGCGGCAGCCGCGTGTGCCGACGGCGATAAATCCTGCTAAAGGACGGGCTGCGAGAGCCATTTCCAGGCTGCAGCACACGAGGAGCAGCAGCGAGTGCCCTCCCGGACGGACCCACATCCCCACACCACTTGCTTTGGGGGCTGCAGCCCCCCCAGGAATCACACAGTGGCCATTGGTGGCCACTTTCAGAGCGCCGTGCCACCCCGTGCAAGTGCTTGTGCAAAGCCACCATCAACAAAAGATAATTGCCGTGCCGTGCCGTGCCGTGCCTTGCCGTGCCGTGCCGTGCCGTGCCGGGGGAAGCAGGGACGCGGGTGCCGCAGCTCAGCACAGCAGGGCTGGGGGGGAAAGAGGGGGTTGGGGGCATCTGAGCCGAGCCGGGGGTCCGGGGCAGCACGGTCCGGGGCCGATCCAGTTGTCAGCCACGTGTCGGAGGCTCCCGGCACAGCGGGATGATGACGCAGGTAGAGCAGCAGAGAGAAGGCACCGAGATGTTTTCACGCTGCGCTGGCCTTTTGCTGTCAAAACAAGGCAGGACAGAAAATGTGCAGCTTTTTTGACTAAAACCTCACATTCTCTCTTGCAGATAAAATTTCACTCTCTGGTTTGGTGGTGGTTTGTTTTTTTTTTAACCAGAATAACCTAAAACATTTCAGAAATGTGCTCCGTAGCCCAGCCCCAGATGCCTACCAGAATCTTCACCCCCGGCCCCAGACCGCTCCTCCCCACCGCTTCCCGCCGTGCCCATGTGTCCCATCTCCGGACCGGGATCGCGGTGGCTGCAGCTGGAGAGAGCGGGACACGTCCCCGGGCAGGCCCCCCCTGCCCACCCAGTGTTTCCATGATCAAACCCTGGGAGACCTGACAGGAGGGGGGGACAGGGGGAAGAGGGGCTGGTGCCACGCTGGGCACTCGGATTGTCCCTCCGGCACCGGCACCGCTGGTCCCTGCTCTCCCCAGGCCTGGGGGGCACCCCCCATCTCTGCCTCTTTGTACAACCTGGGGTCAGAACCCCCCCCGGGGAGCAGCGAGGTGCCTCCAGGCTCGTTGCACCAGCTGTAAACTTGGGCCATCGTCCCTTTAGGAGTTTTGTCACCTAAAAATACCGCCTGTGTTTTCCTGCACAGTGTTGTAGTTTGTAATTGGTGCTTATAAATATATGCACATATATATATACACACACACACGGAGAAGCACAGCTGAGCAGGTTGGCTATTTAAAGCCCGGCGAGGAGGAGGACCAGCGCCAAGCCCGGTTTTTGGGAAGGGGCAGAGGTGCCAGACGAGGACACAGCCCTGTCCCGGCGGCTGCGCTCCGGGGTCACGCACCCGGCGCCTGGAAAAAATAGGAGCGAACGTAGGGGTTGGAGGAAGTTTAAATCAACAGCGGAGGTGGCGCAGGGGGAGCCGCTGAGTCCGCCTCTGCGGTACCAGAGCGGTGGGTCACCCCCTGCCCCAGGTACCCGCTGCATCCCACGAGACCCCCCCGAGGGGCACGGCCACCCCGGAGCAGCGGCGTCCCGCAGCCACGGGCAGACGGGGCTCACGCCGGGGGACGTTCAGCGTTGGCAGATGCTGAATGCCAGGATGGGGGGGTGCCCCGGCGGCACCTGCTCTGCCCTCGCACCTGGGGACAAAGGCAGCCACTGTGCCGGGAAGGGGACACCCCCGCCAGCTGAGCCCCGTCCTCCCCGGGGACTTGCGCAAGAGAAACCCCGTCCCTGCCAAAGCCAACACGGGCTGCAGCCTCCGCGGGAAGAGGCAGCGCGGCGGCCAGAGCCCTCGCTCAGCCCCAAGCGCAAACCACCTCCTGCCAGCTCGGATGCCGCGGCTTTGGGGGTTTTTGCTTCCTCCCCACCGCGTTTGAGTCAGCCCTTTGGGCCACGCGCCGGGAGCAAAAGCCTCCACAAGCGCTTCCGTGCGAAGCCACCGCGTTTCCCTTCGGTCCCACCCCGGGCCCCGCGAGGAACCGAGTGACCCTCAAGGCCGTATCTGCCGTCCCTGCCCCGGGACGGGTGGTGGGGGCCCCATCCCGCACGGCTCCCCTGGCCGGCAAACGGGGGGACAGGGAGCCGCTGTCCCCCAGCCAGCAGAGCCGCTGGGCAAACGAGGAGCAGTGCTAACGAGCCGGCGCAGCCTGGGTCCCACATGTCTAGTGGGACACCTCCCACCAGCCCAGGTTGCTCCAAGCCCCGGCCAACCTGGCCTTGAACCCCTCCAGGGATGGGGCAGCCACAGCTTCTCTGGGCAACCTGGGCCAGGGGCTCACCCCCCTCACAGCAAACAATTTCTTCCCCAGATCTCATCTCAGTCTCCCCTCTGTCAGTGTAAAACCCTTCCCCCTCGTCCCATGGCTCCCCTCCCTGCTCCAGAGTCCCTCCCCAGCTTTCCTGGAGCCCCTTTAGGGCCTGGAAGGGGCTCCAAGGTCTCCCCGGAGCCTTCTCTCCTCCAGGCTGAACCCCCCCAGCTCTCTCAGCCTGTCCCCACAGCAGAGGGGCTCCAGCCCTCCCAGCATCTCCGGGGCCTCCTCTGGCCCTGCTTCAAGAGCTCTGTGTCCTTCTGCTGTTGGGGACCCCGGAGCGGGAAGTCCACGTCCAGCACCGCCTGGGACATGGTGCCTGGAGACACCACGTGTCCCCGCGCGATGGCACGGTGCAGGCGGACGAGACCTTGGGCTGTCCCGTGTGGCAACGCCTCCAGACATCCCCACTCTCACCGAGCTCCATGGGCTACAGCTGTAAACCCTGACCAGCGCTCCCAGTGCAGCAGGGATGTACCTGCTGCAGGCTCAGCCCCTCTCGTCCCCCGACAGCCACCGCCCCCCGCCCGGGGCCAGCTGGCAGGTGACGATGCCGGGGCTTTGTCTCTGGCCTATGATGTTGCCCATGATTTATAGGTCATTTTACAGCAGCTGTAAAGGGGCTGTAAATTATAGGAGGGGCATAAATTAGCCACGGACCCCTTTACTGGCCATAAAGATCTAAGGCCCACCACAGCTGCCTTTGGCGCTGGCACCCCGGGAGCATTCCCGAGGACAGCCCGGGGTGTCTCCAGCCAGGCCAGCAGGTTCGCGCCGAGTTATTTAGCACGTCTCAAATAAATGGGCCCTTTTATTCCAGCGGGGCCGCGGAGCCAGCGGGTGACAGGTGGGGAGGGGCCGGTGCGATGGGGGCAGCCCTGGGGGGGGCCGGGCGCTCCCAGCCGAGTCCGGACCTTTCCCCCTTGCTTTGTTGGGACCCTCGGTGCCGGGACCCCCAGCCCAGCCCCCGGAGGGTTTGATGGTCCAGCCCAGCATCCGTCGGCCAAGATGCTGCAGCGGGATGATGCGGAGAGTAGAGGGGCACGGCCGGAGCGTGGCGGGACCAGGAATACAGGCAGGGATGCGCGCAGCTCCCACGGCCGCCCCAGCTCACAGCGTGCAGGGGTCTGCGGGCAGCCCCCCGGAATGACGCGGGGTCTGCTCCTCCCTCACCTCCCGCCGCCCTCGGCACGCTCCCCGTGCGCCGGGTCCCCCAAATTCCTCCGCCGGCCGCCCTGCCCCGGCAGCAGTTGGTGCCCTGTTGTTCTCTGACGTGACCCCGTAGCACAAACAGCTCTGCAGCTCCTCGCCGTCCCCTTAATTACATTATGTCTAACGAGAAGGATCAGGCGGAAGGGATTAAACTTCGAATCTGCTTCCGCGGTCCTGGCGCACAGGGGAGAAAAGCAGCTTTATCCGTTCAAAACGGGAGTCATTTTTCACACCAGCTCCAATCCCGGCGCTAATCTCCTTAGTTTGCCCAGGCAGGGCAGGCAGGGCAGGCAGGGCAGGCAGGATGCTCCCAGCCTCAGGGTCTTTCCTTCCTTATCCAGCTTTGTAGCCTGCAGACAGTGATGGAGGTGACGGAGCCATGACGGGGCGGGCAGGGGACTTTGCAAGCCCTGCCCCAGCGCTCGAGGGACCCTTTCAGTGGCTTCTCCCCGGTCTCCACCTGTGCGATGGTCACCACTGGACCAAACAGCACCGGGAAATTTCAGAGAGTTGCCGGTGGCTCAGCATTCCCCCTGCCTGGGGCTGCAGCTGCTCTTCCCCCCCAGTTCCGCATGGACGGAGCACGGGAAGCACCGGGTTGGGATGGAGCCTGTTCCCAGGAGCTTCAGGGAAGAGCTTCCAAGCATTGGGGTCCACGCAGGCACAGTGGAGCAGCAGGTCCCCAGGGCCACCCAAAACGCCATGCTGGGCACAGGGTGAGCCCCCGCGGCTGAGGAAGGATGGAGCCGGGCAGGGAGGGCTGCGGAGCTCCCACGGCTCCAGCAGGACCCAGCGCACCGCAGGCGATGCTGCAACCCCCGGCAGCTGCACCACCGGCTGCCGTGGGAGCGCGGGGACGCGGGGATGGGGTCTGGCTGTCACCACCGCTCCCAGCATCTGCTCCACATCTCAGCCCCTCTGTAGCTGTGCCAGGGCAGCTCGGGACACCAACCTGGGCAGCCCCGCGGCCAGCGGTGGAGTGGGTGACTCTGGAGAAGCAAAGCGCCTGGGCAGGATGGGCAGCCGTGGGAACCGGGCTTGGCAGCCGCTGTCCCCACGTGCCCTGTCACTTGAGGTGGCCCGGCATCTTGCAGAGCTGCGGCCTGGGGGTGCGTCCACAGGAAAATTTGGGCCACTTGGCATCTGCAGGTTGTTACATTCCACAAACAGGGAGACGATTGTCTGGGAAGTGCCCGGCTCGAGAGAGGGTAGGGACTGTTTTGCCCAGCGACTCCGTCAACCGGAGCGAGCCCCTCACGTGGGCATCCCTCCAGGCTCCTGGGCTAGTGATTTGCATGATTATTCAGCATGAATTTGCTTTTGTTATGGAACAGGGCATAGCCAGGGGTCACCATTTCTGAAGAGCAGCGGTGCTGCGGGCTGGCAGGCGGAGCAGAGCTGCCGGAGACGGGGCCGCAGCGGGTCAGCGGCCGGGCTGACACCCCGCGGCAGCAGCGTCACCCCTCAGCTGTCACCTCACGGCAGCAGCATCACCCCTCGCACCGCGCAGGCTGCAACGACGAGGGCGGTTTGTGTTCCGAGAGGCTGCAGCATCACCTGCCTCCCCCAGGCACCCTCTGCCCAAACTGCCCCGGAGAGCTCTGGCCGGGCAGGACCGTGCAGGGCTCCCTCCCCGGCCGGGCTTGCCCCTCTCGCCTCCACTGCACTCCGCCACACCACTGCACAAGCCCACGGCTCAGCCACAGGCTCCCAGGGCCACCCAGCTTCCCCGGGGAATTCAGGCATGTGTTTCCCTGCGGGTCTCCCACCGCGGCTGCTCGGGACATTTTGCTGGGGGTAAGGGCTGCTCGGAAGCGGAGTTTTCCAAGCTTCGGTGTAGGACTTGAGCTGAGCCTTCCCAGCGCCGTGCCGGGTGCGGAGCCCTGCGGTAATTCCCTGGGGAATAAGGGAAAGCGCGGAATCAGTGGTGTTTGCAGTCTGCCTGGCCGAGCCAGGTCTCTGACGGGAGCAGACAGACACCCCCGGGGCAAAGGGCCCCCTTCGATGTGCCGAATCCGACCCCGCAGCCGCCCGGCACGTTCTCCCTGCAAACGCCTGACCTTGAGGTCTCTCAGGAACAACAGGGAAAACCTCTGCCCCCCGGCACGGGCTCTGCACAGAGAGCCCCTTGTGCTGCATGGCAGCGGTGGTCACGCTCCCAGCGTGGGGACTGGGCTGCCGAGGGGACGGGCACGGCGGGATGTCCCGGCGATGCTCTGCCAAACCGTCCCCAGGAGCCGCAGTGCTGGGAGCGGTGGGTGCAGCCACCGACCCCCCGGCCCGGAGCCGGCTGCCGGCGGGTGCTCGCTGTGAGACGGCGGCAGTAAATCTGGGCTCGTTGCTGGAGACCCCAAGGAGAAGCATCTGCAGCTTGTTTTCAGCCTGAACTCCTGTAAAAAGGGCACCGTGCCTATAAATCCATCACGGGGAAGCTTCCTGGAAACACGGTTCAGCTTCTGTTCCTCTAATTCCCCCTGCACAGAGCCCCTACCGCTGCCAGCGCAGAGGCAGGGGGAAACGAAGGGGTTTACACATCTCTGCAGCCCGCCTGGCCGGGTCCCCCCACTGTCACCCCCTGCGCGCTCAGCAGCGGGGACGGGAGCTCCCACCCTTTGGGTTCGTACCCTGGGAGCCGGCCAGAAGCCCCCGCCAGGGCCATCCTCCGGGCCAGGCCGTGCTCCACGTCCTTTAGCACCAAACAGTTAAAACAGGCTGCAAAGCCTTCTTGGAAATCACAGCCCATCAGCAAAGAGAAGGGTAAATATTTTAAAGCCAAATATTGGCAGGCGGGTACACCAGAGGATGCTTCCTGCCCCTGCAGGTTAAGCCTGAAGGAATTAATCAATGAGTCTAATTTAGGAAGCTTTTAGTCACCTGTGCAGCTCTTGCTCTCTCTATATAGGCACCACTTGCCCACCCCAGCATTGTGGGGGGCTCTTCTGAGCTGCTGCTGAGGGTAAGGCTCTGGGGAGAGACGGGGAGCTCTTCAGCTTGAGCTGCAGGTCCCACACTAAGTGCTGCTGGCGGCGAGGATGGGGACGCTGGCGGCGAGGACGGGGATGCTGGAGGCGAGGACAGGGACGTGGGGGGCTGGAGCTGTGTCCCGGGGCTGCGGGAGCACGCGTGTGTTTTCTGCCATCCCTCCCAAGGGGTCAGCCCTGCTCCTGAGTTTACATTCCTGTGTGATGGGAAATGTGATACGGCAGGCCCCCATCACTACTGCCTGCAAACCCGGGGGTGACGTGGGGGCTGCGGGACCCAGGGGCTGTGGGGCTGGTCCCTTGCTGGCTGGGGGTGGCACGTCCCCGCTGCAGCAGAGACAGGGGGGCTTGGAGGGTCCCCTCTCGGGGCTGGCGTGGGGACCTTCCTTCCCCTTGGCTGGGGGCACACCTCGGCCACAGGGACGCGTGCTGCAGCCCTGCCGGGTGGCTCTCCAGCGTGAGGGGGTGGGTCTGGGCAGGTCTCCCAGGGCCTGGAGAAGGCGATGGGGAGGATGGGCTGTTGCAGAGGATGGGGAGGGTTTTGAGCGAGGCAGGAAGGGTTTTGAAAGCAGGTGGTGAAAGAAATGACCTGGAAAAAAACCCTAAATATAATCACCAGGGGCTCCTTATAGTGTATTGCTCTTCACAGAGCAGGGACAGGGTGTTTCTCCTTGCTGGGGCACCCCTAGAAGAGTGCCTTTGGCCCCAGCCGTGACCCTCAGGTGTCTGTAGATGTTTCCAGCACCCGAGACCCCAAAGGAGCCTTTCCAGCCCGCGGGCTCCTGCGTGGGGCCAGGCTGCATCCGAGGAAGCTGTTGCGGGAGCAGCGAGAGCCTGGGACCATGGAGGTGACGGAGTCCTGGTCCTGGAGGGGGGCAGCTGTGGCAGGGGGGAGGATGGGCGTGCTCCGGTGGCGCTCAGGCCAGCGTGTGGATCACTCCAAAGGGAATATTGGCCCTTTGGGAGCGATGGTCCTGCAGGGAGGGATGGAGAAGCCGGGCTGTTTGCAGAAGCAGGGAAAGGGCAAGAGGAGCCCGGCCGCCCTGGAGGGGAGGGCGAGAGGCGCCGTTAGCAATCCGGAGGGAGTTAGAGAGTTTAGGGTCTGTCTGTGGTTTGCTTTGCCTTCCTCCTCCTCCCGTTTCCAGCGTGTAGGAGGCATCTTCGTCCGGCCTCACCAGCAGCATGAGGCCGGTGTGGGTTTGGCAGAGCGAGCGGGCACAGCTCTGCCCCGCTCTATAAATACAGCGCTGCTCCGGCGCTGTCTAGACAGGAAGCAGCCTGAGAACCGGAGAAAACTCCCCACGTTAAAGGGGACCGGCAGCCCGTGCTGGGAGCGCAGGGAAAACCGGCTGCCGAAATATTCAAACGTGCCCAGGAAGCTCCTCTGAAAGGGGCTGCAGACCCCGGGAGCCCGCTCGCTGCCAGGCTGGGTGCCGGGATGCCTGGATAGGGTGAGGTCCTGGCCCCAGATCAGCCGGGCAGGAGCTGCGGTGCGGCCGCCGCAGGCAGTGCGGAGCTCCTCCTGCCCTCCGTGTCCACGTCTCATCCTTCAAAGGCTTCCAAAACACCTCCTTCCCATGTCTGGGAATGGGGAGAGCCCTGCACCAAGCACCCCGCTTCCCAATCCAGGGGAGCCACGGCCCTGGGTGAGGCGCAGGAGGATGAGGAGGCAGCGTGGATGCTCCACGGAGCAATTCCATCAGTGCAGCCACAGCCACCCTCTCCGTCCCGCTCTGGCCTCCCTCCCTCCCTCCCAGCCCTTCAGCCTCTTCTCCTCCCGCCGAGCTCTGCGAAGCCGCACTTCTGGGAGCAGCTCCCGGGAGCGGATCCACAACTTCTTGGGTCCCTCCTTCCTTCCAGGCTCTGAACCCGCAAGTTTGCTTTGCATTGCTCTCATTTTGTACCCTTGCAGGGGAAAGTCCTCATCCCGGTTGTTTTGTTGCTGGATGTGGTTTTTTTCACTATAAATATCCAAGCATTGCTTGAAAGAAAAAAGAAAAACAGCTCTAGGTAGTGGGAGAAAAATCATAGCCCATGGGTAATGACACATAATTACAGCCTTTCTCCTGATGAAAGGAGCTGCCACTGGGCTCTGAAATGACAGCGTGCGGAAAACGCTATTATCAGATTATTTGAACGGCAGAATCTTTGCAGCAACAAGAAGGCAAAGTGTGCCCAGCGCTGGGGAGGAAGAGCAGCCGGCACCGTCCTCGGCCCATCTCGCACGGGATGCGAGAGCCGGAGGGGCAAATCCCGCGGCTGAGCGGATCTCTGCCGCAGCCCAGGCTCTTTGCTGCCCCTGGAAACTTGCGCTGACCCTGCCAGCTCGGGGCACCTGTCCCCGTGTCCCCAGTTGCCAGCAGGGAGAGGGGCTGCAGCAGCCCCGTGGGCTGGGCTCTGCGGGCGCCGCCGCGGGGGTGCAATAAGGGGCCCGTCCTCAAGGGCCGGGGGAGATCTGCCCCAGTGACTGGGCTTCTGCTCTTTGCCTGTACCCCCATAAATACTGCAAACCACAGTGTTTGTTATCTGGAGCTTCCTTCTCTTGCTAAGGCAAGATAAACGGCCAGAGGAGGTTGCTGTTATGACTCTGATCGACTTCGGCACCTTTATCTGCCCCTGGAGATCTCTGGGCCCGGTGCGGAGATAGCAGGAGCCTTTCTCAGGGTGGGGAGCCGAGGGCATGGGCAGTGGCCTGTCCCTGCCCTTGGGATAAGGGCTGTCCTGGGCAGCCGTCAGGACGTCCTGGCCTGTCCCCAGGGCAGCTTGGCAGCCACTGCTCACCAGAGCGCCCGGTCACTTTTCCCCCTCGCAGGGAGTGGATCCAGGCTTGCACCGCTCCATTCCCTTGTCTCCAGGCTTGCACCACTCCATTCCCGTGTCTCTGAGCCTGCCTGGGCGTGCGGGCACTTCCCTGGAGCCCGAGCGGCGTCGGGATGAGTAGAGCATCAGTGCAGCTAATGGGAAGTGCCGGGTGTCCCCTGGGACGCCTTATTAAACGTCGCGGCCCTGCGAGAGAGGCCGGCTGGAACAGTGTGACATTCATACACCAGCTCAGCTTCAGCGCAAGCGGGGCGATGTCAAACAAACGCAATTAATTTCCCTCTGCAAATCAATCGGGGGCCAGAAGTCAAGCCCGCCTGGTACAGGAGATGCGCTGCAGTGAATAATCGTCCTCGTGGACGGGTGATCCGTGCTTCCGAGGGCCCGCTGCTCGCCTCCGAGCAAATTAAAGAGCCTCCCCCGTGGGCTGAGGGCAAGACCCTCTGCCATGGATTATCCACCGCAGGGAGCTGCTGCGGGGCTGAACCGCCTGCTGCGATGCCTCCCCGGCCATGAGCCCAGCCTGCGTGGCCCGAACCCGGCAGGTCTCTCGGGCAAGAGGTTTCTCAGATGGATGGTTCAGTCCTTCACCTGGCGGCTCTGGCAGAAGAGCAGCACGGGGAAGGATGTGGGGAAGGATGCAGCTTTGCGCCGGGAGCGCCCGAGGGGATGCAGGGCCCTGAGCATCCTTCGCCCCCACCTCCCGCTGCCCCGGGGAGCCCGGGGTGGTGATGGGAGCCTGTCCTGGAGAGCCACCAGTCTGGGGATGACGTCCCTGGCTGCAAACACCCCCGTGCAACTGCCTGCCCCGATTGTTGTCTGCGGACAATAAAACACCATGTGATGTCTTAATGAGCTCCTTGGTATTTGACAATTGCAGGGGAGCGGAGCTGGCTGCCCCGGCTGGAGGGGCCAGACCCTGCCCGGCTCCCAGCACCGGTTTCTCGGCAAGCAGCCGCTGCGAAGAACCTTGGTGCGGGGGACAGAAGCAGGGGGTCCATGGGGGACAGGAGGGGAGGCTCCATGGGGGACCCGGCTGCCCGGGACCCTCATCCCTGCCTGCCCCGGCTCTGCCCTGCGTGGGCACAGAGACCCTTATCAGCTGTGCTTCAAATCGAGATACTGCGCTGACGTTGCAGAAATAGCAAAAAAAGCTGAGCCCTTTGACGGCAAGGCAGGATGGCATGGTGGTGTGCTCTCCCTGGCTCAGCTTGCTTCGTACGGCTCCTGCTCAGTCCCCTAAACACCGTGTCTGCGGGCAGACCCCAGCGAGACTGTGGGTGCCCTGAGCATCTCTGGTCCTGCCCCCCCGGGAGTGGGATGATGCTCGGGCGCTTTGGCAGGCAGGGGCTTCTGAAGGACACATTTCCCTCCGTCACCATCAAAAGAGCAGCCAAGTAACAGCAGATGGGGGATATTACGGTGCTGTTGAGATACAACCAAGGAAGGAAAAAGCCAGTCTGGGTCGATGCTGACAGCAGAGAAACCTCTGAGCAAGGAGAGCGCTGGGGAGCCGGGCTGCAGCCAGGGCTCTGCCTGTGCCAAGACTTTACCTGGGCACAGCAGCACCCCAGAGCAGGCGAGGCGTGGGCCGGGACGGGGCTGCGTGCGGCCCAGCAATGCTGCCGTGGGCACCGACCCGGCCTGGCCGGGCAGCCAAAGCCCAGCTGAGCACCAGCAGTGACTGTAGCCAGAGCCATAACGATGCTGCACTGAGCTGGAGCGGGGAGGTGGGAGAGGGGGCATCCTGCAAAAGGCAGCACCTTGCTCCCAAATCACACCCAGGAGCTGACACTTTATCCCTGGTGCTGCTGATTTTCACGTGCCACGTTTCCCTGGGAAAGTTGTTTTTTTGCAGGCTGGAGGGCGAGCTCCCCGGGGGCTCCTGCTGGCCGGTGGCAGGGTGGCCTGGCCGGCTGCTGGCCCTCGAGAGGGGCTTGGCTTTGGGCTTGACGTAGGCAAACGCCATTCCTGCAGCCTGGCTGCCGCTCGGGAGCTGCTGGCCTTGGGGCAGCACGCTGCGCCGCTCGCCGTGACTCAGACATTCCGAATGATGGGAAGCAGTTTGCCAAGGTCAGACAATGCACCTGGAAGTCCCCGCAAAGCAGGCGGGGAGAGCAGGGAAAAGCCAAGGGTTGTGTCTTGGCGATGAGGAAGGAGGGTGGCATGGGCACAGCCTGCCCTCGGTGCTGGCTCCCGTCCGGACACGGGTGTCCTGCCTGACCCCGGGGCTGCGTCCCTCGGTAACATCAGCGCACGCTTGTGCACGCTCGGCGCTCACCACGGCGGGGCTGGCGCGCGTCCCGCCGTGCGCATCCCGCACACATGTGTGCTCTGCATCGCGCTCGACGCCACAAGGCAGGCGCTGCCGGCGCGGAGCCCCGCACCCTGATGTGCTCCGGCCTTTTCAGGGAGAGACGGAGCTGACAAAGTCTTTGTCAGTCGGATCTGCCGGGGGAAGCTCTTTGTTCTTCAGCATTTGCTCCTGCCTCCCCCTCTCCAAACCTAAACTAGATGCATCTGCTTTTGTTTTCTAAATGCAGAATTAGGGACTGAAAGGAGCCCCTTTGTAGTGGGGAGGAGGGGAGAGCTGCAGATCTTTAACTGGGAAGGCAAGGTCAGGGGGGAGCCGCTCTATTGTGCTGGGATTCTCCTCCTCCCGCTCAGCCCTTTCTGTGCCCCCTCTTCACACTCCGCTTCCCACTGGAACCACTCTGGAGACTGGGGCAACCCATGGGAGTGGGCGAGGGAGGATGGGCAGCCCCCCCAGTGCCCATATCGGTGTCGCCACTGTCGTGCCCGTGCCCGACAGCAGGGATGGTGCAGGTTCGCCCCGCGGGGGGGGTTTTGCTGATGCCGGGAGCCGGTGGGCGGCAGAGGAAGGGCCACCCCTCGGCCTTGGCTGGCGAGCGGAGGTGGCAGCCGGGCAGTGCTGAGCCTGGGGACGCACACATGTAGAGCCGGGAGGGTAAATACGTCTGCACACACACGTGTGACCCTCCGCAGGGACGCAGACGGGACGGTACGTGTCCCTGTGGGCAGGGTAGGAGGGTGCCTGCATGCACCCCCCGCTCAGTCCCACGCCGTGGGAGGAAGGGGGGCTGGCAGGGGGGCTGTGAGAGCTGCAGGCTCTGGGGGCAGAGCCCCCGGGGAGCTGCTCCCCAAAGGCCTTTGTTCCTCCACAGCCAAGACAAAACCCGGCCTCGCAAGCCTCTTTCTTTCTCCGGCTCTTTTCTGCGTCAGGGCAGCTCCGCAGCCTGCCTCCCCCTCTCAGCCGCCTCCCTGCCACCCTCCCAAGGACATGGATGGCCCAGACGCGGCCGCCAGCCTGGCACACCGCAAGTTGTTCAGCTGCTGCAGTAACTGAGACCTGCTTTAAATCTGTCTTAATCCTGTTCTTGATTAATTGCAGTTTAACGGAAACACGCCCAGGTTAATGTGAAATGAGCATCTGCACTGCCTCGAAATCGCATCACGGATGCCGCTGGGTGTGTGGAATTGCTCAGCACATCATCCCCCCCCGGTCCAGGAGAAGGGCCAGGGGCTGGCAGGGGCCGGTGCTGCCGCTGCCGCCGAGGCACGGTGCCCCAGCCTGTCCCTGGGAGTACGGGCGGGCGCTGAGCGCCGGCTTCGGCCTTGCTGCTCTTCGGTCTCTGCTGTGGCCCTCGGCAGCCCCCACCCACTCTGGGGGAGCGCGCATCTCCCTGTCCACCCTGGAGGACCCGCTCATGCTCCGCTTATGCCACCAGATGGTGACAGTTCGTGGTCACTGCTGTGCTGAGCCCAGATGGGATGCTGAGGTCAGGGATGCCGCCGAATCCTCAACCCTCCCGGGAGCAGGCGATGGGTTTCCCCGTTTTCTGCCATTTGCAAACACCTTTCCTTATAAAGGCCCAAGAACTTGTGTCCCGTTGATGCAGTCAAGCAGAAACTCACCCCCAGGGAACAGCAGCGGCGTGAGCCCGTCCCCTTTCCATCACGAGGGTGCAACCCCGTAAGGTCCATTTCAGGGCCAACACTGGGACGAGTTGGGACAAAAGCTCAGCGGGGGGCACGGCCACTCGGGAGGGAGCAGGGCCAGGAGCTGCAGCGCAGGGCAGGTCCCCCAGCTCGGGTGGGTGCCCACCTGGCCCCCCAGCAGCCTTGCTAGCCTGGCGCCTTCGGCACAGGGCAGCCTGGCTCCCGGCTGCTGGGCGATGCGGGGAGAGGATGGCAGGGCCGGGGGTGAGCGGCTGCCCGGGACCCCCAAAGGTGCGGGGGGCTGGGGTCGGCTCCGCTGCCCTGCTGTCGGCAAAACGCTCCCCGCGCTCAGCTCGCTGGGAGAACAGTGTCCCAGCAGGTGTGTTACCTTCCCCCCTTCTCCCTGTCCACACATCTGTCATCCTGGAGAGAAAATACTCCGTGGGTCTTGGCATGGCAAGCTGAACAGTTGCCTGAACCAGCAAGAGGCTGCTCCTGGAGGTGGATGCCCGGCATTTGGTTCAAATATAGCTCTGGTGATTGACAGGGCTAATTCAGCCTGTCCTCTTCCCTCTTATAACTTAATCACTTACACATTGCCTCGCGCAGGTCTTTCACTGCCAGCTGGAGATGTCTTCATTCTGGGATGCCCTGACTCGGAGCCCGACTCGGGGCTGCTCCCGACCTTGTGCTTCCTGCAGGGAGGCTGGACGGCCCTGCACCCCCCGCGTCAGCCCGGCTTTTGGGGGAGCTCTCCTGAGCTGCACAACCCGGGGCTCTGCAGGGTGGGCTCCCGTGTCGGAGAGTACAGAAGACAGGCTGGGTTCACTGGCCTGGCAATATCCCACCCTGCCCTCCGGCCTGGGGACCCGGCGCGGTCCTGGCTGAGACTGAGCAGACGGCGCATGTGCTGACAGCACATGTAGAGAGTTTTTGGGGTGCTCTGTGTCCGAGCTGCCATGTTCCTGCTCCAAACCTCGGTGAAAGGCTGCCTGGTGTACACGGCCGGGAAGGGCAGGGACTGCAGCAGCGGTGGTTCCTGCATGGCTCCCAGGAAGGTTTTGGGTCTGGCAACCCTTTAAAAAGCAGCTCACAGAAAGTGGGTGCCCTGGGCCTTGCTTTGCAGAAGGGCTGGGTGCCGGGCAGGGAGAGCGCTGGGATGCAGGTGACCCCTTCACCCCCACCTGCCCCACAGGGCCCGAACCTTCCCCGCGGAGGCGAGCATCCCGCCGGGCATGGCGAGCAGCCTGGGCTGCTCTCGGGGCGACAACCGCCCCCAAAACCCAGCGGGGACCCCAGCGGTGAGGCTGCCGGCAGCCCGGGGTCTCCGGGGAAGGCGGGCAGCCCGGCGGCGACTACAAGCCCCATCAGGCCGCTGAGGAGGAGGAGGAGGAGGAGGAGGAGGAGGAGGGAGGGAGGAAGGCGGGGGAGGAGCCGGGAGGAGGCGGCGGGGCGGGGCGGGAGCGGCTCAGTCCGGCGGCGGCAGGCGCTCGGCGGGGACGCGGCGGCGTCGGGCAGCGGCAACGGCAGCGGCCGTCGGGGCGGCTGCGGCTCCGGGAGCGCCTCCCGCCGCCACCTCGGGGCCGGCCCCGCCATGGGGCGGCCGCTGTGAGCGCGGCGGCGGCGGGGCTGCGCCTCTCGCCCCGGCCGGGGCTCCCCTCCATTGTTCCCGGGAGCGGCGGGCACCGAGCCGCCGCCGCCGTCCGCGGGGCTCCGGTGAGTACCGACACCGCGCTCCGCCCGGGGCCGGCAGCGGGACGGCGGCGGGGAGCGGGACCGCGGGGCAGCGCTTTGTGCTCGGCGCGGATGGCGGCGGGGGCTCGATCCAGGACCTGGGGCCACCCCCGTCCCGCGGGGACCCTCCCCCCGGTGCGCCCAGAGCCCCCCGGCGCGCCCATGGCGGGGCCGCTCGACGGCGGCCCCGGTTCGCGGGCACCGGGGCTGGGAGCGGCGCGGGGGGAGCTCCGGTTTTTGGGCGCTGGAGGTTTGCGGACGCCGGGGGGCCCCCGGTTTGCGGGAGCTGGGGGTGTGCGGACGGCGGGGCGGTCCGGTGGGCGTGTGTCGGGGGCCCCGGGTTGCACCCCCCGGGGGCTGCGGAGGCCCCGGGTGGCAGCCGGAGCCGCTCGGCGGGCGGCAGTTTTGAAACGCTGTCGGTCCGAGCCCGTCCTTCGGGCCGAACCGGGGCTGGAAACCCCCCGCAGCCCCAGCCCCGGGGCGGGCGGGGAGCCGAGCCCCCTCCGGCTGCGGGGGAGCCCGGCCGGGGGCTGTTTTCCGAGTTGCTGCCTGGCCCATATTCCCGAAAAGTTGCTGAGCGGGAGCCTCGCGGCTTCCAGAAGAAGGTGGAAAAGGAGCTGGGGTTGGTTTTGTTTAAGATTTCAGATCCTGGGCCGTTGCGGCGGCCACCGGGGACCGAGAGGCTGGGAATATCGTGGTCCTGGAGTTTTGTTCCCTTTGTGTGCGCTGCCCGCGAGGAGGTGGGGGACCCCGAGAGCCTCCTTTATCCAAACTCTCTGCGGGTCTCTGGGAATCGCTCTGGTTCGTGCGTGGCGAAGGCGAGGGGCGTGCGGCGTGGCGGCCCCTGCGATGCCCAGCTCTCTGCTGGGCCGGCGCGCACAGCCCCAGTGCCCGGTTGGCTTTTGGGGGGCGGGTTTGGTTGCGGCGTTGGCGATTTTTGCTGTCGGGGCGGCGAGCGGCGGTCGCAGGCAGCCGGCCCCGCGTGGGGAAGGAGCAGAGTGTGTCCATGTTGGGCTTACGCCGAGGAGCGCTGAAGCCTCCCCGCCATTCCCTCCTCTGCCCGGATTGTTGGGTTACTGCCCCGTGCCTGGAGTGTCACGGCTGGCTGGCGCGGCTTCCTTCCCATCAATGTTTAAACCCCAACGCTGCGGTTCGCCCAGCTGCCCGCCTTAATAAAACAGGCGAGTTCAGGTCTGCCAGGGTCCCAGCCCGGGTGAAATCGGGATTTGCGCGGAGGCGGGGGTGTGCTCTGGCTGGGTGCAGACCAGCTGGCTGCGAGTGTGCGTGCGGGGCTGTGGGGGCGCGGGGGGCAGCCCCCCTGCCCAGCCCAGCCCCGGGGATGCTGCAGGAGCCCGGGCCCCGTGGACCGCTCTGGCTAGCAGCCATTTTCCCCACACAGGAGCACTTCCTCCCTTAATCTCTGTGGTCGCTGGCACGCACTGTTGCCTTTTCGTTGTGTTGCTCGGAGAGGATTAAAATAGTCCCTGCCCTGGCGGGGTGAAGGCGGGAGCAGAGCCCTTGCAAAAACTGCATCCGTCGGCTCCGGGTTCGCTGCGCGCGAGGTGCCTGCCGTGGGAGCGCTGGGAAGGAGCCCGGGTTGCTTTCGGGTGTGAACTGGACGGAGCTCCCAGTTTATTTACGTGCCGAAAAATGTAAACTGGACTAGGAGCTGTATTGCCTCCAGCCCCAGCTGGTTTCCCCCTGGTGCCCCCAAGCCCTGGCTGCTGGAAGGGGCCACTCCGCTGGGGCTGGGTCACGGATGCTCGTCCCATCCCGGTGATTCAGCTTTCTCCCCTGTTGGGGACCTTCTGCTTCTGGGCATGAAGGCAGATGCCAACAGTTGGAGATACGTCTGCTGTGTGTCCTTCCCCTCCCAGCGGCTTTCCTAGCAAAAACCCCATCCAGCTCCCTCCCGGGCTGATAACACGCCTCTGCCTCTTCCAGGGGATGGCAGGCTGTGGTTGTGTCCCAGTGTCCCTGTCCTGGACCAGTCCCCTCCCAGGGTTGGTGGTACCAGCCCGGTGCAGATTTTCAGGTACCACTTGATGCCCCGTAGATGTGAAAATCAAGCCCTTGGGCAGGGATCCCTGAATTTGAGGGTGCTTCTGAAACTGATTGGGTTTTACAGACATCTGTGTATGAGGCTGGGCCTTTCCCCATCCCTCCTGCCCCACATCCAGGCTCTCCCACCGCTGGATGCACGCAGTGAACACCATGCTTAGAGATGCCCCTGGTAGCTGCGAGGCTGCAGCACGCGTGGCTGGGAAGGGTTAACACAGTATGTGTGCTGCGCAGTTGGATATTTATTTTTCCAAGCATGCATCTGCTTTAGGCATTATAGTTTTTCCCTATAGTTACATTTGCAGTCGTGTTTGCTTTTTATTTCAGCAAATACTTGGTTCCTGACCCGAGCCGCAGGCTGGGGCAAGGAGCGCTGGGCGAGGGAAAGGCTTTTCTCCGCATCGCCCACGAATTTTGCCTTTGGCGTGCCCTTCTTCTTCCCCAAGGGCGCCTGGAGGGCTGCTTGTGTTGAGCCTCAAAGAAAAAACGAGTCTACTTTCTGTGTTTTTGGAGCTGGAGGGGATCTGTGCCAGGGAAGGGCTCCCACTGGCAGTCACCACCCCTCAGCCCCGAGCTGGGTGCAGCCCCCGCCGTGGGCTCCCGAAGCCTTGCAGACCCGGGAGCCGAGCTCAGACTCTTCTGCCTGTTGGGTTTGGCCTTGCCGGGTTGTTTTTCTGCTGGCTGCGTTACAGGCTGGTTGCTGGCGCCGAGGCACCCCGGTGCTCGCCTGCGCCTCCGGGACAGTGGTGGGTGCTGCCCAGGCCAGCTCTGCTCCAAGGGGGAGGTGGGGGCCGAGCTGCCCCGCTCCAGAGCCCCCCCAGCCCCACCGAGCCGGCCGTCAGCGGGGACGCCCAGAGCCTGCTCCGGGGGGTCGATGGTACAGCATCCCGGGGAGCCCCAGGCTGGGCTCCTACCCCCGGGTACCCCAACCGGGCACCCTGCTCCGGCACCCGCTCCTGCTTTTGGCACCTCGGATGCATTCCTGGGGATGAGCCACGGGACGGGAAGGGGCTTCCCCACTCCACTCAGCTCAGAAACCTTCGGCACAGGCTGCTGGAAGGTCCCGTCCTGTGCCGTGTCCCCGGGATGGCTCAGCCCCGGTGACTCACGGCCATGGGAGAGGCGAGAGGGGAAAGTGCAGCCGGCGGGGTCCCCGAGGGCAGCGGGGGAGACAGGTTACACGGGGCTGCTTCTCCTCAACGCACGGGCGCACAAAGGCGGCCGGAGAGCATCTTCCCGGGTGTGCGGGGAGCCTGTGCCCAGGTGGGCGCAGGGGTGTCCGTCACCGCTCCGAAATAGCCCCGTGGGTGTAATGGCCGGCTGTAATTGCAGCCTGGGAGGCAGGTCTGCGAGGGGCAGTCAGCCCTGGCTCCTCTCTCGCTGCTTCCATTTTTAGTCGTCAGAGTCCACCCCAGAGCAGTAAATTGCAGAGTGCCGGGGCCGCGGCAGCGGGGACGGTGCCCGGTGGGAGCCGCAGACCCCCCCCTGCCAGCGCTGCTGTCCTCCCGAGCGCACGGTCTCCTGTTGGGATTCCTATAAAAGCCGTATAAACGCAGGGAAGAGCCATGCCGTTGTTCGCGCAGGTAGGAGCGCTCTCCCTGCCTCGCCTCCTTGCCGGCCGGGTGCAGGGGAGCCCCGGGGGGGCAGGGACAGGCGCTGGGGGGGCTCCCCGAGCTCCCTTTTCCCCTGGGAAGGAGGGGAGGGTCTGCGCTGCCCCGTCCCTTCAGCATCCTCTCCTCCCCGAGCAGCGGGGATTCCTGGGGTGCTGCAGAGCCTGCCCGGGGGGAGCAGGCAGGATGCTGGGTTTCACCCCCCTTGGGCAGGACGCGTCCCTGTCCCACGCCTGCCTGCTGGCACTGCTGCCACCGCCCCGTCTGCCATGGCTCCTGCGTTCCCTCTGGATCTTGGCACGCATCCCTCCCTCCCAGTGACTCTCCCAGGCGCGGGGCAGTGCTGGGCTGCGAGCGCTCCCTACGCCATGGAAATATGCTGCTGTCGAGCCCCTGAATCAGCTGGAAGGCGCCCGCTCCGAGGTGTATCTGGAGAAGGGCTTTGCTGGGTGCCGAGCCAGCACTGACTCATTTTTCAGGAACTGCCGCTTCTGGAGGCTCTGCGCTCCCCTCCCTCCATCCCTCATCCCTCCCTCCATCCCTCCATCCATCCCTCCCTCCCTCCCCTCGGCGCGGGGCCGGCTCGGGAGGCCCACGCAGACGCTCCGCATTAGGGCATGTTCCGGGGAGCATGTGCTGTCGATAAACAAAACCACTTAGAGACAGAAAATAATTTCCAGAAATACCGAAGACTCTTTTTTTTTTTTTTTTTTTTTTTTTTTTTCCATGAAGAATTCCACCTCCCCCTTCCAAACCCTGATAAATTGTTAACATTCGATAACTATTTTAAAGCGCGCTGCCTGGCGCCTGGGAGCGCTGGCAGATAACGCCGGTGTTTGCCGGGTGACGCTTTCCCCTGCCCGACGGCTTGTGTCAATACTTTGGGTCCCAAATGCTCCTGCGGTGGGCAGAGCCGGAGCAGTTGGGGGTGGGAGGAGGCAGCCGGAGCCCCCAAACCGGCACCTCAGCTGGGTTTCCTTGGGCTGCGGAGGCTGCTCGGGGGGGTCTGAGCTCCGCGCGGCACCCGGTGTTAAACCAGAGCCCTCTGGGGCTGGTGCTGGCGGCTTCTGAGCCCATCCCTGCAGAAAAGCTTCGGGTGAGGGGAGCGAAGGGTCTCGCTGGAACAGGAGAGGCGGCGGCCGGGTGTCCGGAGCTCCGACGGAGCAAGTGCGTGGGGAGGATGAGTAGCGGCTTATTACTCACTACGATTATTACTCAGTGTTTTTAACAGCGCACGTTTTAGGCGGGCGCCTTATGGCAAAAGGAAGCGCTCGTTCCTGCGGCAGGTGGGGAACGGCTCCGCACGGGGCTGCGGGAGCAGGAGCCGGTGGAGAGAGGAACCGGGTGAGCTGCGGATACTGGGCGAGGGCTCCGGGGCACGGGGGGACGGCTGCTCCCTGGGGAGGTGCGCTGGCCGCCCCAGCCTGGAGGAGGGTTTTGGGGATGGTATCATCCCCTCCACACCCTGCTCCTTCCTCTTCTCCCGGAGCATCCGTCGTCAGCAGTGCCCTGGCCGGAGCAGCGCGGCCGTGCTCGGGTTGTGCAACGAACTGGGCAGGGATCTCGCCGGCGAGCTCTTCAGCAAAGCCCAGCGGGACCATTAACGGCGGCCAGTGTCAGGACCTCCATCCCAGGCGCCTGCGGAGTCACAGATGTGTCGCGGGGGTGGAGCGGGGCGGGGGGGGGGGCGTTCGTTCGCATCCACACTGCTGGAAACAGTTGGCCAGGGGCGGCTGGGCTCGGGCTTTGGCTCCGGCGTCCCCCTCGGACGTGTTTTGGCAGAGCTCCACGCTCCCAGCATGGCGGGGAGGAGGGATGAAGGCCATGGAGGGCACATCCCCGGGGCGCCCTGAGCCAGGATCGGGCTCCGCTGGGTCTCCCTGGGCCAGAACCCGGCTCTGATGCCTCCTGGCGCGGAGCGGTGCCCTGGCAGGGGAAGGGGACGGGGACGCGAGGGGACGGGTGGGCTGGAGAGCCCGGCTTGAGAGCTGGCAGGGACAAGAGCGAATTGCAGTATTGGCCGTGGAAGCCGGGGGATTTCTCCCCAAACGGCTGCTCCGAAAACAGCTGTTGGTGGGAAGCGATCTGCCGCAGGCGGGAGCTAACCCCTTCAGCTCCGGGAAGCCTTCCCATGGCGGGGGGCTGCGTGCCTGCCCTATAGATCCTACAGGGGGTGGAGGGGGCCGGGGTTTGCAGCAGGATCTGCCTCGCCGGGGGTGCACAGTGACATGGGCAATGTCAGATTTTGGTCCGAATAATGTGGGATTTGCCACAGTGGAGCGAGGTGCCGCTGGTCCGAAGGGGGGCGTTTGGGGCAGAAGATGTGGGAAGAAGGGAGAGAGGCAGGAGGGGCATTCGCCGGCATTCCTGCAGGGGAGAAGTGGCCTTTCAGAGCCCGACAGAAACATCTCTCCTGTCCCACAGAACTTGTCAAGATTTCGAGATTGTTTTTCATCTGAGCAAAGTTAAAGAAAACCAAGAAATTTCTGGGAGCTGCCACACTGCGATGACCCGGCTTGGGCCGCAGGGGTTTTTGTCGCAAAAATCTTGCGGCATGTTGATCCGTGTGGGAGTCCCTCTTCGCAGCACAAACCAAGCGCAGGGAGAGGAGTGCAGGGGAGCAGAAATCTCCCGTTTCTTTAACCGGCCTTTGAAAATTTCTCCCGCCGTTCTGGGAGATTTTGCTGCATTCGATTCTGCTTCGCCAGCGGTTTTACTCTCGACACATCAGCGCTTTTGCGCGGGGAAAACATAACCCTGTCCGTCAGCGCTGGGTCGCTTCAGCCTCCGCGGGGACCGGCCGCCGTGGCTCGGCAGCATCTCGCTGCCCGGGAAGATGCCGGAGGAGCGTCGCCCACGCTGGCGAACGCATCGCCCCCGCGGAGCCGCGCTGTGCACGGAGGGGGCCGGATGGCGGGGTGTGGGGGTGCCTCTCGCCCTGCCCTGACTCTCCCTTTCCTCCTTCGCAGCTCGGAGGGGCTGACGGCCCGGCGGAGACCCCCCCCGGGGTCCCCATGGAGTGGGAGTTGCGGAGCCCAGTCGCCGAGCAGTAGCCGCAGCAGTGGGATGTTTACCTGGAGGTGCCTCATCCTTTGGGCTGTGCTGGTCACAGCCGCGCTCTCAGTTGCCCGGCCGGCCCCCACCCTGCCCGACCAAGGTAAGAGCGAACCACCGCGGCTCCCTCCTCCTGCGCGGCTCTCTCCCAGCCATGCGGTCACCGCTCTCCGTCGCGGGAGAGGCGGAGGCTGGTGTGAGCTCCGGGCACGGGCACGTCCTCCCGGCAGCGGCGCAGTGCCACGCTGGTGGCTGTTGGCTGGTGCCGGTGGGGATGTGGCACATGTTGTCTGCCGAGAGCGGTTCGCGTGGGCACAAGAAGCGCGTGCACGGTTCCAGCGTCGCCCGTGGATGTGTTAAACCCGGAGGGAAATTGTGGCAAAACCCCACGTTGTTGGTCTGGAGGAGGGTACAAAGCGCCAGGGGCTGTGTCCCCGGCGGGGGGTCATTGTGTGTCATGGCACTTGCTCCTCTGTGACCATCTGCAGCCCGAGACGTGCGTGAAGCCTTCTCCCACCCTGCTGGGCACGGGGGTGATGCCGGGCTCGGCAGGTGGGGATGAGGATTTGGGCGCAGGGCACCGGGGCAGGCTTTGCAGCGGGCAGTGTGTGGGATGAACGCACCCCGCGGAGACCCCCGGGATGCTCCGGCATTGCTCCCGGCTGGGGAATGCCCACGGGGCTGGGCTCAAAGCCGGGGCTGGGCTCAAAGCCGGGGCTGGGTCAGGCGGCTCCTGCAGCCCCGATGTCCACATCGCTGGGGCTGGGGGGCTCAGCCCCGGGCAGGGGCATCCCCCTCGCTTCTCGTCGCTGCTTCCCCTAAAAGCCTTGCAAGGGCTGGTGGCCTGTGATGGGCAGGATGGGGGTTTGTCCCCGACGCAGCCCCGCGGGGCTCCGCAGCCCGGTGGCACCCCGGGATGCAGGGGATGGGCTGTTGCGGGTCACCCGTCCCCAAGGGAAAGCACGGCTCCAGCATTCCACAGCCCTGGCCTTCCCCGCGGTGAGGCGGAGAATAAACAGAGCAGGCAGCGCCACGCAGGGCTTCTGACTTGCGGCCTTTTGGTTTTAATTACCCAAGAATGTCTGGTCTGTGGGGTACTGCTTTTCTTTTTAAGGGTCGCTCCCCCTTCCCTCCCCCCCCCACCCAAACCCCGAGAGGTGGATGGCCGGTGCTGCCGGCGTGGGCACGGCACTGCGCGGTGCCTGCGGTCCCTTCACGGCTCAGGGATGGGGACGGAGCTGGCACCGATGAGCAAACCACGCTGCGGCTGGGGTCCCCGCACCGGCCCTGGGGGGGGACGACGGGGGATGGATGCCGTGATGCTGTCACCGGCGGGCTGGGGACTGAGCAGCAGGTAGCCTGGTGACAGAGACGTCCCGGGAGATGGCTGGGGCTGGGAATGGTCCCACGGGAGCTGCAGAGGAGCCTGGGCAGAGCATCGCCGCTCACAGAGATCATCTCCGAGATTTTTCCATTGGCGTGCTTACTCCCCGCTTCTGTAAACAACGGGGTTGACAGTGGTAAACATGTTTTTCTCGGGAGATTGCTCTTCTTGGAAGAGGTTTCCTGGTGGCGTTGGGGTGAGGATGGCTCTCGTGCTGCCGGGAGAGCGGTGCTGGCAGCCCTGGCTGGGAAAGCTGTCGGGGTGTTCAGGCCGAGGGATAATTTGAGGAAAGGTGGTTTTTGGGGTGCTTAGGGAGCCCCGCAGCCCCAGCAGGGATTGGGGAGCAGCCTCCGGCGGCGGAGAGGCTGGAGAGGAGGGAGCTGGTTCCTCGCCAGCCTCGTGCCAGGGCTAACAATAACCTCTGGAAACGTTTCCCGACACGGTTCTCACCAGGGCGGCCCAATTAGTGCCACAGCAGGAGCTCAGCTGGGGCAGAGTCTGTCCCTTGGCTCCGGGGCCGGCTGCTGGGAACACAATGTTCCCGGCAGGACGCGCGGGATGGGAAGAGCCGGTCCCAGGCCAGGACCCGCAGCCAGGGTCGTGCCACCGGCACCTTGCAGGTCCCCTGCCAGGGTGGGCTCCGTGTCCAGCCCCGGGGGCGTTCGGGGTCCCGCAGGGCATCGTGTCCCCGCATCTCCTTCCCCAGCATCGCCAACGGCTCACGAGCGTCGGAGCATCATCCGGGGGGCAGCAGCAGCTGCGCTCCGTCCCCTCCGCGACGGAGGCAGCAGCTTTCCCGGACTTTGTTCTGGATGTTTATGGGGTTTGGGTTTACCCCCGGTTCTGAGGCAGCTGAGCTCCCTTCTCAGACAGGGCACCGTCCCCCGCACCCGGCCGCGGCCCCTGCCTCGCAGGGCTCGCAGCCCTGGCCCGCCTCCCCTCCTGGCGTGGGGAGGGGGCTCGGGGGCCCTGCCTTTGTCAGGGGCTCGCTCCCGTTGCTGAAAAATCTGCAGCAAATAAAATATTAATGGGCACTTGCAGCATTTTATAGTTACCTAAATTTGGAGGTGGTAAAAAAAAAAAAAAAAAAAAAAAAAAAGAGCAGCCCTAGTTAAGGGGAAAAGCCAAGAAATTTCCATGAGCAACCTCCATCGCGCTCCCTCACAAAGCCGTTCTTTGTCTCCAGGTTAAATAGAAACCTGCAGAAAATTGCCGAGGGGATTTTTTTTTCTTTCCCTCTCTCCTTGTCTGCTATTGTCCTCGCCGCTCTTCAGGCATTTCCACCGCCCGGGCTCTGCCTCATCCCTGCCTGGGGGGCGCTGGGGGTGCAGGGCAGCCGAGCAGGTTTTCCTGGGGAGCGGGGCACTGTCGTGTCCTGGCGGGGGGCGGGGGGGTCCTGCCTTGGGCAGGTCTTTTTGGGGCACGCTGAGCCCCGACGGCCGCCCCGGTGCAGCAGATGCATCCCCTCCCTTTCCCAGGGGGATGCGTCTGCCCTCCGGAGCTGGCGGGGGGGGGGGGGGGGGGGGTTGGCAGAGGAGCCCATGGCTGCAGCCCCCTCCCCGTGTGGCCGAGCCCCCGTTGGGGCGGGGGGCTGCCCCATTTCCCAGCCGCCCAGCTGGCCGCAGGCTTAACCTCCCCCCGGCCCATCTGCGGGGCCAGCGGGGCCCTGGCTCCCGGGGCATTGTTGTGACCGGTTCATCCGGGGGGGTCTTGCTCTGCACCCAACCCAGGGGCCAAAAGTCAGGGCTGGGGGGGGGGGGGGGGGGGGGCGGTGCTTGGCTCCAGGGACCCCTGTGAGCATGGGGCTGTGCTGCCGCCTCTCCCCAAAACTCGCTCTGTGCTGGCAGGAACATCGTACTGGAGCATGGGGGCTGTAATCTGCCCCCCGCCCCCCCAGCAGCAAAGGCGTTTGGGGCTCTTTGGCTCAGCAGTAGCCTGGGACATGCTGTCACCGGCCACGGCATCCCCAGAGGTGGCACAGCGAGGGTCCTTGGCTTGTCCCCGCTGCTCCCCGGGTGGCCTGCTGGCCCTCGGTCTGTGTCCCGCTCCCCGTTTCCCTGTTCTCCAGCCCCCCCCCCCCCCCCCCCCCCCCTCCTTGTTTCTGCAGCTCTGGGTGTCTCCCCGCCCCTTGCCCTGGGTATCCCCAGGGGATGGGGTTTGGAGTAGCCCATTCCCCCCTGGAGCCCTACAAGATCCCCGTGGAGCCTCCTGCATCTTTGCCATTGATGGCAACAGCCCAGGGTCGGTACCGGGGCTCGGGGGGGCCCAGCAGCCCCCACCCGCACCCCCGAGCCCCCCGCTCCCCCAGACCCAGTCGCTGCAGCCACTTGTCCCCGGGGCACCGCCGTGTCCTCTGGGGCATGGCGCGGCGGCCGTCCCCTCCCCGGCTGTTGAGCGGGCATTGTTCCCTCCTCCCGCCTTCCCACTCGCACGCTGTCACTCCGGCCCTTAATTGAGGAGGAAAAAAAGAAATATGAGTCTTTGGGCGCAGCAGCGGCGCTCTGCTGCAGCCCGGGCTGCCCCACGGTGAGCGGAACCAGGCCAGGGGGTGCCGGGGGGTGTCCCTGTGTCGGGGGGCTGGCTGGCTGCTGAGCCCCCCGCCATGTGCAACAGCGCGGGGCTGCTCAGGAGAGATGTGGGGAGACGAAGCCGCCAAGCCAACGGTTATTGCTCAAAGCCATAGGCGCCTGTGCGGATTGGGGTGTTCGCTTGTGCCCCCCGGCATGGGCAGGACCCCCCCCCGGCTGTCCCCTGGAGCCCATGGGTGAGTGCCTGTGCCCCGAGGGCTCCGCTCCGCTGCAGAGCTGCCAGCGTGGCTGGGGGTGTCCCGGGGGGAAAGGGGTGGATTTATTCTGACAGCTTTGCAAACCACCCGCACGCCTGTTAATTAAATGCTGCTGCGGTTGACACGCAGGGGCTGGGGGGAGCGGGAGTGCCTGGGGCAGGGCAGAAATCCCCCTCTCCCTGCCGGGGGAAGCATCCAGGGACTGGAGGGTGCAGAGAAGCCCAGCGCCCCCCGGGCTGGCTTGGTCAGGAAGAGCCATGGGAGCCTTGAGCCCCCCCAGGGAAGAGCCATGGGAGCCTTGAGCCCCCCAGGGAAGAGCCATGGGAGCCTTGAGCCCCCCCAGGGAAGAGCCATGGGAGCCTTGAGCCCCCCAGGGAAGAGCCAGGGGTGCCTTGAGCCCCCCAAGGAGGAGCCATGGGAGCCTTGAGCCCAGCCAGGGGTGCCTTGAGCCCCCCCAGGGAAGAGCCATGGGAGCCTTGAGCCCCCCAGGGAAGAGCCAGGGGTGCCCCCGAGCCCCCAGTCCTTGCCTGCTGGCATTTCCCTGCTGCAGCCTTTCCCCGGGGAAGGGGAGCCGGGGATGCTCATTGCCCCAGGAGCAGCTGGGATGCAGGGATTCTGCTGGGGGGACCCCCTGGGGTCACCCCCCGGTGCAGCCCGGGTTGGGGGGGGGGGGGGGTCAACAGGGCGAGGAGCCTTTTAAATAAGAAAGAAGCCAATCCCCGCGTCCCGGTAAGCGCTTCCTGTTGGGATTAGCGGGGCTGCCGGGCATGTGTGTGCTTTTTCTTCAGGAAATACCTTCGGAAAGCCCCGCTGGGGTCTCCAGGGCAACCGGCGCCCCCGGCCCCGCGCCCCCCGCCCGCATTGTCCCCGCGCCGCTTTGTTGGCCGCTTTATTGCCACCACCGTGGCCGGCACAGCCCGCGGCTCCCGCGCTCGGGGGGCCGCACGCCGGGATGCTCTGCTGGGGACAGGGACAGGGGGACGAGGTTAATCTGTGCCGCTGCCCTCCCCAGGGCAGCTGCCCCGTGTCCCCGTCCCCCTGCCATCCCCGGTGGGGCCGGCCCTGGGGGAACGGGTGACAGTTATATGCACTTGGTGACACTCTCCATCTGGCCGGCGCTCGCCAGCCTCGGCTCCGCTTTCGGTTCCATTTCAAAGCTGGAATAAAGCAATAAAACCCCGGCGGGCTGCGCTGGCCGCTGGAGCGTGCAGCTACTTTTCGGGCTCGTTTGGAAGCGCAGGCGCCATCGGCCGAGGCTGGGGCTGCCCCTCACCGGGGACCTCGGGGGTGCCTGCGGGCTCCTGTCCCCACCGGGAAGCTGGAGAGTTTAAGTTAAAAAGGGAACAGGAGATAGTTTAGATGTGCCAGATCTAACGTGCCTATTGTGCTTTCTCCGGGCAGGCGAGCAGCGGGCGCTGCTGGTATTTTGTTCGCCCTCCTCCTCGCAGTCGCCCCGTTTTGCTCAAAGATGCCATGAGCGCCCCTGCAGCCGGGCTGGGGACGGGAATCCCCCCGCCCTGGGCACTGCCCAGCCACCTTGGTGCGATGCTGGGAGCCTGCGGAGCCTCGCCGGGCAGGCACGGGCCCGCGGAGGAGAGCCAAGCGTTTGTCTGGCTGATTAAACCTCAGCGGAGGTGGCCGGCTCGGGGCTCGCTCGTGCCCCGGTGGCAGCAGCCCCCGGGCTGGCGGCTCCGCAGAGGGGCTGCACCTGGAGCCTGGTTTAGGTTACAGACAAGCAGAACCTATGAAAAGAGACGTTTCGGGCTGATGCAGCCCCGGGATGGAGCGGGCTGGCACTAATTAACATAGGCGGAGGACACGCTGGTAACGCGCCTCGTGCTGCCAGCTGCTCCGTGGCAAGGGGCAGCTGGGACCACGCTGCCCTGGGAGCACCCGCTGCCATCCCTGGGTTTACGGAGCGGCAGCATTTCCGAGGGGAATCCTGTGCATCCATCAGCTGTGGCGGGAGCTGGGCTGCCCCGGTGCCCACGGTGCCATCTGCCTGCCATGGCCACCCCGCAGCACCACCGGCCAAGCCTGCGCTGGCCCAGCCCTGCTCCCAGCCGGGGCGTGAGCGAAGGGTGCCCTGAAGGAGCGGTGGCACTTGCCCAGGGACCCCCGCAATGCTGTGCCCGTGGGAAGGGATGCTGCTTCCCCGAGCCCCAGCGGTGGACTGGGGGTGGCTCCAAGATTTCCATCCATCCGAATTCCTCCTCTGCCCCCAGGCTGCCTCCTCCCCCGTCTGCAGCTCCGGCTGAGGGCTGTTTGCCAAGCGCGAGGATGGCAGGAGCTTCCTCCCCTCTGCCAGCACGGTCCTCCAGACCTTTCCGGGCAAGTTCATGGGCAGGTGGCCTTTCCACGGCGGTCCCTCGGGCAGGCTCAGCAAGGAGGTGACCTGTACGAGCTCTTGGACCACAGTGGTGTCTTTCTGGCTAGAACTGACCCTGCGCTGGCCCAGCATCGGTTCACCTGTGGTGTGGTGGGACCCCACAGGTCCAGCAGTGCCCACCACGGCTGCAGGACGCCAGACCCTGGACCTGCGCGTGGCTCTTCGTGTGCCGGCGTGCGGGTGGCCTGGGACAGGCAGTGGGGGGCATCAGGGGACGTTTGTGGGCAGTGGGTGTCCTCAGCAGCTCCAGCCGCCTTCTGCCGGTCGTTCTGTTGGATAAGGAGTGTTTGTTCGTGCATGGGGAGGGGGGCAGAGCCGAGCGCCGGGGATACGGACGCAGCGAGATAAGGGCAGATACGGCTGCGGCTCCGCGGCTCCTGTTGGTTGGGGTTTTCGTGGCTGTTTGTCGCGCGCTGACCTTGCTCTGCGTGAGAAGGGAATCGGGACGGGCAGGAGGACGTTGTGTCACCGAGTGCCGTGGTGGTCACACACACAGCGACGGGACGGGACGCGGCTGCTGCGCTGTGTGCGCTGGAAGACGCCTGTGACTAATCCCTTGAAACACAAATCGGAGAAGTGCCCGTCCTGCGAGAGAAAAACAGGGAAAACAGGATTGGAAAAGCAAGACCCTTACCCTGCCACCTAAGGGACTCCCACCGCTCTTCATATTCCACGTGCAAACGCTTTGGAACCTCCTGCTGCTGGATCTGGAGCCCTCGCTTTTGGTCTTCCAGCGGCTGAGGAAAGTGAATTCCTCCCCAGCGCTGTTTTCCTTCAAGCAAAGGGAAAAGGAGAAACTCTGGAGCTGCTCCTAGGTGTTTTTCCCATGAAGCTTCTCATCGGTCGGAGGAAAAGAAGAGCGGCCAGAAAGCGCGGTGCAGACCACGCTGTGCTAAAGGAGGGTTTCTGAAGAGCTGGTTTTTGGCGAGTTTCATTGCTGGCTGCTGGTGTGTCCCGGGAGGAGCGGTGCCCGCTGCCCGCCTGCGCTCCCCGCCTGCGCTGGGCCGCTCGGGGGTGTCCGAGGGGGTCTGGTGCAGGCAGGGACCCCACGCCGGCTTTTGGTGGCGGCTGTGCCCGGGACGAGCTGCTCCGCGGCTGCTCGGAGGGTGAACACACTTGCCTGGCTCGGTGGGCACCGAGGCAAGGGTGATGGCGTGTGTTAGCGCTGCGGTGAGACAGCCTCTCCGACGCGCGCTCCGATGCTGTGGGCGTTCGCAATTAGCTGCTCTTTTGCAAATTGCCACGCGGCTCGCTGGGAGCCGCCTGGGTCCCAAGGGAGAGCTGTGGCTTCGCTCTTGGCCCTGTGGCCGGCATGCGGTGCCTGCGGGCTGCGTGCCCACCTCGCTCCGTGAAAGGGGTTCAGCCCTCAAGGCGTGGAAGAGCTGAAGTTTGAACGTTTCTGGACCGGTTCTGCTGGGCCGCCCGCACAGGGTTCGGTGGGATTTCCCAGCCCCCAACCTGGACCCCTCGGATATGGAGTGGTTGCACCCTGGAGAGCTTTGGCACCATCGGCGTTTGCCCTCAGCCCGCCCGAAGCTGCCCTGCCGCCGGCCTGGAGGAGAGCTGGAAGCGCGATGCTTCCTTCCAGGATGCTGTTGAGCGGCTCTGGCCCTCGGGAGCGGCGTTCGCCGCACCGTGTGCCCTCCCTGCTGCTCCCGGACCCAGAGCCATGCACGCCGGCCCGTGCTGCTCGTACCCCGGAGGATGCTCACGCTGCATCCGCTCCGCACCGTCACAGGGAGCCTCAGCGCCCACCGAGCTGCAGCAGCCTGAACCCCGCCTTGGGCTGCGGAGTGCGAAGAGATGGTTTGAAATCCAGGCGTCTGCCCCAAGCCCAGGGAGAGCCACGCGCGCACCGCCACGGAGGGCAGCGCTCGAGGACGGAGCCGCGTCCGCGCTGCCGGGGCCAGGAGAGACAAGATCACGTAGCAGCGGGATGGAGAGAAAGGATCTTTGTGCTGTTGACACAAATGTCGCATGGGGAGCAGCTGCAGCTCTCCCTGCCCAGGGCGCTGCCATGGGGAACGCCGCCACCGGCACCTGTTTGGCCGGAGCTCCCCTGGGCTGACCTTTCCCAGCGCTGCCGCGCTCGCAGCCCCTCGCTCCCCCGCCTGCTCTCCTGCCGCAGCCCCTCGTCCCCCCCTGCCCTTCCTGCCCCTGCCCCGACGCGCTCTAACCGGGGCAAGGCACGGGGAGCCTGGCCCGCTTCGCTGGCTGCCCGCTCGCGGTGGTGGGGATCTGCGCGGTGGCAGAGCTGAGCAGGGATTCGGGATGCTCCTGGCTTGGGTAGGATCCGTCCGCTCCAGCTAGCTCTGCCTGGGGTGTCTCAAATTGCCCATTTCTCCCCCGTTTCGACGCTCCCCCTGGGCCGAGCGGTGCTTGGCGAGAGGCCGAGGGGTGCGTTGGTGCTTTGGGACTCCCCGGGCACCGAGCGGGTGCTGCCGCGGGGGTGAAGTGCTTGGTGCTGCTTGGGGTGCTCGCAGCCTCTGACTCCCCCCTCCCCTCCGCCCCGGGGGCAGCCGGTCCTCGGTGCCACCGCGGGAGCGTCCCAGCAGTGCATGTCGCCTCATTAACACAGAGCCGCGGCGGCAGCAGCAGCAGCAGCATGGTTTCCTCTGGTCTCTATTCCTTTTCTCCTTCTTTTTTTTCTTTTTTTTTTCTTCTTCTCTCTCCTAACTCCTCCAGTTCTGCCCAAAGCCAAAATCGAAGTGGAGTCCTACTCGGCCCACCCCGGTGACCTCCTCCAGCTGCGCTGCCGGCTGAGGGATGACGTCCAGAGCATCAACTGGGTGCGCGACGGCGTCCAGCTGGCCGAGAACAACCGGACGCGCATTACCGGGGAGGAGGTAGAGGTCAGGGACGCGGTGCCCGAGGACTCAGGGCTCTATGCCTGCATGACCAACAGCCCCTCGGGGAGTGAGACCACCTACTTCTCCGTGAACGTCTCAGGTTCGTAGCGGGGAAGGGGCAGCCCTGGGGCCAGGCTGCGGAGGAAGGAGCGGGCTGTCTCTGCACGCCTGGTGTTACCCGCACGCATGCGTCTGTCCAGCCGCTCAGTGAGGTGGGGACAGACCTGCGATGGTCTCCTCCAACCTGCCGGAGGAGGTACCAGCGCGGTGCCGTGACGTCCCTCCCGCTGCGGTGCAGGGAGGAGCAGCTGGATGTTGTCGCCTGTTTGTCTGCACGGGGCCGGGGGGCGGCGGGGCTGCCCGCAGCAGCGGGCACACGCTGGGCGTGAGCCGGGTCCGTGTTGGTGTTGACAGAGCGTGAGGCTGGAGGAGAAGGAATGCTCGAGGTCGGGAGGTGTCCACTGAGGCTTGGGGCGTTTCTGTGCCCAGAGGGTCTTGGCTGCCGCCCCAGCTGGGCTGGTGGCACCGGGCACGGGGAGAGGAGCCGTGCTTGGACACGCGGCATGGAGCCCTGAAGTCACCTCTGGGGACACATTGCTTCGTGATGTCCACGGGCTGTGGGCACTGGGACGGCAGGCACTGTCAGCCCTGGCTGCGCCGATGGGCACGCACAGCGTTCAGCCGGGACCCCCGCAGCACCCGCTGTGCACCACGCGGCCCTGCCCCAGCCACCCCCCGCGCACAGTCCCTCGGCACCAGCCCACGATGCTCCCGTTCCCGCCTGGTTCCCCTCGGGAAGGGAAGGGTCCACGCGCGGATATTCAGCCGGGCCGTCTCTTCTCTTGCAGACGCGCTCCCCTCCGCGGAGGATGATGACGACGAAGACGATTCCTCCTCGGAGGAGAAGGAGGCGGATAACACCAAGCCGAACCGTACGTTGGGTTTGTCTCTGGGGCCGCCCAGGCCTTTGGCGGGGGGTGTGGGGAGGCTGCAGATGCGTGTGAGCATCGCCCAGGGACGGAGAAAGGCAGGCGAGGGTGGGCAGGGGCGAGGATGGGCAGGGGTCCTGCTCCAGCCCGGGGCACCCGGCGATGGCAAGGCCTCGGTGCGGGGAGCGGGTCTGGGCAAAGGAGCCTGGCCGGAGCAAGGGGAGGTGCCGGCATGGCTGCACTGGGGCGGTGTGTGCACCTCGCAAAGAAGGGGTCCCGCAGGGCTGCCGTGACTCCTGCATAACACCCCGTGTCCGGGAGCTCCCCTCCCTGCCAGAGCCAGGCTCAGCTGCCGGCACCTCTCCAGCTTCCCTGGGCATCCTCGGGGACAAACCACGGGCGAAACGCCCATGGCTGAAGCCCCGGGGTGCTGATACCCCCCCGGCTCTGCTCCCCAGAGGCCATCGCTCCCTACTGGACCTATCCCGAGAAGATGGAGAAGAAGCTCCACGCCGTCCCCGCTGCCAAAACGGTGAAATTCAAGTGCCCGTCCAGCGGGACGCCCAACCCCACGCTGCGCTGGCTGAAGAACGGCAAGGAGTTCAAACCCGACCACCGCATCGGGGGGTACAAGGTACGGGGGCCGGGACGGGAGGCAGCAGGGGGGCAGCCCCCAGCCCTGCCTGCGCGGATGCTGCCCTGGGCTCCATCTGTCCCAGGCTGTGCCGCACCTCCAGGGGCCGGAGGGCTCGCTCCGGGGAGGGGGAGGATCGGGAAGGGGCTCTGCAGCTTAAGAGGCACCGAGCCCCCCGCCCGCGCAGCCCCCGGCGGGGGCAGATGGGCCCCTCTGACATTCCTGTTGCAAAATAGCCCTACGGCAGTGACCTGCTTCTGGGTCATGTTTGCACCGGCTCAACCCCTGGGGGAGGGGGCGGCGGGCGAAGCAGCCTGCCTTTGCTGGCTTCGCCTAATCCCCCCGCCGGAGAGAGGGGGTCTCGGCGTCCCCGGGGGCTCCCGGGGGTGGCTGGGCAGCCCTGGGGCTGCAGGGGTGGACGAGCCCCTCCGTGTCCCAGCGCTGGTGGGCAGGAGCTGGGCCAGCAGCCCGGGGGTACCGGCTTGTCGGGGAGGGGGTCCTGCCCCGTGCAGGGGGGCCACGTTTGCTCCCGGAGCTGGGCAGGGGGCTGCAGCGCTGCTCCCCCAGCACCCACAGCGGGTCCAGGCTGCGGAGCCCCCCCGGGCAGGATGGGGGCTCGGCTTTCCCCCTCTCGAAGCTCCAGTCTCACAGTGGGGGTGCTGCTGCTGATGCTTAAGAGCCCCAGCGGTGGGACCAGCGTGCCAGGACCCCCCCAGCTTCTCCCCTCCCCAAAGGAGCGGGTGGACGACGCTTCTTCAGCATCCAGGGCTGCTGTGGCACTGGGGCAGCTCCAGCCCGGGGACCCCCGGGTGACCCTACAGGGGGGCACCCTCCCCTTTTTTCATGTCTCTCAGGTAGTTTTGTGGAGCAGGGCTGCAGCCTCGCACCCCTGGGTGGGTGAGACGCCCACCCGGCGTGTGTCCCCCAGGCCGGCCCAGCCGGGTGCTGCGGGGCCGCGGCTTCGGGCGCTCGCTCGCCACCGAGTCCTGCGCCGCGTTGCGCAAATGGGATCCAGCGGTGGCCCCGCGTGCCACGCGAACCAGCCGGGTGCCAGGGACACCCAGCGGGAATGCGGCCATGTCACAGCACTCGGCTCCATGTAGCATGTCCCGGGGAGGGACGCGGGCTCACGCGTGGGCAGGAGAGGGGCTGCTGGCAATGCCGCGGCTCCCCGGACGGCGACAGCAGGGTGCCCTGGATAGCTAATGGGGCAGGACTGTGGAAATAAGCAGTTTCCAGCTGGGAGGGAGGAATGCAGCCGCCCTGGCAGGGAGCGGGGCTTGGGCAGGACTCGCCAGGAGGAGCCGCAGCCAGAACTGGCGGCGGGGCAGGGCATAGGAATGCCGTCCCGGTGTCCCATAGCTGGGAGGGACCTGGGGAGCGCTCACAGCCCAGCCGGGACACCAGGACCCATCCCAGAGGAATGGTGCCTGGTCAGCGGCACCCACGGGGGTGTCCCGGGGGCACGGTGTGAAGCGCCCAGGCTGCGCCCTGCCCGGCACGGTGCCCTCTCGCCGGCGGGGCTGGCCACAGGTCCCAGCCGGGGGGCAGTGGCTCTTCCCGGGCTGCGGGGGAACAATGCCGGTCTGTTCCCTGCGCACGCTGGGGGCCGCCCGAGAGGGGTGTCCCTGCGCCGGGCGAGCCCATCACGCTCGGCTCACAACATCTGCTTCTCGGCGCAGTTGGCTCCGTGGCGAGGCTGTCCTGGGACAGCTGGGAGCAATTACGGTCCCTCTGTAGGAAAGGGGAAAGGTGACCTCAAAGGGAGATTTATGTCCTGCCTGTACGGCGAGGGCCGAGCTCTGACGTGAGCGGGAGCGAGGGCTCGTGCGCTCCAGCCCGCCAATGCCTCGCATGTAACGGGGTCTGTCATCCTCCCTGTGCCCCCAGGTCCGCTACGCGACCTGGAGCATCATCATGGACTCGGTGGTGCCGTCCGATAAGGGCAACTACACCTGCATCGTGGAGAACAAGTACGGGAGCATCAACCACACCTACCAGCTGGATGTCGTGGGTGAGGAGCGCGGGGCTGGGGGGGTTTACCCGGGGTCCCCGACCACCCTCCCCACGCACCCCTGGCAGAAACGGGTGCTGCGCCCTGCGAAATGGGGGTGGGGAGTGCTCATGGGGATGGGCTTGTCATCCCCGCGGCTGCCCCCCCCGCCCCCGGCGAGCACCTCTGCGGCGCATCGGGTCCGCGGGGCAGAAGGTTCACCTCAGCCCGTTCTGGGGGGTTTTAATTGTGGTGGAAATAATTTCATAGACCAGACAGAAACTTTTTCTAATCGCCTTATTAGCCATAATTCCCAGCTGGGAAGGCTGGTCTGAGCAGTTCCACATGTGGAGCTGCTCTAAATGCCAGTAAATGAACCATTGAAAATGTGATTTAATTTGATTACACTGAGCAAACTGAAGGGAACAGTCAGCGACGTGAACAAAGGGGTTTGTTAATGCTGACTCACCACAGTGGCAGCCGCTTTGTTAATGGCCGGGGCCCTCGTTAGGTTTGTTTGACCTCTGACCCCGCCGAATAGGTACTGCTGTCCCCATCCCCGCGCCGCCATGTCACCTGTCCCCATCCCCAACCCCTCCTGGCTGCTCTTGCCCTGTGGCGGGGGCCGTCCCCTGGGGAAGGGGACACCGTGGTTCTGCCGGGTGCATCAGCGCCCACCGCAGCCGGGGGTCCCCGTGCATAGGGGGGGCTGCAGGGTGCAGGAGCTCCCCCGTGGGGGGGTGGCCGAGCACCCCGAGCCCTGCCGTAAGGTGCCCCGTCTCCCCGGGTCCCGCAGAGCGGTCCCCGCACCGGCCCATCCTGCAGGCAGGGCTGCCTGCCAACAAGACGGTGGCCCTGGGCAGCAACGTGGAGTTTGTCTGCAAGGTCTACAGCGACCCCCAGCCCCACATCCAGTGGCTGAAGCACATCGAGGTGAACGGCAGCAAGATCGGCCCCGACAACCTGCCCTACGTGCAGATCCTGAAGGTAAAGCCGCACGCCGGGCTGCCCCAGCCCGTGTCCCCGCAGGCTCGCCCGTCCCGAGCCCGGGCAGCCGTGTGGGGTGGTGGCCACAGGCGAGAGGAGCCGCTTGGGGCTGGGGACCACCGGCTGGAGCCCCAGAGCCGTCAGCGGGGTGCCCGGAGGAGCTGGGGTGAGAGGTGGGCAGGGGGGGCAGCATGGTCCCTCTGCAGCCCTACAGGCTCTCGCCGTGGGGCTGGGGGGAGCCCGGGGGGCGAGTGCGGCGCTGGACGGGGGGAGCCCAGCCCCTGCTCCATCCCGGCAAGAGCAGCTCGCTCCTGCGCACAGCGAGCAAAGCGGCCGCTCTGCGGACTCCCGGGGTGCACCGTCATCCCCCGCCCTGTCCCCAGGGTGCACAGCTGTCCCCAGCCGTGTCCCCAACCCTGGGGTGTGCAGCCGTCCCCAGCCATGCCCCCCATCCCGAGGTGTGCAGCCGTCCCCAACCATGTCCCTGGGGTGCACGGCCATCCCCAGCCGTGTCCCCAACCCTGGGGTGTGCAGCCGTCCCCAGCCATGCCCCCCATCCCGAGGTGTGCAGCCGTCCCCAACCATGTCCCTGGGGTGCACAGCCGTCCCTAGCCATCCCCAACCATGTCACCGGGGTGCACGGCCATCCCCAGCCGTGTCCTCAACCCTGGGGTGCACAGCCGTCCCCAGCCATCCCGAGCCGTGTCACTGGGGTGCACGGCCATCCCCAGCTGTGTCCCCAATCCCGGGGTGTGCAGCTGTCCCCAACCATGTCCCTGGGGTGCACAGCCATCCCCAGCCATCCCCAACCATGTCCCTGGGGTGCACGGCCATCCCCAACCGTGTCCCCAACCCTGGGGTGCGCAGCCATCCCCAGACGTGTCCCTAGCCGTGCCCTTGGCTGGGTGGCAGTGGGGAGCAGGATTACAGCCCCATGACTGCCTGCCTGTGCCCCCCGGCAGCGGGTACGGGGGGGTCGAGCAGCCCCCCTGGGCTGGCAGAGCCGGTGCCGACGCTCCGGGCGCTGCCGTTCGTGAGCGCGTCAATGTGACTCCATGTTGTTGGTCTGTTCCAGCACTCGGGGATTAATAGCTCTGATGCGGAGGTGCTGACCCTGTATAATGTGACAGAGGCGGAGAGCGGGGAGTATGTTTGTAAGGTTTCCAATTATATTGGCGAGGCCAACCAGTCTGCGTGGCTCACTGTCACCAGACCTCTGGCAAAAGGTAATCGGAAGAACGCCCGGCGGGGTGTTTCCTCGGACCGTCAGTCCCCGGCGGTGGAAAACAAAACTCTGGGCTCTCTTGTTTCTGCTGTGTTTCTGGTGCGACAAGCCATGGAAAAATACTCGGCGGGGCCGGCTAGGCTTTGCGCTGTGTCTGTGTGTGTGTGTGTCCCCGTGTTTCCCCTGTGTGCTTCCCACCCGGGTGCTGCCAGCCCCGCACCCTCGCACCCGGCCCGGGCGCCCCGTCTGTGCCTGGCTGGGGATGACATGGTGCCGCGTCCCCTGTCTGCGCTGCCCTCCCGTCTCCGTCCTCCCGTCTCCGTCCCTGCATCGCGCACGCCAGCCGGCCGGCTCTGCCCGAGGTTCATTTCTCCATGTGGCCCATTGCCAGCATGTTCCGATGGGCAGGACACGCAGTTTGGTGAAGGGTTTTTAACCAGCATCTCCTTAGGTCCGCCGGGATGAGTGGTCATCCCGAGGGTGTCTCTCGCAGGGCTGCCGTGGTCTCTGTCTGCTCCCCGGGGGTCTGGCAAATGAGACTGGGCTCTCCCTCCTCTCTGGCCTTCTTCCCAGAAGATCTCATGTCGTTTGCTTCTCCGTTTTTTGCTTCCATTTTTCCTTCTAGACGGCTGGCGTTAACACAACAGACAAAGAAATGGAAGTCCTTCACTTAAGGAATGTCTCATTTGAGGATGCTGGGGAGTATACATGTTTGGCGGGTAATTCTATTGGGATCTCCCATCACTCTGCATGGTTGACAGTTCTCGAAGGTATATACTCCTCTTCCTCTCCCTTTCCTCCCTCCTTTCCAACGTATGCATTGCGGTCCGGGAGAGAGCGTTTCCCAGCCCCTGTCCCCCCGCCCCGGAGCTGGGTACGGTGCAGCAGGAGAGCGGCAGGGCTGCTCGGCAGCCGGAGCGGGATGGGGAACGTGTCCCCCTGCTGTCTGCTCCCCTCCGCCACCCAACTGGGGTCCGTCCCCCGCCTCCACCCCCCGATTGGGCTCTGTCCCCCCGCTCTCTCCCTGCCCCAGGCGATGCATACCCGGGGGAACGTAACCAGGGGCTGCTCCGCTGGAGCAGGACGGTCCCGTGCCGTAGGGCAAGGCCAGCGCTGCCCGCGCAGGGGGGCAGGGGGGGGCTCGGGGGTGCTGGCAGCGCTGCCTACGGGGGGCTGGCCTTGCCCTGCGGCACAGGACCCGTGCTGGGGCTGTGTGTCGCTTCTGCTGCGCTGCCGGGGACTCTGCCCCTGTCCCCATTGATGCCGCTCCTCGGGCATCAATGCCGCACGGACCAACGCCTGATAACAGCCACCGGGGAAGTTTTTGGGGCGCTGCATGGTTGCCGCTTTCCAGCCAAAAACTTTTCCCCGTTATCAGCCGCTGCTTGGTCAGCCGGGTGTGCTCGGAGGTGGGACAGGAACCTCGACTCCCTCTTGCACCTCTCTCTGAGGCTCCGCTCTTTGGGGGGGGCAGGTCGGGGCAGGTTGGAGCGATGGCAGCTCCCACCCTGCCAGGTTCACCAGTTTGTGGCCACACTGGAGCGTGCCACATGGCTGCAGCTGCTCTGAGCTGTTCAGGGCACTGCCACCTCCTCTGCCACCGGCGGCCACCAAAGCGGGGTCTGCCCCACGGCACGGCAGGGATGGGACCCTCCTCCCCGCCAGCCTGGGGGTCCCACGGCAGGTTGCTGCCGCTGGAGGTGCTTCTGGCTGCTCCGCTCCGAGCTCTGCCCGCTCGTTCCCAGTAACGCCTGGACTCCCACAGCCCCAGGCACTGCTGGGTGGCCCCCACCATGCTCAGGGTAACCCCCGGACCCCGAGGGACTTGTAGCTCCGCACGTGGGCTAAACACAGCAGCTGGGGAGGGAACCTGTCCTGGGGGTGTCCATGATGCCCCGTCCCTGCGGGGTGATGCATCCCCAGCGCAGCCCCGACGGGAGAGCTCTGCTCTGTCCCACACGGCCCCGGCTGGGGGACATGGGCACTGTCCCCCCCACTTCACGCCTTTCTCAGTTGACCCCTTCCCAGTGCCCCATCCTGCCCCGGCACGTGCCTGCGGATGCAGTGGATGCGTTGCACAGCCGCGAGGACGAGGATCCTGGGGGTGCCCGCACTCTTTCCCCGCTGGGGTGGGCAGGCAGCCCCCCAGTCCCCGCCACACGCTGCGCTGCACCGAGGTCTCCGGCGATGCAGAGCGTGTCCCCGCTGAGCACGGGGAGCAGCTGGCGGGGATCCCCCAGCACCACTCTGCTGCTCGGCCCCGGGCGGGCCGGCGGGTGCTAACGCCCTGTTCACGCCGACCCAGCTATTGAAGACACCCCGGCCATGATGACGTCCCCCCTCTACCTGGAGATCATCATTTACTGCACTGGGGCCTTCCTCATCTCCTGCATGGTGGTGACCGTCATCATCTACAAGATGAAGAGCACCACCAAGAAGACGGACTTCAACAGCCAGCTGGCCGTGCACAAGCTGGCCAAGAGCATCCCTCTGCGCAGACAGGTAACAGAAAGTAGAGAGGGGGTTTGTTTGCACCTACTGCCCCTCCTGGGGGAACTGCCCTTCCCACGGGTTGGGGGGGAGGTTCTGGAGGAGGATGGATGGGGGGAGACCTGGGACCAGCCCACCTTGCTGCACGTGCCACCCCCTCCATCCTTGTGCCCGTCCGTGGCACGGGGTGAGGACCGTCCGTGGGCTGTACACCAGTCCAGCAGCACGGCGAGCAGGGGGGACCGCACAGCCCCCCCCCATCCCCGCTCGGTGAGGGTGATGAGGAGGACCAGAAGGATTTACAGCAATTCGGTGTTCGAGCAGAAGAGCGTGTTTTACTCACTGAGGAGACCGGAGAACTCCCAGGCTGTATATTTTGTGGTATCGGCGTGCTGGAAATTAATTAAAAATCATTTAGTCCGGGTCCAAGGTGGAAGCCTGCAGAGGTCCCAGGTGGAAGCCTGCAGGCAGCCCTGGGGGGGCAGCAGGGGAAGGGGGCTGTGGGTTGGGGCACGAAGGCTCCCGGTGGCATCTCCCTCCCGGTGGGGACCCCCGGCGCTGCGAGAAGGTAACCCACGGCCCCCGCTGCAGGTGTCGGCCGACTCCAGCTCCTCCATGAACTCGGGCGTGATGCTGGTCCGGCCCTCGCGGCTCTCCTCCAGCGGCACCCCCATGCTGGCCGGCGTCTCCGAGTACGAGCTCCCCGAGGACCCGCGCTGGGAGCTGCCCCGGGACAGGTGAGGTCCCATCCCCTGCGGGGACGAGCTGCCGGAGCAGCCTGGGTGGGAGCTGGGTGAGGATGGTGGCACTGCCGATGCCGTTTGCCGACGCTGGCCACCGACCTGCTTCTCCCCATGGCCACCGGCCCCCGCCTCAGGGTGTCTCCTCCCGCCAGGCTGATCCTGGGCAAGCCCCTGGGAGAGGGGTGCTTCGGGCAGGTGGTGCTGGCAGAAGCCATCGGCCTCGACAAGGACAAGCCAAACCGCGTGACCAAGGTGGCGGTGAAGATGCTCAAGTGTAAGTGGCAGTGAGAAGCGGGGGGGTCCCGGCACGATGCTGCAGGCTGGGGCTGGGTGTGCAGCGTGCGGGGGACCCAGCCTGGTCCCCCCATCCCTGACCGCTGCCTTCTCCACCACTTTAGCCGATGCCACGGAGAAGGACTTGTCCGACCTCATCTCTGAGATGGAGATGATGAAGATGATCGGCAAGCACAAGAACATCATCAACCTGCTGGGAGCCTGCACGCAGGACGGTGAGGGGGCGCGAGCAGGGAGGGGGGTGTCCCCTCTGCCGTCCCTCCGGCCTCTCTCCCCGCGCTGGGAGGGGGCTGACTCCGCTCCGTGGTCCGGCCGCTCATCCTGCCGTCCCCGCAGGTCCCCTCTACGTGATTGTGGAGTACGCAAGCAAGGGCAACCTGCGGGAGTACCTGCAAGCCCGGCGGCCCCCCGGCATGGAGTACTGCTACAACCCCACCCGCGTCCCCGAGGAGCAACTCTCCTTCAAGGACCTGGTCTCCTGCGCCTACCAGGTGGCCCGGGGCATGGAGTACCTGGCCTCCAAGAAGGTGAGGAGCTCCCGGGGTGCGGTGGTGGGATGGGGAGCCCAGCAGCTGGGCTTGGGGAGGCTGCACCCTTCCCTCCCAGCCCGTTTCGTCGTGGGGAACCATCCAGGGCTTCGGGGACCCCCTGACAGCCCCGTGCTCGGTCAGTGCATCCACAGGGACCTGGCGGCCAGGAACGTCCTGGTGACCGAGGACAACGTGATGAAAATCGCTGACTTCGGCCTGGCCCGCGACATCCACCACATCGATTACTACAAGAAGACGACGAATGTGAGTGGTGGGCGAGGGGCTTTGCGGGGGCAGGCGAGGGCAGCCGGGCTCTCCGTGCCGGGGATGCCCCGACCCGCGCTGGCAATGCCGCGGGCGTGCAGGGCTCGATCCCTGGCAGCACGGACCGATGTGGGGCTTTCTTGCGTCCCAGGGTCGCCTGCCGGTGAAGTGGATGGCCCCAGAGGCTCTGTTCGACCGAATATACACTCATCAGAGCGACGTGTGAGTAGCGGCCGCGGGGCGAACGCTCCCTGCCCGGCGTCGGGATGGGTCGGGGGGAGACGGGGAGCAAGGGGGAGAACCCTCGTTTGTCTGCTGGGCACTTTGCCGTGGGCTGGGGGACGCGGCCCCTCGTGGCCACCCCGGCCAGCAGCGCTCTTGCTGCCTGCGTCGCTGCCTGCGTCGCTGCCTGCATCTCGCAGCATCTTGCGGAGGTCCCAGCGCCCGCTGGGGAACAGGATCCGTGGCGCGCCAGATGTGATCCCTCTTAATTTAAGGAAAATGCAATTAGCGTCAGCAGACAAAATATTTTGAATGCAAATTACGTTTGGCGCTGGGACTTGTTTGTCTCGCAGGGCGAATCAAAGCTGTTAGCGCTTGTCCCTCCCCGCAAACGAACTTCTGAAATGAAATGGGGGTGCTGGCTCCGTGGGAGCCGCGTGCCCCAGCGTTTGCCCTGTGCTTGCCCCGGGCAGGTGGTCCTTCGGCGTGCTGCTGTGGGAGATCTTCACGCTGGGCGGCTCGCCCTACCCCGGTGTGCCGGTGGAGGAGCTCTTCAAGCTGCTGAAGGAAGGTCACAGGATGGACAAGCCCAGCAACTGCACCAACGAGCTGTGAGTGCGGCGCTGGGACCGGGAGGGAGGGAGACGCCGGCACCCCAAGCCCCCCCGCCGGGCCGGGGACCGGCACTGCCGCCTCTCCCCGCAGGGTCGGGAGCCTCCGGGTGCCATCGCAGGGGCTGGGGGACGCGGGGAGACGCGGGCAAATGTGCAGAGTCCCTTTCCCAGCAGTTCCCAGCCGTGCAAAAACATCAGCTCCATTTGTTTGGGATAATCGCCATCTCCCTTCGTTATTTCTCAGCGGGAGTGAATCCCGGGGTGACCCCGGACTAGCTGAGCTCCCCGGACACCCTCCTCCCGAAACAGCTCCACATCCCTCCCAGTGGCTGGGAGGGTGGGCAGGGAGTTCCCGTCCTTCCACCCAAGGCATATTAGCCCTGAATCCCTGGAATAGTGTCTTTGCTGGCCACGGGTCCCGGTGGCTGTCTCTGGGTGCTGCTCCGCTCCCATGGGTGGGGGTCCCCAGCCGCCCGCCTGGGCTCAGCCCCCACCTCACCTCCCAGGTACATGATGATGCGGGATTGCTGGCACGCCGTCCCCTCCCAGAGACCCACTTTCAAGCAGCTGGTGGAAGACCTGGATAGGATCGTGGCCATGACCTCCAACCAGGTAGGAGAGGCGGCACCCGCGAGTTGTCCCCACCCTGCACCCCCCTGCCGGGGGTGGGCGCTCCCCGGGGGGTGCCCGCTCCCCTCCTGAGCCCGTTCTCGGGGTTCGTCCCTCCCAGGAGTACCTGGACCTCTCCATGCCGCTGGATCAGTATTCTCCCGGTTTCCCGGACACCCGCAGCTCCACCTGCTCCTCGGGGGAGGACTCTGTATTTTCTCACGACCCTCTTCCAGACGAGCCGTGCCTTCCCAAGTTCCCCCCTCAGCACACCAACGGTGGACTGAAGCGACACTGAGGGTGGTGCTGCCAGCAGGGACTGCCGTGCCGTGCCGTGCCGTGCCCTGTGTGCCGTGCCCTGTGTGCCGCGCCGTGTCGTGCCCGCGGACGCCGCCCGCGCTGAGCTATTGCAGAAAGGGTTCAGAGACACAACCATAGCATCTCACGTAACCAAAACCACCCACCTCTCCTGCCAGCTTCTCCTGCCGCCTTAGTTGTGAGCTCTCTGCAGCCCAAAGGTTTTGTTCTGGTGGGTTTTTTTTCTTGGTTTCCTTTTTTTTTAAAAAAAAAACACCCTCTTTTCCAAGAAGTCTGTGCTTGAATATTTCCGCTTGGTGAAGCCGAAATCCTCTCCTGTGGGCAGCGCCTGGCCGGGGAGCCAGCCACCCATCCCGGGGCGGCGTGTCGTGTCCAGGCTTACCTGTGACTCGGAGAACTCGCTCGGCCGAGCCCGGTGACGGGTTTCTGTGGGCACGCTGGAAGCCTCGCTGGCAGCACCGGAGTCCTGCCGACACGGCGTCGCTGCCCGAGATGCTCCGGGGCTGGTCCCGCAGCGCCAGCGCCCCCGGGCTCTGCTGACCAACCCCTGGTCCCTCGGAAGCGGGGGACGCGGCCTTGGCATTGCTCGGCACTGAGGGCGGGGGCGGCCACGTACACCAGTGCTCAAAACAAACGTCCTGTGTACATAACTAAAAATATGTATAAATATGAATATATATTTACATGTCTTTTTAAAAGGGTTGTTACCAGAGATATACCAGTTTGGTAGTAAGGTACTAGTGGCTGGTAGATATCAGTTGCTATAAAAAAAAAAAAAAGTTCATATATTTTGCTACTTTTGCTGTTTTTATTTTTTTAAATTATGTTCTAAACCTATTTCAGTTTAGGTCCCTCGATAAGAATTGCTGCTGCTGCTTCAGTTTTATATGGGGTTGTATTAAACAATAATAATAATAATGTGTCGATGCCTTTTGGGAATACGTTGTCATTACGTGCCTGGCCTTGCCCTGGTTCCCCCCGCCGTGTCCCCCTGGGGCCGGGCATCGCCCGCGGCACCATATTGGTGCTTTAGGTGATGCCGGGCCGGTGCCCTGGGGAGGGGGCTGCAGCCCCTGCCCCGCTCGCTGTGGGAAGGAGCGGGGGCTCGCACCGGTCCCACGCTGGGACACCGGAGCAGTGCCACGTGGGTGCCCGCTGCTGGCCCGGAGGACACGTGCCCCGCGCAGCCCCTGCTCCCCAGGCGATGCCCGCCAGTGCCTTACCGGCGCCCGGGGGAGCATCCTCAGCCGGGCTCCGCGCTGCCCGTCCGTCTCCGTCCCGGCGGCGGTGCCCGGCTGCCCGAGCTCCGCTCCACGGACAGGGCATTTCCCCGGCTGGGGAAGGGGCCGCCTGTGCCCCCTCCCTCCCCTGTCGCTGGCGGTGAGACTCCAGAGCCAGGGCGCTGTTACTTGAAAAGTTTATTTTGCCTTTGTATGGAGAAATATTATTTGTTGTAAACTCTTCTGTAATGAATCTGGAATTCTTGTAATTATTAAAGACTTTAACCGAGACTTTGCCAGCCCTGGCCCCGTCCCTGGGGGGGCGGTGGGGAAGGGGCTGTAGGGGGTCTGGGCACTAAAGCTCATTGAACGACCGGTTTGGGGAAGCGACGTTCAGAGGATGGCGGCTGCTTTTGTGGGAACTCTTGTTTTTCATGGTTCCAACATTCCCTGTAAAAACATTCTCCCGTTCAACAACCAAACGCCATTCGCCGCCTTTTTGCTACCAAAAGGACACCTGCGTGACCGGGATGTGACAGAAAGTGTCTCCTGGGGATGACCCACCTGCCTGCCGAGGGACCCTGGACCCTGCAGAAGGTGCCACCGTCCCCGCGGGCTCGGGGTGATGCAGCCCCGGGTCCCGTGAGCCCCCGGCGGGGCTGTGGCGGTTCCCTCAGGAGGGGAGGGCTGCCCGGCCAGAACCACCGGAACCACCGCCCTGGTTCAATTCCCATTTTTCCCGTCTTTTTCCCAGGACGCAGCCGGTGCCAGCCCCAGCCTCCACCTTCAAACTTGACCTGCTGCCTGCTGGAACCGCTGGCCCCAGGAATGGCGTTTCATCCCCCCGGGGAGGTTAAAGCTGCGGCTGAGGACCCTCCGTCGGGGCATCGCGGGGGATCCGGTGCCCCACGGCCCCCCCAGGCTGCTCGGGTGTGAGGGGGCCGGGGGGGGGCTCACCGGGGAGGGGTATGAGAGGCTGCAGCCCCTTTGCCGAGCACTGAAATGGTTAAGATGAAACGGCCGCAGCATCATCGGCCTCGCTGGCCCTTTTAAAAGCATCTGCTTGTTGCTGTTTCCCTGTGTAAATTAAATCGATCAGCTGCGCTCTGCCCCCCTCTTCCCCCCCCCCCTAAATTAAGTAGAGCTTTTAATCAAGTGATTTATGTTGAATTCACAGGCCGAGATTAAACTCGCAGCCCAGGCAGCCGGCAGCGGGGGGAGCGGGGCTGGGGGTCTCCATAAATCACCGCTCTCCCCGGGACCGACTTGGCAAGGCGGCGGGGAGAGCTGGAGCTCGTGTTTACATCATCAGAAACTGCTGCTATCACAATCTTCTGCTCATTTCCTGGGGTTACCGGGAGGGCAATTAAATATGATAATAAGCAGAGCAGCTCCAGCAGCGCGGCTAGCGCGGGCCTGGGGAAGGGGTGGGCAGGCACAGCCGGGTGCCCTCTGCATCCCCCCGGGGCACGGGGGGTCCCTCCCGCAGAGCCCTGGGGACGCTGCGCTGCCCTTCGTCGAGCCGAAGTCCCGGGGGTCCGCAGGGACGGTGCTGCCTGGACGCTGGCCCCGCAGCAGGGAGATGTGGATCCTCGTCTGCTCTTCCCGGTACGGCATCCTCTTCACGTGGGCAGCTGCAGGAGATGGAGACCCCCCCAGCGCCGGTTTCAGCCCCCGTCACTGGCAGAGCCAGCGCCCAGGTGGCCCCCGCGTGGAGCAGGACCCCGAGCCATCGGCCCCGAGGGCAGCAGCAAGCCCAGGGCACGGCGGCAGGAGCTCGTCCTGCAGCCCCTGTGCGGGACACCCTGGCAGGGCTCGGGGCTGCGCGGGGACCAGCGGGACCAACGCCACCCCACCACCCAGCGCCGCTGAGTCCCTGCCCAGGGGGGGCCCGCGGACCCCCCCAGCGCTGCCTGGCACTGGACCCTCCCCAGCAATTGAAGTTAGGAGGTGGGTGGGACGGGGTCCCTCAGAAAAAGACCCCCAAAACAACAGGGGATATGGAGTCGCTGCCTGCCAGGAGTCCCCCGAGCAGGTGGCCGGGGGCTTTGGGCACTGGTGGCCGCCGAGCGCTCGGCCCACAACGGCGTGTTTGGCTCTCACAGCATCCTTTGTCTCTTCCACTCCTCGCCTTCCTCTTTCTCTCCTTTTAAAGCCCTCCGGCTGTGCAGGACCGAGACAATCTCTTGGCCGCGGCCCAGGACCTGGCTGCTCCGCTCGGGGCTGAGCTGGGCTTTGTCCGGCTGCCAGCCATGGCAGGAAACCTGCTTTGTGATTCCACCTTGACGGGGGATCCCACGGCCCAGATCCCGGAGCAGGGCTCAGCGGGCACCCTGGGAGCATCCCCCCACCCAGGGCCATGACACCCCTCTGCCCCACGCGTCCCACCCAGCTGTGGGGTCAGCAGGACCCAGGGGTCTGGCTCCAGCCCCCCCCCGGCCACCCACAGCTGAGCGAAGATGGAGCCAGATGTGCGCAGCTGCGGCGGAGGCAACCTGCGAGGGGGCACGGGGCTCCCCCCAAAACCCTCAGAGCTGCAGCGGCCGGGCAGAGCCCGCTCTGCACCATGCGGCGGGGGATAGGACGAGCAGCCCCCCCAGAACGGTGGGCAGAGGGGTGCCGGCAGCCCCCGGCACCGCACGGTCCCACGGCCGATGGCGAGCGGAACAGGAGGGGGTTGGCAGAGGCGAAGCTGGGGCAGCTTTCCAGCCGTAAATTGCTTTTTTTGCAAGGAAATAATCCTGCCCCCCTCCCAGAGGGGCGGGGGGCTGCCAAGTGGACACCACGGAGCTCAGCGGGAGCAGGGCCATGGCCGCAGCCCTGGGGAGGGCTGGCAGCAGCCGACATCTGCCCAGGGCTCGGGGCGGTGATCCCCAAAACCCTGGGGATGCCCGGGAGAGGAGGTCCCTTCGCCCCCCCTCTGCCAGCCCCGTCCCTGGGGCCATGGGGGGGATCCTGGCGGGGGGGGCGGGGGGGGCCACTTGCCCACGGGGGGCTGTGCCCATGCCGAGCTCTGCGGTGGCCATCCCTGCGGTGGCCGTCAGTGCCCTGGCACGTGTCCCGGCCCCGGCCACTCCCGAGGCGGGCTGTTGGCAGGGCTCTCGGCGAGGCCCCCCTGCCGCACATCACCGCCCTGGCAGCCCCCGCACCAGCCCCTCTCACACCGCGCAGCGGCTCCGTCTCATCCAAACGAAATGTCGGTTACGAACCGGGGCGGCGGCAGGCAGCTCCCGCTCCTCTCCGAGCGCCGCCAGTGTACGGCGGGCTCAGAAAGGATCCGGCACCCTCCGCACCCCTGGGTGCTGCTTCGCTCCACGACTGGCCTCACGGCACCACTCCGGGATGGGATGATCCCAAATCCTGAGCGCAGCCTGGGCCAGGACGGTGGCGGCACCGCGGCTCAGCTCCAGCTATGGGGGGGGAGCCCTGCAGCACGGGCAGGGGACGGGCATCCCCCTGGCATCCCCCCAGCATCCCCTCGGCATCCCCTCGGCATCCCCCCAGCATCCCCCAGCATCCCTCCAGTATCCCCCCAGCATCCCCCCAGCATCCCCTGGCGTCCCTCCAGCATCATCCCAGTATTCCCCCAGCATCCCCCAGCATCCCTCCAGCATCATCCCAGCATTCCCCCAGCATCCCCCAGCATCATCCCAGCATTCCCCCAGCATCCCCCCAGTGTCCCCGTGCCATGGCCAGGGCTCCATCTCGTGCAGCTGGGACACACGGAGGTGAGAGGATGGGCAGGGAGAGGATGGGTCCATCCCTGGCAGGCAATTTGGGGACATTGCCACCTGCGCCCCGTCCCGCTCCGCACAAGGTTTTGCTGTCGGGCCCTTGTCCTCCGTTACTTGCCGCGGGTGTAAGCCTTCGTCTCCTTTGTTACAAATTCATAACAGACAGCGAGCCTGCTAGGAATGCAACGCCCGAATACAGGAGGCTATAAATCTCAGCCTTTGTTGTGCTTGGGCCTCACTAAATCGGTGCTTTTCCCTCTGAATATTAATCTACCATAAAAGTGCTGACCGGTGCATCTTTCCCCAGCAGCTTTCTGGGGAAGCGGCTGACGCAAGGACCGGGGCTGGCTGTGACACGGGAGACGTTTCCAACCAGCATCCAGCAGAAATCCCCCGTCTCCTGGGCAAGCCGCCGCTGCCACACCGGCACGGCGTCCGCTGGCGGGATGGCGGCAGCCGCGGGTGCCGTAAAGCCCCGTCCGAGGCGGGAGCAGCGATAGCACAGGGATGCGCGGGGGGAAGGATAAAGCGGCGGAGGAGCGGGAGCCGAGGGGAGGGCTGAAAGGTGTTTGGCACCGGCGTGGCTGGAAAAGCTCTCCCCACGCCAAAGCACACACGGCCTTGGATCTCTGCAACGTTTAATTTGCCCGATGTTGCAGAACAGAATCCAGTAATTTATGGGGCTCTGCTGGGTCCGTTTCCTCCGCTCTCGCGGCGGGGTGGGGGGGGCATGGAGCAAAACCGCTGACTCCCCCCTTTTTTGTGCCTGGGGGGTGAGGGGGGGGCCCAGGAAGGCACCGGGGCTCCCGGCGGGCACGGCCGAGACTCGCGCTCGTGCCACCAGCCCTGCAGCACCCGCAGCCGCCTGCCGAGGGGCTCGGGGACCGGTTTTGTGGCACAAACCCACCCGGGAAGGGCTTGCCTCTGCCCAGCCTGACGGGGTGGGGGTCGAGCCAACGAACTGCGAGGGCTGGGGGGAAGCAGCTGGGGGGGGGGGTTGTGGGTGTGTGGGGGGGTGTGTGTGCATTTTTGGTCTGAAAATGGATTTATCCAGGGGCGTGTAAGTGGCCCGAGGCTGCTCTGGGTTCATCCACCCCCGCCTGGCTCCCGTGCCCTGCTCCCCCCGGCAGAAGGGCGGGTTTGCTCACGATTTGTGCTCGTTTTCAGGCTAAACACCAAAGCCGGTGCCTCTGCCGGGGCTGGGGGTCACCGCGGGAAAACCGGGGAAGAGCAAGCCCCAGCTTCCAGATCTTTCTAAATGAAAAACACAGGAGGAAAACAGACACCAAGCGGCCCCTCGCGCGCACGCCAGCGTGGCGCGGTCACGGCAGAGCGCAGCCAGGAGCACGGGGCCACGGGGAGCACATCAGCCTGCCTTTAGCTCGCCCTGAGCTCGCCCGCGGCCGGGCGGCCGAAGCGCGGCGCCCAGGCGATGCCGCAGGCTCCCCGCCAGCCCCTCTGCGCTCCCCATCTGCGAAACCCCTCAGCAGAAGAATGTGCCGCTCCCTGCGCGGGCCGGCTCTGCCTTCGTCCCGCCCAGGACACCCCGCCAGCCTCCTCCTCTCCTTCGCCTGAGCCCGGGCTGCGGATGGGAGCATCCCGAGGGAGCCGCTGGGAGCCGGCACAGGGCCGGTGCGCAGGGGGAGCGGGTGGGCGACGGGCACAGCTTGCTGCGAGCTTGTGGCGAGCTTGATGGGGGCTGAGCCGAGCCCCAAGACTGGGTTCCCACCACGGCCCTGGGCACCAGCTACTACCCCCCATGTTAATTACTGCTAATGACCATAAAACCAGCAGAGAACAGGACTCCTCATGCTCCTTGTGCCTCGTCCGGGTAACTCGCAGCTCCTGACGCTCGGGCGAAGCTGCGAGGCCGCGGAGCTGAGCGTCTCGCCTGGATCGTGGGTTACTCGGAGGAAATACGTTGTGCTTAAGCCGCTCGCGTAAGGATGGCGGCGGTGGGTGAGTTCCAGACGGCTGCGGGGCTCGGGGTATGCCCGACCCTGGCCCAAAGGCATCTCCCGAGCCACGAGGGATGCTCGGGGGCTGCCAGACCCCTTGGACGAACCTGCTGCTCCTCTCCAGGCTGGCAAAACAGCAGCCAGAGGAGCTATTATCTGATCTTTTCACCCCAAACCTGCTCAGGCGGCAGCTGAAGACCACCAGGGAGAGATCAGCCGGGTTCAGATGTTGGAGCAGACGCAGACCTGGAACACCAGGCGGGAGGAGATGACTTCCCTCATTATCCTGTATTATGTGGTATAAGATGTTCTCCTCAGACGTATTTAAGAACTATCAGAGTGGCAGTCTTTCAAGGGAACATTACCCATTTGCAGGAAATTAAGGGTATTATCTCAGTCATTTTCAGCCTGCTTCTTGCACCGAGCCCAGAAAAGCCCCTGACAATTTGAAATTCAACTCCAAATTCTCCAAACACCCTGAAAACTTTCCAGGCTGCCAGAATAACGCGGTGCTTGTCCCCCGGCCAGCCCCGCCATCGCGCCGTGCGGCGCAGAGAGCCCCGCGGTGGGGATGGGGCTGCAGAGTGGTCTGGGGACGATGGGGGCTCTGCCAGAAGCCCCTGGGGAGGCAGGGCCACCCCCAGCCCCAGGGAGCCCTGTGCTGGGCGGGGGCGAGTGGGTCCCTTTAAAGCCGGAGCAGGAGGAGGGCTCCTGCCCCATAGCCGCCCCCTCGCAGCCCCCACAGCATCCTAGCACGGCCGGTAAGTGCTCTGCTCTTGTTATTGCTGCTGCTCTCTAGGGGATGGTTTATTTTTGGCATAACTGAGGCTGTGAAATGGGCTGAGAGGGGTTTTCTCCCCGCAGGTGCTTCTGCCTCTGCCCAAGTAGCTCCACTTGGGTTTCTCTGGGGCGGCTGCTGGTGGGCTGCTGCCGTTAACTCCCATTCCTGGCTGGAGAGAAGCTCGGTGCGGGGCCCTCGCCCCTCCGGAGGGCTGCGGGAGGGTGCTGTTACTCGAACCCAGAGTCAGGTGTTCAGACACCCCGGATAACCCTGCTCCAGGGGCTCTCCTCCCCAAAGGCAGGTTAGAAAACAGGGCGGTGTTGATTCTACAGCTCCAGAAGCAAGGACAGAAAAAACCCCTCCTCCTCTTCCTCCTCCATGCCCCTGTCCCTCCCGAACAGCCTTATCGGGGCGGGGGGGCTGGCAGTGCCCGGGCACACAGAGCGGTAAATGTTCCTCCCTGCTACCCGTGACCAGGGCGGCTCAGAGCTCCCGAGGTTTGCAGCAGAGCGTTTGGACTGGTTCAAAACCAGCTTTGCCAAGCCTGTCCCTGTTGGGTTGTTTACCCCGAGGAGCTGACGGCCTGATCCTGCTCAGCTGATGGTGCTGCTGGAAGCCGGTCCCTGTGGGGTGCAGCGTCAAGGTGTGGGGAGGGAAGATAAGCCGGTTGCTGCGGTGCGGCAGGTGCCCCCCAGGCTCGCTGGCTGCACAGGGGCTGCAGGCACAGCGGTGACGGGCTTGGCCAGCTGTTAGGAGTGGAGGACATGTGTCTGTGTGCTGGTGATGCTTGGCGGGGGGTGTCCTGGTTTGAGGTAAAACAGAACCAATTTTCTGATTTGTAATTTTACTTTTTAGCCGGGCCCCTTCTAACTGACCAAAGCCTGAACTTAGCAGCATATTGTTCAGAAATGTTCGCTGTCAGAGTGATAAGACCTGATTGTACCAAGGAACGGTGCGCACAGAGGCTCTTGCTTATACTTATTGCTATAACAACCAAGGCCAGCTAACTGCGCTGCTTGCCCCGTTAGAGGGTCGGAAGCGAAGAAGCGTAGGGGGGCCCTACCTGCAGGGAGGAGCAGCCAGGACAGGTGACCCAAAACTGCCCAACAGGGTATTCCGTCCCATCTGCACCACGCTCAGTATAAAAGCTGAGGGATCAAAGGGGCAAGGCTGCTCTGGCTCGCTTTTTCTTATTATTCTATTACGAACAGGGACTCGCTTGGGGGATCTGGGGCAGGACATGGCTCCAGCTGCAGGAGCAGCGACCAGGTGGTGATGCCCACGTGTGTGCGGGAGCCTCGGGGATCCCCATGTCAACGTGCTGCCCTTGGGGGCCATGGGAGAGGCAGGATCTGGGGGAAGATCGGGTTGCAGGCAGTATGCCCCCCTGCCTGGCCTGCCTGCGTGGGGCCAGCGCGTCCGAGCGGGTTTGTGTTGCCTCTGACGGCTGGAGCGGGTCTGGACGCAAGGCCGGGGTCTGAGCTTTGAAGCTCAGCTGCTGCTGCAGGCGCGGAGAGAACGGGGACCTTTGAAGTCTGGTCGGTGCTGAAAACACTTCATTACGCTGCGCTAATGAATGGCGGATTCTGGGAATTTGAAATTCCTCAGCCGTGATGGGTGCCTGCAGACGGGCTCTGCGGAGAGGGCATTTCTGGGTAACGCTCCCTCCTGTGGCTCTTAATTGCCCCTGGAAATAAAAACAATTTTTCAACCCGACTTTGCCTTCCCTGACACAGACGTTGGCTTGTTGCTGTAGGGTTGCGTGCGAGGAGCAGGCTCTCCATGTGCTGCTCTGTTGTTACAGGGCTGCCGCCAGCTCTTTAAACGGAGAGGGGGCTCCCAACGCGCCTCGTACATGTGGCTTTTATGTGCTGCTGGGGGAGCTGGAGCTTGAACCCCGCAGGGCTGTTGGCTGGGGCTGAGCTGGGGCAGGGTACACGCACGGCTGTCCCGCTCCGAGCCGGATCGGGTGGCCCCAGGTACTGGGGGGCAGCGGGAACGGCAGGCGACATCCCAGTGCGGCCACCAGCGTGGCTGGTCTGAGTGACTTTAGTGCCGGGTGCTGGATGTCACCTGCAGCTGGAGGCAGGATCCTGGCCGAAACCCGAAGGGCTCCCAGCCCGCGCGCACCCGGGACGCGCAAGGGTTTCTGCCTGTTTTTAAAGGGTTTGTGTCCGTTTTTAAAGGGTTTTGCGGGTTTGTCCCACGCCGGCTGTGCCCGGCCCTGCCCGCTGGGAGCCGGGACGGACGGACGGACGGACGGACGCGGGATGGAGCCGGGCGCGCAGGGCGGGGGGTGCCGCTCCCGGCAGCCCATTTCGGGGCTTTTCGGCCCAAGAGCTGCCCGGTGCTGCTCTCTGCCGGTGGCAGCGGCAGCGCCCGCCCTGGCCGGGCGGGTTCAGGGCTGGCCCGCGGTGGCCGGGCCGGGGTGGCCCGCGGTGGCACTGGGGCTCCCGATGTGCTGCTGGCCCAGCCCGGCCTCTGCTGAGCCACCGGCCGCGGCCTCCAGCTCGGGGAAAGCACCGGGTGAGGTTTATTTGCGCGCGCACTAATTACGTTGTACCAGAAAAACATGTCCCTGGGTAACGGTAATGTAAACTATTGACTGCTGGCGAAGAGCGGGGCTTTGGGGAGAAACCGTTGATAGTAATGGAATTGTTGTGTGTACGTGCAGTGCGGGACAGGGATCAATTCCCGGAGATTGCATTAGTATCAGCTGAGCCATCCATCCCATATCCCCGTGGCTCTGGAGCTCCATTGTCCAGCACCATTTGCAAACAAATCGGGGGTCCCCAACCCTGGTGCTGTGGCAGGGACCCCTTGGTTGGCAGCTCCTGCCCTTCTGCTCCTCTTGAAGCTGCACGCGTAGCTCCACAAGAGCACACACAACTCGCTGCGGCTCCTGAACGGAGACGGCAGCTTCAGCAACGGGAAGATACCTTAGTCCTGAATGCACGGCTGGGCTGGGGTTGTCTCAGCCCCCACAGCCACAACTTATTCCAGCTTATTTCACTCCCACTTCTTTCTTCTGCACTTCAGGAAACCCCATCCTCGGTTACACTGAGCTCTACCTTATCACAGACTGACTTTCCTCCCGTCTGTGACGTTCCTGCCGTGATACGGTTTGAACAAGGCTGGCTCTGCAAGCCCGGCTTGTGTGCCTTAAAACAGGGAGACTCTTCCCTCGCACAGCTCTTTCCACTTACCTTCAGTTCAGGAATTCCATCTCACTGTTTACGTGCTTGAGCCACAACACAGAAATTACTTGCATTCTTTTACCTCTGCACACTCAGTGCTCAACGCCAGTCAGGTCTTGCACTGAACATTTATTACTCAGCTCTTTAGGCAGAGAAATGCTTTTCGAGACGAAAGCGGGTTCTGTAAATGTTCGGTCACGGTTCTGTTCAAATAACTGCAACTGTCGGCGCTATCAAGGAGCCAGGAAACAGACAAGTAGCCAAAGGCTACTCCCTCTCGGTCAGCAAAGTAACGGCTACCAGCCGCGTCTCATCCGTGCTACACAGAGGCAGGAACGACACTTGAGCAACGGGGTTATTTTATTGAAATACCATTTGTTCTCATTTACTAACCACCAATTAAATACAAATCCCCGGTGTTGCGCGCTGGCTGTACTCAGAAGGCAGGGTGCAGGGACAGGGGGAGGAACACCGTAGGGCAGTAGCTGGGTCTGCGCTGCCAGTAAGAGCCCGGAGTCACATGTTTAAAGTGCTGATAACGCCTGACCTTGAGATGACTGGCTTTTTTTGAGTCGGATTGTTCTAAAGGCTGTCTGACCTCTAGAAAAGACATTTCATTCTACTTAGCACCAAGTCTAACTTTAATTTTACAGTAAGTATAAATATATTTAAAATCCATTATGTGAGTAACTTCTGAATATTTACATAGGACAAAGTTTAAAAAAAAAAAAAAAAAACAAAAAACAAATGCTAAAAACAGCTTTTCAGTATCCCCCTGTAGAGTCTACCAAAAAACAGTCAACACTGGAGTGTGCGAAGAATCATTTTGTAAAGTACAGTACGTCTGAGAGCACTTGCTGATGCGCAGTTCTGAGCCTGATAAGGTTTAACCAAGTCTTACATCGGACTTGGGAAATGTGTGTGGGTCCCCAGGTTGGTACCTCACACGGCCCAGTGCGATCCTAAAAACACAAACCTCTGCCTTCTCTAACCATGCCTGGCACCCGCTGCAGCGCTCTGAATGCGGAAGCTCCCGCAGAGGAAGCTCTTCCCGGCTCTGTGGAAGCTGTCTTCACCGCGCTGAAGTTCTTAGGTCTTTCTGAGCCGTTAAGTTCAAGCCCACCACCGAGGAGAGCGCTGGTCCTCCTTGGCTGTGCTTGTTCTCCTTGGTGCAAATGCGACCGTGAGATACAACGGCTACACGGGTCATTCTGTGCACTAGTTACTGGTTAAACCACGCTAATTAGGACCAAGAGCCTGAGCTTGTAAAGCTGCGGCGGCAGCATCAGCAGGGCAAGCTGCAAGCCCTGGCCGTGAGGGTACGTCCCTGCAGAGGGTTTCAAACTGGGCTTTGCTGGATTTCTAGCCTACTCATTCTGTGCCCTGGCCTTTATGACAATGAAAAGCTGCCTTTCCTAAGGTTTAAAAGCACAAACACCCGCTCAGTAACAGCGCAGACAGTGTCATTATTAACATATTTACAACATAAGTTAAAATGGTGGGGGTAGGGGGCCAGTACAAATGAGAAGCTGGTACCATCCAGGTAGCCTGAGCACGGCCTAGTTGCTGATAAGCTTGGAATAGACGGAGAGGCCCCTGAGGGCTACTGACACCGTTTTGTGTAAAGCAGCCTCCTAGAAAGTTGCTCTTCCCTTTCCAGGGGACGCAGAGATGAAAGCTCTTCTCTCCCGGCGCTGGACACTCCTGGCTGGCTCAGGCTAGACCCCGTTGGCGCCCGCCTTGCTGCTTGGAGACGCTTCCATCTTCGTCTAGGGATAGAGAAAGTCGCAGATTTTAGGCAGTGCCAATACAAACGCGTCTTGAAATTCAAGACCTTTTTTTGAAGAAGATCTATTCCCATTTACTATGGGAAGCTGCTCTGGAGACTAACAGCTGACTTTAGGAACAAAGTTCTTCAGGGCAAAGGAGCATTCTCCCGTCGGTAAAAGTCAGTCTGGACTCCCAAACTTGCCTGAAGTGGGCATCCTGGATGTATACCTAAGCAGCTAAACTGAAAACAAATATTCACAGAAAGAAAATGAGCAAAAGGCAAGTCTCTATGGAAATACTTTTACAGATACAAAATGGCACTTAATACTATGGTGGTTCTGACGGAAGGCTGGTCGATCCTAGTGCTCCAAAGCAGATGATTAAGGAAGAGCAGAAGGAAAGGACATCCTGGTAATTCCCCACCATGTTCTGCCACCTTCCCCAGTGGGAATCCAGTCTGTCACAGGTGGTAGTTTTGTATTTAACAGCCCTCAATGCAGTTCTCTCCACAATTTCTCCTGTCGCTCCTTGAACTTAGCGTTCACAACATCTCGTAGCACACATTTCCACGGTTTGACTATAAATTGTGTGACGAACAATCTCCTTTGGAAAGTCTAAGAATTCTGAAAAGCTTACCTCTCGTGGGGGAGGCTTAACTGACACTTCTGAGACTGGCAATTTCTCTGTTGGTTGAGATACAAATTCTTCATTCTTTAAGGAAAAAGCAGCTGTAAGTCACAGACCCCTGTCAGAAGGCAAAGCTCCAGCTAAAGCCCGTGCAGCCCCTTTTCCTTTCTGAACGAGGCTGTTCCCTGCAATGCATGTTTGTGAAAGCTGTGTGTCGGCATTTCCAGCACTTTCCCTCTGCAACCTGACAGAGCTATTTGGAAATATTTCTAGCAGTTGACACAATATTCTCCTTTAATTTCTGTTGCTGGTTTTACCAGCTTGGACTAATCTAAGGAATTCACTTTAGCCTTATGCTGAGAACCATATACTCTGGCTTTCTTACTCAAGCTATTTTGGCTCTTTTTGTCCTGGACAACTCAGCCCAAGTTCACCAGGAGAGCTGAAAACAAGTGACCTTTAACTGGCTCCTCTGAGCTAAATGTACCCGGATTGAAGTCCCTGTATTTATGCGAATGCAGCAACTTAGAAGCTTGTGAGTGCTCCTCTGCTGGGAGCTGCTAACATGGGGTTGAACAACCAGCTGTTTCCAGGAACAAGGTGTGCCACAGCAGATCTCTGTACCCTTTCATTGTCTCTTAAGTCAGAGCACGCAACTGTGAGGCTCTCAGGCAAAAACATGTACACAATGCAAGAATATACATCGCTTCTGTGCAAGGGTGTCAAACATTGGGTTCGTCTAGCTTTGGAAAGGATTGCTCACACGCTCTTCCCAAAGATTACAGCACTATACACTCATTTTCCTACTTGTAGACTGCTTATTTTCTAACCTTCCTTCCTTGTGCGATGGGGGCAGGATCCACTAGGGTCTCTTGACCTTCAGGAACAGATGTCACCATTTGAGCAGTTTCACCTATCTATGGAAGAACATATAGTTCAGTACAGTTGTAACTTCAGTCCACTCGGAGGACCAAGGAACAAGATTCATGTCACAGTGCTTCATTTTTATAATGTGTAATGGTTAAACTATTAACCTGAAAGTTTTATTCAAACAACTCACCTTATTTTGTGGAACCGGAACAGGTTGTGGCTTTACATCTATTAAGTACAAGGCACGGGAAAGCAGGAGCAGAGAAGGTGGAACATTCTCTTTTAAATGCAGATCCAGCCACTGTACGAAGAAAACAGAAGGAAAAGTTGTTTCATATTGGCTCTATGTCTGCACGTATTTATACAGCACCCTTTGTCCTTAAAGATCTTAAAGCTATCTTGAGTTTGACTAATACAGTTTTAAGTTACCACAATGAGGAGAAATACTTTTGAGGACTAGTGTTGGCTCTACTACAAGTCTTCGCTATTTTATAAGTTTAAAACATATTCCACCTCCCTGCTTCATCTTGCTTGTTAGCTTGCCCTGCTGCTACTTGGTTTTCTCTTTAGTCTAAGACATAATCTGGATACTTCATGCCTTAAAGCTCAGCTATGCAGGTGAGGATCCATCTAGAAACGTACATAAATTCGTAGTGAAACTGTGCCTGCCGTAACTGAACGTGCCTCTGTCCTAGGAGAAACCCTGTTAAACAAGGCCAGAGCAGAGCGTACTTGCCTGTCTGAGCTGTTCCTTCAGCTGCTCCTCCGAGAGCCCCAGTGATCGCATTCCTCTGGCTCTGCAGGCGCTCTGCAGCTCAGACACACTTAGGCCATTGACTCCTTCCTTGGCAATCATCTGAAATGAGAAGGAATGTTCCTACCTAGGCACAGAGGAAGCCAAAACCCTGATGTACTTGATGAGCTGGAGCCCAAAGAAATGTCTGTTTAGGTAAATCTGCATAAAGTCAGATCAACACAGAGCTGAGACAGAACTGACTTTGTAGATAATTCATTCTGTCCTTGAAAGCTGACAGTCGTCCGCTACAGAGGGTGAAAAACTTTGATCCTGATTATTTTTCCCACCCCCGAGTATTGGCAATTTCACTTTTACATGTGATCCTACAGGTCTGAAGAGTTCACTCAAAGGCAGGTGACCCTGGGAACTGTCGAGGTTGCAGGCTTTAAAGCAGAACCTGTGGTTAGCTGCACGTGCCTTCCAGAACTGGTCACCTCTTAGTAGCAAGAAGTTTTCTGGTCAAAATAAGATTCTTAACACCATTTCAAATTATAGTTCCTACAAAATCGTAAAACATTGGCTGGGACTTCTGGAGGTCCCCAGTCCAACCTCCTGTTCAAAAGAGGGTTAACTTAAAAGTTTCTTTGCACTGCTCAGCCTTTTCCATTTACGCTTTGAGCCCCTCTAGGGATGGGGATTTCACAACCTCTGTGTACCAACTCACTGATTTTTACATTTTTTTTCTTATCAAGTTGGAATTTCCCTTGCTGCAACTTAACGACCATTACCTGTTGTCCTTTCACTATGCCCCTGTAAGTCTGGTTCCATTTTCTAAATAACCCCATTAGGCAGTGGAAAACAGCAAGCAGATTGTCCCTTGGCCTTCTCCAGGCTAAATAAATCCATCCACTTTATAAACTAATAGAAATTCATACTGAATTCAGTTGGTTAAAGTCTGCTGTTTCCATACACTATTTATTCCAGAATTGGAACCCCCCCTTTTTTAAAAGTTAGTACGACTCCAGAATAAAAATATAAGGGCGTTCCAAACAGTGACACTATCTGCAGTGCCACACTCGTTAGGGCTCACTGAAGGCAGCAAAGGTGCAGGAAGATGAATTCTCATTCCGTTTTTTCTGGAATCTCTCCTGGGGAGAACCTGACTGCCATCAGTATTAAACTTCAGGTCTGAAGATGGAGTGTGGGCAGCGACACATCAGAGGGCAGAACTTCAGATTGCGAAAGGCGTGCATTCCACCAAAGCAGCTACACCTGTGCGATTTTTAAACTTACTTCATCATCTGCCTTGATAGTTCTGAGTCTCAGCAGAAGTTGAAAGCGGAGCAGATTGTTGGTGCCAATGGGCTGCAGCTCAAGCAATTTGCAAAGAGCTACCAACTGCGGCCGTTCCAAGTGTTCCAGGGTCAGCTCGTCCTCAAAGAGCTTGGAGAAGCGTACAATCTCCTGGGTACTGGGCCGATGGCCGGTGTGACGAATCTAAACAAAGCAGAGGCATCAGGGCCAAACGCCAGACCTAAACAGAACCACAGTTTGTGAATCCTCTTCCTCCTCTAAGGAAGAAGCCCTTCCTGTCTCACACTGATATTCCTGCCTCTGGTGGGAAGAGAAAGATATAGTTAAAAGGCCAAATTGAAACAGTGTTTTTGAGTGGCCACTTCAAGGATTTCACAGAGTAAAACTTTCACTCTTGTTCCGGAATGGAAATGCTTGTCTGCAGAGAGAGCTCTGACAGATGGGGTCAAAAACTAGTGTCAGCAGAGCATTAGCTGCAGGAGGGCGTCCAGTTAACAATAACACCTGACGGGACAGCTCTGTGTTGTCAAAACTCTCTGCAATCTTCACAGAAATCCCATATTCTCTGCCCAAAACAACAGCACTAAAGCTGGTGTAAGCCTATTGCTGCCACCCCCAGCACAGCCCATTTTACCTGGTGCACGTAAGAAGAGAATTGTTTTCCTTGTCCTGTATCTGCTTTGTTCCTTTTGGCCATCTCTGCAATGGTCTCCTGCAGGAACTTCGCTAACTCCAGCTTTGCATTTAATTTCTTTTTCTGTTTTTCTTCCTTTATTTAGGAAAGAAAAAAAATTATTAGAAATTCCACTTGAAAATCAGAAGGGAGGGGATTCTGGAAAAGACATGAAATAAGATTTCAGTACTGAAAGCAAACAGGCTTTGGTTACAGTCGAAAATGAAATTGCTGTGTACTTTCCTACTGATTGCTGTACTATCTCCACATTCTGCTGTCCTGCCTAGGAATGAGCTAGGAATGTCTGACCTAGACATGTGTGTGAGGCCAATACTCATTTACAGCAGCTCTTTATGCAGTTGCCCAGATGTTCTAACGAGCGGGAGTACACAGTCTACGCCTTCAGAAAGCACACAAACCTTTTTTGACTCTGTCTCAAACGTCGAGGGCAGCATTTCAGGGAACAGTTTCAAGAAGACAGGTAACAGAAATTCCATGAAGGGGACAATGACAAACACCAGGAAGGGAACCAGCCGGAAGAGATCTGCGCAAGTTCTCAGCAGCTGTACAGAGAAGAGCACAGCAGAAATTATTATTCAACCAGACACAAAAACCAACGTGTTTCAAAGAAGTGTGGAAGCTGAGCAGTTAGACTTCTTTTGCTACAGCAAGCCTCGTAATGCATCATTTTAGCCAGGTGTTCGTATGTCTGGCACTTACCCTTCGTCTCTCCCTCCTAGTGAGGACCTGACCATGTAACAGCCTCCACACCATCCTGGCAGCCACCTTAGTGTCAATCCAAAGCAAGTGGAATCCATTGTAATAATGTTTCAGTTCATCCACAATTTTTTGGCGTAAAGACTTTTTTCCCACGGGCGTCTCTATGACTTGTTTTGCTGGAGTTTTGGCAGGTTTAGTGCCCTGGTTTACAGAACTTCGGTGGGGCGGAGGTTCATCTCGGAGCTCCTGACGCAAGCAGGCGGACGTGTGAAACGTTCGCACAACTTTAGGCGGTGAGTGAGGTAGGCCAGCGCCCAACCGTGCGCAGCGCAGCGATGGCTGGTTTTCAGAGTCTCTTACGCAAGTCCAGGTTAAATGAGAATTCACTAGTTGGACAAAAGCAACTGCTGGAGAGTATGGAGGACTGGAGTGCGCAAGAAGATGGGAGCCTCTGAAACTGGAGAGGTATTTAAGCAAGTAACAGTGCATTGTGGCTAACGTACCTAGGCATTACACACAAATTAATGTTCTTAGTGCCAAATTGTGAAACTGATCTTGTGGCTGTCTCAGTATCTGAGATTCTCATCCTTCAGCAACAGGTAAAATGTTGAGAATTTGTCCTATACTAACAACTTTTCCCTAGGGGGAGAATAACTCCTGACTCCAGACTGCCTCTAGGAAGTCCTTCTACCAATTGCATCGGCTAAAACTTACCAGTTGCAAACAAAGAAAAACCAAAGCCCCTTCTCACCAAGCCTTTAGAACAGAGTTCTCTATGTTTCCTGCCCCTTCCTCCCGCAGCAGTGTCAGCCATTAGAGACAGGCTGCACACTGAAGAGAGGCAAGTCGTTAGATAGCGCGATCTCTTTTCATAACAGAACTAAGAGCTTGCAGACTGCTATGCATTATCACAACTGCTAAAATCCCTTAGACAGATCAAACTTTGTACTTCTAAGGTTGCCCCGAGAAGCTGTGGCTGCCCCATCCCTGGAGGTGTTTAAGGCCAGGTTGGATGGGGCTTGGAGCAACCTGGGCTGGTGGGAGGCGTCCCTGCCCAGGGCAGGGGCATGGGACTGGATGGGCTTTAAGGTCCCTTCCCACCCAAACCATTCTGTGATTCTATGTTCAGCCAGGTAACCTTTTGTAGAAGTACTCTGCTTTAAAGCATTGGTATTATGCTGAACGTGCACACTACCAACATTGGAACAGCACCCGTTACAATAAATAAATGGCTAAAGAAAAGTGTCATCATGCCAGGGACCCTCCTTGCTCCCTTTGGTGCGATTACCCTCAGCCCCTTTCAATTCCAACCGAGCATAACGGGAAAACTGTGGCACAGAGCACCGATAAACATCATTCTGCATCTCACCTGGTCCTGGCTATGGCAAAGAGCACGTTACAGCTGGAGAGGGCCATGATGCCACGGAGTCATCGGCTCTGCCTGGACGCGGGCGGCAGCGGGACCCTCATCTCCGTCAACAGCGGCCGGGGAGCCTCGCGGTGCACTGGGGCCCTCCCTGCCGCGGGGCCGGGCCCTGCAGGACCCGCCGGGGCTCTGGCACATCACCGGCCCGCTGCCGGGGGTGCGAGGGGAGAGGTAAGCGGGGGCTGGCGGGGCGGCACCGGGGGATCCCCACAGCTCCCCGGGCCGGGCCCCGCCGCTCCCTCCCCGCCCGACGGCTGGGCCGCCCCGGCACCGCTGCCATCCCCCGGGCCGCTCCCGGTCCCCGCGCTCACCCCCGGCACCGCTGTCCCCCGCCCCGGCCCGATCCCGGGCCCGCTCACCCCCGGCACCGCTCCCCGCCGCGGCCCCAGTCCTCCCTCGCCGTCCCATCGCGCCCTGGCCCGCGGCGCTCTAGCCCGGCGAGCCGCGCTCTATGGTTCCCTCTTCATCACGCCATCGCGTTCCGTCACGGCCTTTTCGGCGGCAGCCAATCAGGAGGCACGACTGCGGCCCTGCCCGGAGGCCGCCCAATGGGAGCAGGGAGGGGCGGGGCCTGACCCGAGGTGCCCGCGGGGAGGGCCGCCAATGGGCTGCGAGAGCGCGGCGGCGGCGAGGGGGCGGGCCTTGAAGGGTGATGTCACGGGCCGGTGCGTGACGCCATCGTTACGCGGCGCGGCTGCGTGTGACGTCAGGGAGGGTGAGGAGGGGGCGCGCGCGGGCGCGCGGGCGGACGAGGCGGGAGCCCCGTGAGGAACCCTCGGGGCGGCCGCGGGGCCCGAGGCCTGTGGGGAGGCTGGAGGCCGGGTCTGTGCGGGGGCCCGTGGGAAGGCCCGAGGCCTGTGGGAAGGCCTGAGGCCGGGCCTCCTCACGGTGCCCGGGGCAGGCACAGGCCGCGGGGCCAGCGGGGGACAGGGGACCCCTCCTTTCTCCTACCCTTTATATTATTTGTCATTCGTTTTGCCGCAGGCTGCCCCGGCACACCCTCAGAGGAGCTCCGCTGGTGGCGGCTGTTCACCCATGCATTTCCACCGTTTGTGTAGCGCCTGGAGCACGGGGGAGAAGCTGGGAGCCATGCACGGGGACAGGCTGCCGGCTGGAGGGCGCTCGCTGGCTCTGCCCTGTGTGACTGCTGCGTCCCGTGAAGCCTTGGTCCTGGCGAAAGGTAGGAGAACTTGTGAGGCAGGCGACTCGCACAGTGATGTCGTTTCATCAGCGGCCACGTCTGTGTTTCCTGGTGCGTTTATACAGTTTTCAAAAGGGAAAAACACCATCACTATTTCAGGAGCCCACGCTATCCAGCAAAACATTGATAGTATCCCTTTATTTTGTTGTATGCAACAAAACTTTGCTTTTATGTGAAAGGTTCCCATTTAAGCGTTTGCAGTTTGTATCTATATATAGAACAGAACATATTCTGAGCAGCTGCGTGTACGGTGGGGTGTGTAAGTGTAGAGCCTCCTTTTGTGTGTTAGCGCCTGAGAACAGCTTTGCATAGTATTGGGTGTCAGCAGGAAGTTTCAAGCCCTGACGTGTTTGAGACAAATACTGTGGCTCTGCGGATCTGATGAAACACAGGCAGCTGGAGAAACGTTCTTGGTTCAGAGACTTGGTCTCTTGAATCATCTTCTATGTTTGAGGGACTCGGAGGGAAAAAACATTTTATTGCCCATGAAGAAAAGGGTTTGTAACCCTTTCGCAACTTCACTAATGGGTTCCTAAACAGATGAATGATATTTTAAAAAGTGGGAAATAAAATTGGTAAAGATGGGTAAGAAGCGGGACAGAAAGCTCCCGAGGTCTGCCACCAGAGTGGCAGTGCCTCAGTGCATTGCTGTGTTTTCCATTGGTTGGAAAGCACGTTTCCCATTAAGGGCTGGTCTCCAAGTCTTTTAAATTCTGAAAAAAAGCCACCCCACCCCACCATTAATCCAAATACTTTTTTACTGTAAAAAACATTTCTGCATCGTTAATTCAGACCATGTAATAGTACAATTTAGTTCCTGTGTGCTTTATTCTGCCAGAGTCAGTTCTGCTAAACCGCATCCCCCGGGATCGCAGAGGAGGGTTTGGTTTTGTTTTCCCTTGGGAGAGGCTCTTGCTTGAGGAAGCGACAGAATAGGAAATTAAAACTAGAGGAGTAGGCAAACACAAACTGCTGTCCTCTGAACACCGCTAAGGAGGTGTCCTTTGTTCATCACGCTGGAGTGGGAGAGCTGCGGTACTGTACTGGCACTCCAGCTTTCAGGAACTTGGAAATGCAGATTTTGTCACCTGAGAGATGCATTTCCACGTGAATTTGTGAGGTGGCTTCTAAGAGCCGAGTCTGTTGGATGTGATTGTTTACCTTCTTGTTTTCAAAGCTGTGATTTAAACATGCTTAGATTCTGCCTTCAAGAGTTTTTCCAGCATGAACGAGGGCTAGACGCTCCTGTTTCAAAGGAGACTGATACAGGGATGCTCCTGCGCTGTGTTAAGCGCTGGGCCTTTAGGAAAGTCACTGAAGTGGTGAGGGGTGAGAGCCCCTCCTCGGCACTGCCCTGATGTAGAGCTGCAGCTTCTGCGAGCCCTTAGCGATGCCACCCCAGCTTTTGGCAAACGGCATCGGGCACAGCCAGTTTGTCCGGGAACAGGCATCAGTTCTGAACTGTTCTGAGACACACAGGCAGCACGATTTGGGGCACAGCTTCTGGAATCGATTAGCATGCTGCATGTAATTCTTCAGGGAGAACACAGCACCTCTTTGATTGCCCAAGAATATTGTTTTCTCTTGCATATGTCTTGGAGGTTTATTGTAAAGCGTTCGAGCATGTGGCTTATAAGGAATGCTGGGCTCTGTTAGTGATGGAGCTGTGGTTGCTTGCTGGCTCGAACTGTGTGCGAGGATCTCCTGGAGCTGGAAATGTGGAGTCTGGTGGTGAGGTCCCGAGTGCCAGCAGAGCAACAGCCGTGCTCGTCCGAGGGCTGGGGTCCCACAGGTTCATCCGTGCAGGCTGAGTGGCAATCCTGGTGAGGATCGCTAATTACCACGATTGTGTGTTCTTCTGGTGGCTGAGTATATCTTGTAGTCCCTGCACAGGACAAGAAAAATGGTGGGTTATCTTTCCCTTACTCCATGTTCTGTGCTGGCCATGGCATGGATCATCCAGCCTTCCTCAGGGGCTGAGAAAGGTGAAGTTGCTGTCATGGCACTTCCCTCGGCTTTAGCTCTGCCTTTAGTTTCCCAACCAACAGACTTTTTTTTTCCAGTAAAAACCATCAGGAGTGGGGGGAAAAGTAACGCGACAGAAAACTAAGCAAGAGAAAAATGGAGGAAAACCAATAATTCCTGTCAGAACTTGTCAAAAAGGAACTGGAAATATAGTCTCATCCCTTGACTGCTGTAGGAGCATCAGGACCATATTAACCTTAATATTAAGCATTTAGAAATTGCGGGAGAGAGCGAGAAAGCCTTTTGCTAGGTCACCTCTATGTTTGGTGCCTTATTGTATCGAAGGCGGTGGAGAATCATCGCTTTTTAAATAAATTAGGGGGTTTGTCCCGCCCCCCCCAGGACCTCAGCCGGCGCCCGCCGCAAGGCATGACGGGAGACGTAGTCTCGTGGGGCCCGGGGGACTACATCTCCCGTCGTGCCTTGCGGCGGGCACCGCCCCCAGCGGCCAATCAGGCCCCGAGGTGGGCGGTTCCCGCGCCTGCGCATTGCGCGGCGGCGGCGGAGGCGGAGGGCGCGGGAGCGGGGCCGGCAACCGGGCAGAGCGGCACCGAGCGCCGCCTTCCCTCCGCCGCCGCCAGCGGTCGCCCGCGCCCGCCCGCACCGCCGCCGAACGCCCTCCCCACCTTAGCCGCACCGGCGGTGGGGTGGGCGGGCGGGCGGGCCTGCCGGGGCGCGGAAATCGAGGCCGGGGCTCCATCGCGGCCTAGCTGCTGTGGGAGAAGGCGGGGAGGCCTGCCGTTACCGCCGCCCCCGCCGCCGGCCTTTTGTCTCCGCTGGGCTGGGTGGACGCGGCGGGGGCTGTTAGAATGGAACAGACTGAAGGTGAGGACGGCGGGCGGCTGTGCTGGCGGGGGCGGCCCGCCTGAGCTTAAAGGGCCCGCGGACGCCATGTTTGCTACCGGCGCTGCGGCGGCGGCGCAGCCCCCGCGGAGCGAGGGAGGAATGGAAGGGAGGACGGGAGGTGGTGGGCCCTGGGCCGTCCCGAGCCGAGCCGACACCGCGGGCAGGGCGGCCCGCCGTCCCCGTGAGGCGCGGAGCCGGGCCGCAGAGGGCCGGGGCGGGCAGGGCTCCGGGACCCGTTTGCCCGTCTCCCCCCCGGCTGGGGCTTGGGCAAGTGGCGGCCCCCAACACCCCCTTATTCCTCGCTCCCGCAGGTAACTGGGGGCGAGCGGCCGGAGGTTCGGGGGGAGCGGGTCTCGGCGAGCCCCAAATCTGGTGGGGGGAACTTGGGGTCGGAGCCTGCAGAGCTCTTGGTGCAGAGCCGTGACCCAGCCACGCAGTTTTCAACTGCTTTTCGGGTGGAAAAGGTTTCAGTGCCTGCTTTTAAGAACTGCACATAAGTGAAGGATTTCTTGTTTCTTGGATTTTTGATTTTTTTTTTGCAGTACTGTTGTATTGTACTCTACTTTGTTCTGTGTCTTACTCTGCTTTCTTTTGACTGTCAATACACTCGGCAATTCTAATACAGGTTTAAGATTTTTAATTTGTCATTAAAAAAAATCTTAATGATAAAGTAGTTCTGTATATATATCAGCCAGCACAAAAGACAATGTAAAGTAGCCTGTAATCATAGTTGAAGAAAAAATTGTAGCCTGTTTTGATGACTGTTTATGTCTTCCAGTGGCTTGTTGTAGAGATGCATAGGGAATGTTTTGTCAGATTTTTTTTGAAAAGTTTTTTTTGTTGAACTGTTTGAAAAGATTTTGCTCGAAAAAGTGAGGATGTGCTTTATGAAGTTACAGAGTTAAGAGTAGAAGGTGATGATCAAAGACTGTATGTTTTGTTTTAGTACAACCGTGTTTTGCATTTTTCAGTTTGGTAAGTTTGCTTGAGTTTGAAGTGACTCACGTGAGATACGTTGCAGTTATTACACTGATTTTGGTATGTGAAAGCATGTCATGACTCTTCGGATATTTGCTATTGCCAAAGGTCTAACTTCTGGTTTTACGTGAATATCAATCCATGACTCTCCCTGAAGAACAAAAGTTTTTCTTCCATGTTTCCTATTTGAATCCTGAGGCTCTAAAACCAAATGAGTACTCTAAGCTCATTTTCAAGACAAACCCCTTTTCTCTTTTTTTTTTTTCCTTTTGAATGCATAGCATTTTCTTTGATTCTGCCTAAGTTGTTTCTTTCTGTATCACTATGGGAAACTTGTTAAAACTGGCCTTATCAAAACCATATTAGAGACATGACTATTTCTTCTGGCATTTAAAAAAACCCAAACCACCTTTAAAAAGGTGTACAGGGAAGTAGTCAGCCTTACCACATGCTTTAAAGTTTGTGAGGAGGCCTCTGATTCACCATCAGTGTCTGCCAGAAGAGACTGCTCAGTCCAGCTGAAGTCAGTAGAAATCCACAGGCTACAGTTTTTCTACTAATAAATCTACGTGCTGTTGAAAACCTTGGCATTGTCTTAACATATGTAAATAAAACTTTCTGTGCATGGTTTCTTAAGGACGTCCAGAACAAAATGGGACAAAGCAGACTGCAAATACTGAATGCACGGGAATCAATAAGAATAATTGTTTTATTTCTGTCTACAGTTCGTATAATTTGAACACCACGGGTTGCTGTTACTGTTGATAAAGGCAGCCCTCCAGGTGATTTTTGACCTGACTGTAGAAAAAGCATGGGTATGTTCAGTTCTAGTAAGGAGTTCGGTGGCAGGTGTGTATGCCGAACTTCAGCGAAAGCCAAGTTCTACGTTTCTTGTGGTTCCAGGTGGGCAGTCTTTAGGTCTTGAGAGGAGGAATGGAAACATGACAGAAGTTGATTGCATCGCTTAAAAGTCCCAACCAACCTAGCCTGTTCCAGCTGCTTGTAAAACACCTGTAGCAGTGAACATCTGTTGAGAATCGCTGCTGCTGGATTAGACCCTTGAGATGACCAGTACCAGCATAGGTTAGATACAGGCATACACTGGAATGAAAAAGCACAGGAAAGGGCAGTAAACGTATGTGTGGTGACTCAGGTAATGAAGGAGTGGTAGGATATGAACAGGTCTTTGAATCTCTCTGATTTAGGTCTATGTGGACAGGAGCTGGTTTGTCGTTCATGCGTAAAGATGGCCTAGAACTTCTGCTTTCAAGGCTGTTGATAGAAAGTCCAGCTCAGGGTGACGAGGCAGTGACACCGTTCACTGAACACGTAAGACTGACGGGAATTATTGCTTTTTCAACTCGGTCAGTGGGCTGGTAGGACAGCTTCAGTTCTCACAGCAGATACTTTCCATCTGTGTAAAATGCCTTCCCTCTACCAAGCGCTAACTCAAATGCCTTAGGCAGGGCCACCCACGTGGTGGTTGTAAACAGCAAAGGGTAAAATTAATTCAAAAAGGTTTTGTGGAAACTCGGTTTAAAATATGTGCATGCTACACTCTTTATCAGTAGACATTGTGTCAGCTCATCGCTGTGGTGGCCGCCAGCCTCAGATGAACAGGTGTCTGTGCTGGTCTGAGCAGGTTTGCCGGCTGGTAGCAGTGGGCAGAAGGTGCGCAGAACCCTGTGGGTTTCAGTAGTTCAGGGAAAGCGCTGTCGTTTTGCACTGGCTTCTGGCTGCCTCTGGGTAGGTACAGCCGCTTTCTCAGAGTTCTGCATCCAGCAGGCTTTGGAGAGAGCCCTCCCTCCTTGTGCTGGGGAGTTTTTACCTCGGGCTCCTGTTCGGTGATGAGCAGTGGTGGGTGCTTCTGACATTTAGGAAACTTCTCTTACACATTGCATAGTTACCATATCTGTTCTCACTTTTTTTGAGCTCTTCCTGATTGAGCAATAATACAGTGAATAGAAACCTGTTTGTGTATTTAATAGGTGAGTCCTACCCTGTTGCTCTATTTTATGCAAACCTACAAAACTCTCTCTTTGGGAGGAAAAAAGCTTTCATCAATAATAAATGGGATCAGCATTGTTTAGAATTGTTTGATAATCTGTGAGGTCAGTTATTATTTAGTCTGCTGCAGCATGAAAGCGGTATTTGATAACTTTGTAGGTATCTTGTTTTCGGAGAGTGAAGTTGCAAAATACTCATGCTAGAAATGGCTTTAGATAAATGCAGTTGTTGGTGAAAAACGTGAACCCAGAGGATTTCTCTTTGAAACTGTCCCATGACTGAGCATTCACTGTTGAAGGTGTAACTGATTTTCTTGAGTTGAGCTCAGTCAGGCTGAGAAGCTCAGGATGGGAAGTGAAACAAACTCGGTGTTAATGTAAGAAAGAGCAGTGTAAGAGCTCTACTAGGTTGGCCTAGCTTATCTTTGACTGCTTATATTTTTTATTTTATTTACTTCTGTCACTCTCCCATGAACAACACGAAAGTACTTGCTCAAACAGCGTCCATGTATAGAGTCTCAGTGTCTGTAAACAGTCGCGTGTTCCTGCTCGCTCGGGAGATCCCTCAGCCGTGGGAAAGGGTAGGTACAGAATGCTGGCTACCCAGTTCTAGAGATCAAATGCTTTTTCACTCATTAGGAAATTCAGTATCATTTTTAAAGGTATCGTTGATTGCAAGTTGTTTCCCAACTGCTATAAATTATCCATTTCCTATAAATCTTGAAATAATAAATTGTGTCTTTATCTGTTGGTTGAGTTCCAATGTCATATCAGTGCATTATCTGTTATGGGTCATACTTGGAAGCTAAATTCTACAGCTTGCAGGAGGCTGATACTGTAATTTAATAGAATAATCACTGTTGTAGTGAGAAGAATTTATTCTGAAATAGTTTTCTGCGTGTATCAGTGAAAATCACATTCACTTGTTTTAGGTAGTGTTCCTCTGCTGAGGAAGGATCGGTATGACTCCTGAGCCCGTTGGTATTTCAACGACAATGGGGTATTCTTTGCATTACAGCTTGGGAATGACTTTTATTAAGTAATTCTGCCTTAGGTTTGAACATTGAGATTCCTGTATGTTCAGGATTCATCGTTCTGTTTTACTATTTCAGTAGCTCCTGGGGCTGTCCTTTCACTGTAACGCAGCCCTGATGCCGCTTCACTGGCTGGCACCTGGGGAATGAACAAACTGATGCAGAGGTTTGGAAAGGAAGAAGGTTGGGAAAATCTGGGTGTATTAACCGCAGTGACAGCAAAAGACTCGGAAGGAAGAAGCTCTCGATGATGTCAGCTCTGTGGGAGGAGAACAACTTCTTGTGTTTTCAGCCTGTTGAGAGTAGCAATTCAGTGAAGCAATAATCCTTGCTTCTGCAGCCTGTATAGGAAAATAATGAGGCCGGTGTACAGATTGTCCCGACTCTGAAGCATAAGCTAGCATCGAGGTCTGTTTTGCACAGGTGAGCTTCAGAAAACAATTACTTAATAAATCAAAACTATTTTCTTTTACTGGTAACTCCTAAATCCAATGTAAGTAGAGTGCTTTGAAGTTCACTAATCCACAACTTCTGTCACGTAACAAAACGAAGTGCACTGATGACTCTTCAGTTAGTGCCTGTGGAAGCAAGTGCATCGACAGCTTTAGGAACTGTCACAGCTGGGGACTGTCTGCTGTGAAGAGTGACACAGCGAAGGCAGACTTTGACCTGGAGGGCTGTATGTGGAGGAGATAAGAGGGACCAGATACTGTTGTGCAGCTTTTGAATTCTGTTAATACCATGTCTGGATCTCATTAATACTACTTTGGTGGGACAGTTGTACCGGGGCATCAGCAGAGAACTTCTGCTTCTCAGCACTCGCAAAACTGCCTTTTGCTGCTATACCTTATTTCAGCCCTTCTGAGAAAAATAAGCTCTCCTAATAAGAGCATTCTTTGTGTGTGGGTAAGGACTTTTGCTGGGTGCGTCGATCGAGTATTGCGTCTCGCTGTAGACCCAGACAGACGTGACCATGACGAGAACCCTGTAGTGTTGTCATGGCTTAGTGCTCCAGCCTTGTGACAGGGAGTTGTTCCTATCAGGAACAGGGCTGAGGCTCATAAACAGCCTTTGCTAAATCACTCAGCAGCCTGTAGATCAACTTCTGAATGATGCTTACAGATGGAATTAGAATGAGTGAATATGAATAGCCTAATACAGTGCCTTGTAATCAGCCAGATACATGCATGTAACATCCCAGAGAATAAATAAACTTTGGTGTCCTAGTGAAACCCTGCACAAAATAGTTTGGTTTTTATCCCAACTTTAAGTGTGGAAGCTCTTTAAAGGAAAGACTGAAAGTTGCCAGTGTAATAGAAAAGGATCTGTTCTTATTTCAAAGAGATGGCATAGGGTTATGCTTTTTAGGGCAGAATCCTTTTGCTTAGGCTGTTGTACAATTTCAGTGCTTTTCAAACCAAAATGTTTGGCTGTGGGTTGTATGGACAGCTTTCTAGTGTCCTGTATGCAGCCTCACCTGATGATGTGGCTCAATTTTAGAGAAGTCTTTAAGGAAGATTTAAGTGAATTCAACAGCAGCCTGGCAGCAGATCAGAATTTCTGTAGCGTTGTCCACAGTGACATGCCATTAAAGTGCTGCCAGAGGAATGAACTGGGTGACCGAATCATGTAACCCACAGGTCACAGTAGTAGGAGAGAAGGGTTCATGTTTTGTTTTTTTTCCTCCCTGATGCAACAGTTGAGGAACAAGTTCTCAGTCTGTACTTGGTGAGTTGTATGACCAGAGGGTGGTTATGCAGATGCACAGTTTCAAGGCAGTCTTGTGAATGTGAATATCTGTTGCTGATTTGAAAATGGGCGTTGATGGAGGCCCTAAATGTGGTGGTGTTGGCTGGATGAGGATTAGCTGTTCTGGTAGTGGCAGTGAGGTTTTTTCCTCTTAGACCATGAGATACTTGCTCGTTAGAGGAGCTGTACTGACTAGTGAAATGAGAAGTCTGCCTAGATACTTGATGTTGTAAGTAAGGTCATGGAACCCGCACCTGTGTCTTTTAAACAAATTGTTATCTTTTCCCTCTCAAGAAAGAAATTAAAAGCATTAAAATTATTTTATCACATCAGATTAGCATCTTCCAGCAGGACCCAAAACTTACAAAGTTTCCACTTTTAGACTTATAAGCAGTAAAACTTAAGGTATAACTATTCAAATGACGTGTGACATTAGCAAAGTCATATTCTTAATGAAGTACAGAATGCTGTATAGTTTTTTGTTTTATAGAGTTTTGCTTTCTGCAATTGATTTTTTGCTTTTTAACTTTGGTGTGGCCACACCAGAAGTGTTGGGTCCTGGCATGATATCCTTTAACAGATCCCTTATTTAACATGCTGGTGCTTAGTCCTGCTAAGCTAAATGGATGGTCATCTTTCATAGTATTTGGGTAAAAGAAAGTGATTTAATTACTATTGAAAGAAAACAGCAACTTTATAAAATTGGGAAGTTGAGAGTAATTCTAAAGTTTCTTAAACTGTTTCTGCTTTGACTCTGTCTGTCCAGCAATGGATGTGCCAGGATAACTGAAGTGCTGTTGCAGCTTCTCAAGATAAGTTTGTGGGTTTTTAAGTATTCAGAAAAAAACCCCAAAGTGTACCTGGTTTTAGTAAGAAATAAAAGCAGCCTAGGGTGCAGTTTCTTACTAGTGTGAGAAATCTGTTTGCTCTTCAGTTTGGCAGATGTAAAGTAACAATTAATTGGTAAATAGTACAAACAGTCCCACTTCTTCCTAGAATGGGTGGTGGTTTGGTGGTTTTGACCTTGACGGGCAGTCCTGCTGGCTCCGGGTGCCGTCCCTCATATGCTGTCCCCTCGATGGTCACATTTTTGTGGTGGTTTTGTGGCTGATGTGCAGAGAGCCGCTGGAGAGAAGAGATGGTTTTACAGCCATGAGATTGAAAAGTTACTGCAATTAGTGAATTTTGCTGCATAGCATTGTGCTATTAAGTTGTTTCTCCTAAGTCGCTTAATTACAGTGACAAATGCGCCCCTAGTTGATTGCAGGGGCAGTAAAAGTGAATACAAACATCAATGTAATCTGAGTATGAAGTCCACAAAACACAGAGCAGATTCTGGTCAAGTTCTTACTTGCTACTGTTACACCTTCAATTTCTTTTTGCAGTCTCAGAGGGGGGACCTGTTATAGTGTTTTGAACACTATTAGATGAGGTATTGAGATGCGTTGCATTGGGAGGGCGAGAATTTAATGTGGGCAGGGTTACATGTAGATTCTTATTATGAGAAGTGTCTGTGGGATGTGTTAAATGTCATTTAAACCCTGACCAAAATGGCACAGTAACCCTCCTTTATGCCTACACAGAGAGAGAATAAATAATACCCAGCCATGTTTACTTTGGAAGGGCTAAATTGACCTTGCTTGGAAGCAAATTTGTGTTTCTTACCTGAAGTGTAGCTCACTGTATGTTTCTTCTTGTTGAACACGGAGATTATTTAGGTGAATGCGAAAGCCTTCTCTGAGGCAGTAGCCGAGTTTTGGAAATACAACTCTGGTTTAGTCCGATTTCAGTGTTTTTAATATACAGTGGAAAATCGAAAGTGTGTATGACAGCTTTCTCAGCTGTAATCTAATTCTGCGAATAATCTCAGGTTTTGGAGATCTTTTGATGCTGAGGCTATTTTTCTCTCCCTCAGAACCATGTAGTGGTTAAGTGTTTAATTAAACACCCTAAGTGTTTAATATTAAAATAAGGTGGGGGGAGGTGGCAGGGAGTGAGGAGAATAACCCTCCTCACTTAGCTACTGAGAGCCAACCCATGGAAACTACTCTGCTTTTCGGTGAGAGAAGAGGTTGGGAAACCCGTCTGAGGCTGTTGTACCATCGGAACTGGTTTTCCCAGCAGCTGAGGTAGAATGACCTATTCCCTTCAAGTGTGAAAAGCCGGCGGCTTAGGTCTGCTGCTGGCCTTGGGGGCTGCTCATCTGTCTTTAATTCTAGCACGGAGGCAGGGAGGAAGAGGAGAGGTTTCTCTCTTGTTTGAGTGGTCTTTCTGGGGTTTTGCTGCCTTGTTCAGGTTGCAGTGACTGCGGTGTCAAGAGAACTTGATATCTTCTGTATGCTTGAGGGTCAGAGTCTGCTCTCTTACTGCTTTGTGTTAGAGTAATGCTTCCGAGCACCAAACTAAGAGGGCTATAGAGAGTGGTTGGAATTTTAGCCCCGTTGTTCTGACTTTGCAACACTCAGGCTCATAGTTTTTAAGCACTTGTAGGTGCTTATAACAGTTCTTTAAATGTCTTGGAAAAGGAGAAAGTGGTCATGAAAAAAAGCTGTTCTGCAGAAATGTGCAAAGAGCGTCTTTTAAAGATTAAGTAATACCAGTCCTTTCTAAATCCACGAGAGAGTGGCTATTGAATGGGGAGGGGGAAATTGGTATTTAGAGCTCTTTTTCTCAAAAATTTAATTTTCTTAATTATTATATTTTGATTTACACTGACTTCTTATTTCCCTTTCCCCGCCTTTAGGCCCTATGAGAAAAAGGGAAAGCTAAGGATGCTGGAGCAGAACAATGGATTTCTCTTTCTCTTTCATGCAAGGGATCATGGGAAACACAATTCAGCAACCACCTCAACTCATTGACTCAGCCAACATCCGCCAAGAGGATGCCTTTGATGCCAGCAGTGACATTGCTGAAGATGGTGGACAAACGCCATACGAAGCTGCCCTGCAGCAAGGCTTTCAGTACCCCACGCCCACGACGGAGGACCTTCCGCCCATCACGAACGGCTACCCACCAACAATCAATATCTATGAACCTCAAGCCAAATACCAGACGTACAGTCAATATCCCAATGGTTCAGCCAATGGTTTTGGTACAGTCAGAAACTTTAGCCCCCCAGAGTATTACCAAATGGAAAACTCTAACACAAGGCCGCACGAAGTTCTGGAAAAACCTTCCCCTCCACAGCTGCCGCCTCCACCACCACCTTCAGTTTCACAGACGGTGATTCCAAAGAAGACTGGCTCACCAGAGATCAAATTAAAAATAACCAAAACTATCCAGAACGGCAGGGAATTGTTTGAGTCCTCTCTGTGTGGGGACCTTTTAAATGAAGTACAAGCGAGTGAGTATGCTAAGGCAAAACATGAAGGGAGAAAAGAGAAAAGGAAAAAAAGTAGCAAGCATGACTCTTCCCGATCGGAAGAGCGCAAGTCGCACAAAATTCCAAAATTAGAACCAGAGGAACAAAATGTAAGTGGAATGCTAGTTTCAGCCATCTGTATACCTGATATTGTTGATGGAATATGTGTCTTCGGCAGTTTCTCTTCCTTTCTTTTAGTTGTATACATACTTAAAGTCGTGAAGTTTTATTTACTGGTCAGATACTCTGTGTTAGGTTGCGAGAAACTGTATTTCTCGGACAATATAGTTTTGGTAAAAAGACTGCATATAAAAAAAAAATTGTTAGAAAAGATATTAAAAATATCTTTTTAATATTATTTAGTGTTTTAGCATGTTCAGAGTTTGCTACGCTTTGGACAGAGTTGAAGATGGAGCTTTTGGTCAAAAGCGTACACATTCCTAAAATTGCCTCTCAAAATAACGCTGGGTTATTCAGTGGAACATTGGGTTACTTGGAGTGTTCAGCACTGCAGCTTTTAATTAACTTCTGAAAGATATTCTAAATACCGTGATGATGTACAAAACCCAAGAGCTATGTAGCATATGCAGAAGCCAGTAGAAATTAATATTCTAAACCAGTAAGTAAATTAGAAGTACCAGTTGACTCAGCAAACTTTGGGAAAATTCAGTATTGGTGTCTGTTACCGTTTCTGTCAAGATTCGTAATATGGTTGATGTATCCACAGGGCGTGTGTATATATATGTGTGGGGTTTTAACGTAGATTTCAGGAAACCGAGACACAAATTACTGGTCTTTGGTACTTTCAGCCATTCTTTTTTCTTCAGTTTTTTAAGCCACTTAATTACTTCTGTTTCCTTTTCTCTTGTTTATTCCTGCCAGCTCTGTGCTACCGGTTTCTGTACTTCCCAGTTTGAGGGGAATGGGTAGCAATGCGGTGGCAAGTGTCAGGAATGGGGAAGTTGCCGTGTCAGGCCAGGACAGAAATGGCCCAGCCCAGGCTGGGCTGTTACAGTACGTAGCTGAGTTTCTTTTAAGTTCCTCTGGAACCACTTGATACTCGCTGCTTTTGGTAGCTTTGGGAGAAGATCCTGCCCTGGAGGGATTGGACTGTGATCTGGTATAGCAGGTTCACACGCTTGAGGTAGTGGTGGTGTTATTTTTAATGATTTCAGGCTGATTTCACACACACAGCCCCTCACCAGGAGTATTTTCAAGTTTTATAACTGTTCTGTCTCCCTTCTGGTAAGTGGACCTCTCCCAGAGGTCGGGTTGGTGATGTATCAAGATTTTGAGCTTCTGCTACATTTGATTACTATAGTTGACTCTAATGAAGCTCAGTAAGATCTTAATCAGCATTGTAATCCAAACTTGAAATAGGCTATCCAATTAAAATACGAGTCATCTGTGACTGCGGTGATTTTCTTGATCTGGGAATGCCGTAGCAGCCGTGATGTGCCGTGGGCAGCCTGTTCCCGGCAGGAGTTGTGATGGGAAGGCCATGCTCTGGTGACATCTCCCTCACGCCCACATTATACCTGCCTATAGAGGGTGGGAAGTGGGGTCTGTTCCCACGGTCAGCTCTGCTGGATGCTCTGCTGCTCGTATATTGTTCATCCACCTGTCCTTCATTTGCTGCTGTAATCATACATTTATCCCCCAGGTTTCTCTTAAATCTCGGTGAGTTTGGTTTTTTCGGAGTTCAGCTAAAGACATGGTCTTTTATCCAGGCTTTCTGGCCTCTTCTCCAGAATTCCGTCACCCCCCCCATCAGCCTGTCAGTTTTGCATTACCATTTTGTCCTCCTCCTTACCAGGGACTCCAGTCCTACTCCTGAAGCTGCAGCGGTGCCTGTCCCTCTATTTAACTGGTGTTACCTGGTTATCACAAGAACATAATCTTGTGTCTTTCCCAGATTGAACTAGAACTTTAACTCTCAAATTCCAAGTTCCGAGTTGTACGTGTCATCCAGAATTCAGCAGAAATCTTGGTCTTGCTTTTGTCCTTCGTTTAGCTTCCATTTCCCTTTCAGAAGGTGTTGTTGCAATAAAATCTCTTACGTTCTTCACCCTTGTTTCAGACAGCAGATCATGCTGACACGAACAGGATTTTGCGCTAGTGGTTTTCGTTATGAGTTATCCAGTGCAGTCTCAGTTTCATCCTCCCACCGTTTGACTTTCCACTACACGATTTCATCTTCATCTACGTTCATCGTGTATGCTTTTGTCATCTTTAGCATTAACAGTGTGAGACTTGTAACTTAGGATCATCTTAATGTGAACAAACAAAACTTCTGGTACAACTTCAGTTATTTACACTTACGCTCAGCGTGGCTGTTTGAACGTAAGGTGATCTGCAGTTGTTTCCTCGTTGTGGCACTAATCCCTGTGGAAACCTGCTGACTGGGGGGGATGTTCATATGTGAAAGGTCGATTTGAAATTAAAATGTTATGAAAACACTGTTGAACTTTAAGGTCTGAATACTTGTTTTAAGAATGAGTTACTCTGCTGGTTAGTTGTATTCTGTGAGGAGCCGTAAGCTGGCGATCTGTGTAATCAGCTTGGCTCTCCTGGCAGGGCTGAAGTTTCCACTAACGCACAGTAGCAAAAGCAAGGCAGGAGTTGTTGCCGTGCTCTCTGCTGGGCCGGGGAGGAAAGATTTCTGCCCAGCAGATAGTAATATGGTCTGTCTTAAGTGGTTTTTTTCTACAGACAGCTGTATGAGACGCTGACCTTAGTTGTTCTAGGTGATGTTTACGTGTGTGTTTCCTCATTTCTCTGAGCTGAAGCACGCAGTATTGACTAATACGGGGTCTTCGTTTTCAAATGGACTAGGTATAATTTGGATTAACAGCATTATTAGTTTCTCGCTGCATGTGTCTGACTCTTTTTGCTGCTCTTTGAGTCCTTTGACTTCTCTTCTGCTCTAGTAAAAGCAAGTGTCTGTCTCATGAGATAGCTCACAGCCTGCCTCTTATCTGCTCAGCTGCTGTGTCACCACGCGCCCTATCGTGGCCACTCCACCATGGTGTTGGCTGCTGTTCAGTGGTGATCCCTCCTCTGCCAAAACCTTTCCCTGGCCACCTCTGCCTGAACAGACTGCCTGTGTGCCTCGGCCTGCCTTAGAAATGCACCATAGCCTTCATGTTGTTGACTATGGATCCTCCAAACATGTTTGTCAACTATATGCAATTTAACATCAATTTCATGATTTTCATATTGTATACTGAATATGATTTTTGTAATGTAGTTTTTGCAAATAACTGGTATACAGTGAGACTCATCAGTTACTGTGGATGTCCTTCATACGTTCTTCTCTATTTCTTTGAAGTTGTATATTAATTTAGTGGAAAGTTATTTGGGTTTGCTGTCCCTGAGTGTATGTTCTTCTGCCACCTGTTTCAGCAGAACATTGCTGTACGTAGGTGTGATGGTAATGTAAATAGTGTAGGGAAAAAAGGTATTTTTTGATTGTGATGTTACTATGTTTTGAATTGGGCATGAGAGTCATCATATTAATATTTTCTAGGTTCATGGTTGCCCTTCTCTCTGTGAATTATTTTTTCTGCCTGGCTTCATTATTATGCTTTTTTTTTTGTTTTACCGTCCCCTTACCTTGTTTGTTTTTTTGTTTTCCTTTTTTCTCTTCTTTGTTACCCATTTCCTAGAGACCAAATGAGAGGCTTAGCATGCTATCAGAAAGACCAAGAGAAGATACAGTGTTGGAGGAAACCCCGGTTAGTACATGTACTAACTAACACTTTTTGAACTTCTAGCATGTTACTCTTTGTGGACTAATTGTTACATGGTTTCTTTAATTTGTCAGATAAATCAGTTCCCATTTATTTGAAACTCTTATTAATCACTAGTGCATCAAAACGTCTCTCGTACCGCTTTATTTTATCCCCAAAGTGACATTCTTAATCCACTTATGAAGCAGAATCTTTTTGGGGATGGTGGTGGTGGTGGAGGTTGCTGTTGTGTGTCTTGGTTTGTCAGTGACTATCTTGTGTAAATCGTAGCTGTGTGTAACTCCTTTCTGTCATGTTCCTAAGAAATGTTTATCTCACGTTACACTATCACACATCAGGGATACCCGAGAGAAAAATAACAAGTCCCTGTGGGTAGCATGTGCATCTCTAAGTGCCCTAAATTGCCTTCTGTGGCTTTGAGCTTGCATTCTCTTTGTAGGTCCAGCAGTTCTTGCCTTCTCTTTCAACACAAGTCGCCCATGACGTCAAGTTTCAGGTTGGCGATCTGGTTTGGTCCAAGGTGGGAACATACCCGTGGTGGCCTTGCATGGTTTCATGTGATCCACAGCTTGATGTTCATACCAAAATTAATACAAGAGGTAAGGGAGGAAGATCTTTGCCAGAATATATCAAGTGTCTGTACTTGTTCCTTGATTAAAAATGTTATCTTTGAACTCCCTTCGCAGGATGAATTCTGCTTGTGTGTATGCTGAACAAGACTATTCTTGAAATGTATAAAATTGGTACTTATTAAATTACCTCTACAGATGAGCTTGTGCAAACTGGGCTTATGCACAGATGCTCCTGCTTTTCTCAAGTCAATGTATTTATGAGAAGACCCTGATAAGTGTGAGAGTGTTCAGTGTGGGCAAGGTGTACTTATCTTCCCTTAAACGGTTCTAAATCTGGGTCCATCTTATTTCTAAACTTTAGCTAGGTACTTCCACCTGCAGGAATTGAGTGATGTGGATGAGGAAGGCGTAAGCTAAACCAGCAAAGTGATGTTGATGAAACTGCTGACTAGAATTTTTCATTTTCAGGTGCTCGTGAATACCACGTTCAGTTTTTTAGCAACCAGCCAGAGAGGGCGTGGGTGCACGAGAAGCGGGTTCGAGAGTACAAAGGACACAAACAGTATGAGCAATTATTGGCTGAGGCTGCTAAGCAAGCCAGCAACCACTCTGAGAAACAGAAGGTATGATGAATGCTAATTGTCTAGAGGGTTATCTACAGTTCCTGTGTAAGTGAAACTCTCGTGGGGCAGTTCTGAAACACTGTAGTACTTTACCCTGGAAAGGGTAGTCAGCGTTTTGCTGGCAGAAGTGTTTTTCACAAAGATGCTGAAAATATTTCTGTACCCTTATGACTTTTGTGTGAAAAGGCTGATAGTGAACCTGCTCTGTCAGTTCCTCATGATGGTAGTCATCCTGGGTATTGGAGATAATTTTACATTAGCATTAGAATATTAAATAAAAACAGTGCCTGTGTTTTCACTATTAACCTGTTCTTTGGAAAATACAGTTTTTAAAGGACACACTTCCAGCTCCTGATACTAGCGGATACGTTCTTTTCCACTGTTTTATTGGAAAGGAAATGTTAGCTACAGGAATCACTTACTGTGTGGATGGACTACTTCAGTCAGTATTTATGCTGATCTAAATATTGATGTGGAAGGAAAGGTGTTTATAGAAAAATATGGAGGATTTAAAAAGATAAATTAGGATTAATTCTGTGCCTCATAACAGAGTTACGGGCTTGAATACTGCCTGTTCTTGTCTTTAGTGAAGTTGTAACTCCGGGCAGACACTCTTAATTGTGATGGTCGTATGAACAGCTTGAGTGTCTGCTTGTACCTGGGCAGGGGATTCACTGTCCACCTTTCAAAAACACCCTCTAAAGGAACAGCTTCAATCTGCTGTCTGAGAGATTTAAAGAGCATCAGGTTTGCATTTTAAGTGCTTACATGGCAACATCTTCAGTGTAATTAGCTGCTTGTCTTTGTTCCTTAAGATCCGCAAACCAAGGCCGCAAAGAGAGCGTGCTCAGTGGGATATTGGTATTGCCCATGCTGAGAAAGCACTGAAAATGACTCGGGAAGAAAGGATAGAACAATACACCTTCATTTATATAGACAAAGAGCCAGAGGAGGTTTTGTCAAAAGCCAAAAAGACTGCTGCTTCTAAATCGGAGACCAAGAAGAACCGACGACCGAAGCCAGCTTCGAACACCCAGCCAGAACATGCCAACGTGGCAGCAGCATCACCTTCAAATGCTGAGGTGCGAAGACAAAGCCAACGGAGGCAGTCAAGTGTGGAAGAGGAGGAGCCACCTCCTGTGAAAATCGCATGGAAAACAGCTGCAGCTAGAAAATCCTTGCCAGCTTCAATAACCATGCACAACTTGGATCTTCAAAAATGTAACATGTCTCCAGTTGTTAAAATTGAACAGGTTTTTGCCCTTCAGAATGCTGCTGGGGATGGAAAACTCATCGATCAGTTTGTTTATTCCACTAAGGTATGTACTTTGCGTAGCGACTCCTCTTTTGTTCATAAATTATCCCAAGTCTGTCTTAGTGTGGAGCTTAAACTTGCGTCCACCGAGCTTTCACGATACACATTCCTTTCATTGGAGAGATTAAACCTGACGAAAGACAGATGTGACAACAGAATCTTTTAGTGCGCTGAACTTTTCATTTCAGTGCATCCAAAAGTCTCTGGCAGTAACCATTTTGACTGGTGGCAGAGGAGCTCCCTACAGATGGTCACCTTTTTGTTCATAATATGTTCAAATTAGTAAAGCTGTTTAGTTCCAGCTTCCTAGTTGAAATAATCCAGAAATTCTCTGTAAATCTTAAAATCAGTGGATTTGTGGGAAATAGATGAGATGACAAAACTGTTACTAATGTATTAAAAAGTAATAATGACATTCTGTATAACAGACTTTTAAAATGAGTTCTGCCTCCTAGCTTCCTTCAGGTGCACAGCAGCTTCTCACAGTCAGTGTAAGGAAAAGGTTTAGGACTATTTCTCTGCCTCCTTCTTCTGCCTCTCTACCTGGAGGGTATTTATTTCATCCTAAGCATTATAGAGAAGGTAATGTTTAGAAAAGTCACTGGAATATTTTTTTTTATTTTATTTTTTTGTTCCTTGTCTGCAAGGGGAGATTGAGAGGGATGGAAAGTTCTGCAGGGAAGCAGCTCAGTAGTAGAGATCATCACGTGCATGTGTTGCTTTGAAGAGCGTTGAATGTTTCTGTTCTGTGATTTAGGAGTAGATCAATGTGCCTGTTGGCAGCAACACTTCTATGAATAGGTTAAGATAATCTTTTTCTTTTTTTTTCTTTTTAAGGGAGTTGGTAACAAAACAGAAGTAAGCGTCAAAGGACAAGAGAAACTTAATTCTTCATCAAATCAGAGAAATGAAAAAGCAGCAGTGCAAAACGCGTCCTCTCCTGAAACAACTTGTGGGTCAACAGGTAGGTGAAATTGCAGAATCCTTGTCTGAACTTCAGCAATCTAGCATTTAAATTAAAATAGCAAACCTGGCATTTTTTCATTAGTTAAAAACTGTTATTAACATCTTTGTGTTTACGTAATAATAGTAACAAGCACGGCTAATATAACACATGGTGAGCCCAGATGCTTGAGAAACACAGGATGTCTTTGTGATGGGATTCGCTGTTTGGCCTCTGAACTTTTAGCGTCTGCAACTTGCAGTATCTAAGTCAACATACGAGAAGGATGGGTGCCTTGTGGAGAGCAGATGGCAAGTTGTTTTAGAAGACAACGTAGTGGATGTGTGTTAGCAGAGTACTGTAATGCCTTTTGGCACCAAATGTAAAAAGGGATCAAAGGAAGAGAATCTGGAAGTTCAGTAAGGAATGGCTCTGAATCAGGCTGGGTGTTTTCCTAGACTTTGTTGTTGAGTTCCTGCATGACCTTTGTAAAGGATAGTGATTTTTTTTTTTAAACTGCTTCAACTAACTCCATCAGCAAAATGAGCTAATGCTTGCCCTCCGAAGGCATTTTAGGGGCCCCATCACAAAGCACCAAGTTTTGAATTGTTATGTCTGAGGGAGAAGAACCACTGAAGCAAATAATGGAGCTTGAGACTGAAAAGGGGAAGCCTGAAACAAGCTATTTGAAGTTTAATTTGTAGTACAGTGGTAGAGGAAAAGAAGAAAAATAAACTAGATGAGTGCTTTCTGGACTTGGAACAGAAAAACATTTTTTTCCTGGTTTGATTTTTGAGAAATAGCTAATTGGAATTCTTCTAAAGGGATTGAGCTTTGCCTCACCAGCAGAAATTTGTCTGCAGTGCGTCCTGTCATCATCCTCAAGAGGAGACAGATACCCTTTGGTGAAAGGATGGAGGTTCCTGAAAAGAGGCAGTTTTGAGTCATCCTAAACCAAGAGCTTTTCAAGTTCCTCTAGTCCCTATAGTGACTTCTGTTTTTCAGCCACAGATTTTGTACAGGCCGTGTAAAATCCGTTGCATGTTTGTTACTGTGCTTGTAACCGTATCTTTGGTATAGTCTCAAACATACTTAGTTTTACATTGGGTATTTAAAAGTAAATTTTGGGTTGCAGCAGAACACCTTGATTGTTTCTCTCAGTCACGGTATAGAAGCCAAAAACGATGGAAGACTTAGTACAGTACACATGCTAAAACCCCTCGTTTTTTCTTGAGAAAAAAATCTCATAACGTTGCCAAGTGTCACTTCTGCTTTAACTCTCCGTCTGTTTCATTATTTCTCCCTTTCCAAACGTAAAATTAATGAGATTCCAGGTCAAAAACCTCAGTGGGTCAACACACATGGGATCACTGTCCTCTGCAAACACGCTTCAGTTTCTGTACTTGTGTAGATTTTAGGTAGCTTTATTTTTATATATATGTTGTTTTATGGCCTGTATTTGGGACTTTACAATCCAGGCTGAGTAGTCCGGATATTCTGGTGCGAGTGGGGTTTCCTCTGGTGTTCTCGACAGTGGTTCTTCTTTCCAGGTTCAGTTGCTGTAGCTGCTTCAGTTTTTTCAGAGAGTTGCTGCGTTAATTGCCTGCAGCAGGAGAGGTGGTCGCTGCTTTGTTTCTCTCGCCTGGGAACTAAAGGCTTCACCTTCACAATGGCTCTTCAGACATAGGGGGGTGAGAATTCTGAGCCTCTCTTTTTTCATTTTCGTAGGTTTTTTGGATACGTAAAACTCCACCTGATAACACCCTATAGAGTGCATGAGCTTTACTTCAGTATACACTCCAAACAGTCATTTTCAAAGCCATTTCCAAAGTCCAGACAGTTATTGGTCCCCTCTCATGGAACATAACTGCGAAGTCCTTTTTTCAAATTTAAGGTCACCGGAACTTCAGAATACCTTTACGGTAAAGTATTTTACAGAATGACTCTGGGAGTCCTTATTAATAACCTGCAGTTAGATATACAGAATTCCATAATGCTGGGAAAATAATTCTGTACCTTGAAATCTGATAATAAGAGAACAACTGTGAGAATTCGTAGTGCCTCTGGTCTCCACGTACAGCTGAAACAGGATTAACCTGACCTAACCTCGCCAGTAGTGAGGGAGATTGCTGGTCTGAAACCTTTCCTGAAACTCTGCATCCAAATGTGCACGAAGACGGGATAGGAGCATTGTGGAGGTGATGCACTGGATCCTTGGAGAGCAGGAAGAGGAGGAGTGCCCGTTGCATTGATCAATATTGCTGTCAACCAATATTAGATGCACTGATTCGGGAGTTCTCTGGCACAGGGCTTGCATCTTACTTCCCGTACTACAGTGGGCAGCACAGGGAGAAAATACACTATTGATTAAACGAATGTTTGGTCACGCTTCCTCAAATTCACTTTAAGCTGCTTCAGAGAATTTTGGCTGAACACAAAGGTGACCGGAGGTGGCCCCTAGCTTTAGTGCTGACATCCTTAGAGGGGTGTGTCTCTCAAAGGACAAGGCTCACTGGAACCGAAAGTTACCGTGCGCTGACATGAAGGATGTTGAGCTGAGTTACTCATTGCTATTATTAATTAGTTAATATGCTGTAAAACTTTTTTTCCTTGAAGAAAAACAGTTGCCTTTTTTCCCCTCAGAAATACAGTTGTTGAAAAAGCTGTGGTTTTACAATAGGGAAGTTTAGTAATGGAGGTATTCCTGAGCCACACAATCCGGATAAAAATGCTCATCCCATTAATCAAGATGAATCTTTTTTCTTCTTTTTTTTCCTGGAGCCCTTTTGAAAGGCTTTTTTTCAGTGCCTGATGAAAGCCTGCCTGTCTCTCTAGATGTTTTATCTCCTAACAAGAAGATGCAGCGTTACAACTCCAACAGTATAACTATCTGGCACAGTAAGCTAATTCTTGATCACAAGAGTTCGCATTTTTGCTTGGAAGAATACAAAGTATTTTACACTGGTGTTGTCTTTAGGTGAAACACACAAAACTGACAAACGGGAATAATGCTTCACCACAGATAACTGTAAATCTTCAGATTTCACTTTTTTGTCAGTACGGCTCCAAGTGCGTGCTTTGTTTCAGAAGCTGCACATGGTGCTCAGCGTTGTGTGCTCGGTGTGCCGCTTTGGGAGGTACTGCAGCATAGAAAGCTCTTCTGGTTCTGCCAACCTTAATTGTCAAAAAACCAGTAGCTCCTACATCATCTCTTGAAATGTCATAATAACCGTCGTTGGTCTGAGTTTGTTTTCCATGGTAATGCTTTCAAAAACTTGTTTTTCACTTTCATTAATTACAATAACACATCGTGATCACTGCTTCTGTTTGTGCTGAGTTTTCCTTCACCTCTCGTAATCTTTAGTTGAGCGCTGAGATTTCGTATCGATGCCACGTGTCACAGCGTGGTTCTTGCTTTAGGTTTTTGTGTTTGCCAGTTCTGAGAGAAGGCTGTTCCCCGCAGAGCAGGGGACAGAACTGGCGTTTGGAGTGGAAACTTGGAAGCTGTGCCTTGCGTCTTAAATTTCTAGCTTGTTTTAGTTCAAGAAGTTGATTGTATATACTTTTCCCTAAACACCAAAGATGGACTATTTGGTTCAAAATGAACCAAAGTGAAAACTGTGCTTGAGGGGTGTGTTACAAAAATCTGTTTGCCCTAAACTGGATTCCAGCTTTTTGTGTCGCTCTGTTACTGGTGTCTTTTTCTGAAGCTGATCTCTGTCTATGGAATCAGAACGTGTTGTCTGCAACCACAGCACCAGTTGGCAAATAGCTTGGAACTGAATTTAAAAATAAAACATTCAAAAGAGGAAAAAGTCTTGGTTTCGTTACTTTATCTGTTGATTCGGTGTTGAACATCTTGCTGTACCTCAGAAATACAAGGAATTGTATAATGGAAACCTTTCTCCTTCTTCAGGTTCTGTAGAAAAGAAGCAACAGAGAAGATCGATTCGAACCCGCTCAGAGTCTGAGAAATCCACTGAAGTTGTGCCAAAGAAGAAGATCAAAAAGGAGCAGGTTGGCTTCCTCCATGTAGAGAGTTAAAATATATTGTATTCATAAATGTTGTGGCTTATATTGGTGCCTTTTTATTTTTCTCCATTTTTCCCCATCGGGTTTCGTTTTGGACTATCCTTCATGAAATCCCCTTGTCAATACCATTGCTGTGACTCTGCTACTGGCACCTTCACAGTATCAGTCAGGCTATGGAAATGGGAACTCAATGATGCAAGACTCCTAACGAACCTGCCATGTTTACCTTGAGATTTCTGTTATGAGCAAAATGATTTTGTTTCAGTCATTTCTATTTGATGGAATTGCCACCAGGTTCCTTCCTCTTGCTCTTGATTTAGCTGCTGGTTTGTATTGAGGTTTTGTTTTTCAAATGAAGTTAGAGTGATTAATCCGACCACTTTTGAAAATGGACTTTAAGAATGATTTAACTTAAAGATGAATAGTCAGACTTTTATGTTGGCAGACATCAGCAAAACAGATCTTCTGGGATATACGTTTTTTTTTTTTTTCCTTAAGTAGATCTAACATGTATAGGGCATTCCTTTAATCTGGATGTCAGACAGACAAATGTTGTTGCTTTAAAAAAATTATAAAAAAAATTTGCGTGGAAATGAGTAGGAAAGTTCAGTGGGTGGACGTTAAAAACTGAATACACTTTTTTAACAAGTTTGTCAAAGTTGTTGGTTCTTTTCCTTCCATGGTTGATCTTCCCTCTTCAAGGGCCTCTCCACTTGAAACCTGAGAATTTTATATAAAATATCGCATAGTATAGCTTTTACCAGTGAGAATTTTTTAAAAGGGACAGTCAGGCTAAAGATTTATATGGGAAGGGGAAAAATTGTTTTTATCTCTTTATTTTAATTTATTCTTTGCCCTTTATGCTTTGTTTTGCACTTCATTCACTTCAGAAACTGAAAGTGGACCCAGTTGCTCTTGTTGTCTTTTTTTTTTTTTTTCATATTTTTCTTTTGCTGCCATAGCATTTACATCTGTGTTCAGCAGAAGGATGCTCTAACTCTGGAAAGTTTCTTGCTGAAACTTTAAAGCAACTTAAATGTTGGGCACAAGATACCTGACGCGGTCCCTCGAGCCTCTTGTCGTGAGGTGTTGCAGCCTCCCTGTTCTCAATTGAGTTATTTTATGTTTGTAAATGTTTCTTAATTTAACAAAGGTATAAGAACCAACAATATGAACTTCATGGATCCCAGTTAGCTTGCTTGCTTATATTATCTAGCTAACTAAGACTATGAACATTAAAGTGCTTTTCTCAGGAAAAGTATATGACTAAAAATTAAACACAGATGCACTGTAATGCGCATAACCTTGAATGTATTAAGTTATATTTAAAAAAAAATCTTACTAACTTCTTACAATTATGCAACAATATTTGTTACCCAAAGTCAAGTTTTCTTGCAACTGATTCCCAAATTAGTCTGCAACAACTTGGTATAAAATTATAACTGGAACGAGTACAATTAATGGGAAAAACAAAATGTTAATGCTACTGTTACAGTGACCAGTGGAGAAATAAAAGTGATTGTTTAGATTTTATATTTGTATTACGAAATGTATCCTATACAAATCCTTCTATTGTATGTTTTTACCTATTGTACAACAAAATAAAATATTTTTTAAAAAAATTATAGAATAATCCTTAAATATTTGCTAAATGTGTTTCTACATGCATATGTAACCACATTGTAAAGAAGTAACTTGTAATTCTTAACCTCAAAACCAGGATTTTAGGCAACAACTTTCTCCTATAATTATTATACAGTCGCCAAATTCTCACGTGTTCCATGGACATTGGCAGAACAGTTTCTAAACTTGTCCTTCCCATAGCGGATCGAGAACTTTGAAGCACTTTTGCGAGACTTAGACTTGTCTGCTCCAGTGTGTCCTGACATTGAGTTTCCAGCTGGATAGAGCCCTGCGAGGCTGCGCGTCCCCTCGCCCCGCGTCGCCTCGCAGCGCTCTATCCAGAGCCAGGCTCTTCCCGGGGCTCCAGCGCCTGCCTGGGGGAAGCACCTTCAGCGGCGACGCATTTAGTGTCACTGAACCCGAGTGTCAGCCCTCTCGAGAGGGGAGCTTGTGCCTACAGAGGTGTGGGGTTGTACGAAAGCGTCAGGGTTGGCTGCCCAAAGGAGCCCCGCTCCTGCCCGCTGGACACGGAGAGAGCTGTCCTGTCGCCTTCGTGCGCGAGGGAGAGGTTGGGAAGGACCCTGCTAGTGACCGTGTGGCTGCCCTTCTCCCGGCACCCCGCGTAGGCAGCTAGGACTAAACCCCGCAGGACCAGAAGCTCACGCTGAGAAGGGGAGGACAGACTCCATCTGAGTTCAGAGATGCTAATGGCTTAAACTTACATGTTTGCTTCTTAATTCTAGGGAGAAAAATTCCTCTGGTTTTAACTTTGGATTTTCCTATTCAAACAGGTTGAAATGGTTCCACTGACAGCAGTGAAGACAGGATTACAGAAAGGTGAGTTACAGACGAAACCAAACTTTATTTATAGTTCGTGGCTCATCACACTTCAATGGTTTTTGTTCTGTGTAAACTGCAGAGGCCTTAACGCTTTCTGGTGATGAACGTAATAGATGCTGATCTTCGTTTCCCTTGTGAGGGTTTTCTGGTTTTGTCTTTTGTTGTTGTTTGTGCGTTGCTAGTCGGAAAGAGAGTGTTTGTTCATGTGCTGTAAGCACGTAACACGAGTCCTGCTTCTGGACATTTCTTAATTAAAAAAAAAGTCTTTGCTTAGCCATATTTTAAAGATGAATGCTGAAGAGGTAATCTCCTAAGGGTTTATCCTCTGTTATAGACAATTTAGTAGCTTCCTCCACTGTGTCAGCACGTTCAGAAGTTTGTCCAAAGGTCTTCCTGAAGTTATTTTCAGTTAATTAGCTTTTTGGTCAGAATTAAACTAGTATCAAAGCTGCAAACTTAAAATTAGGGCTACCAAGTAAAATACAGTTCTAGGCTGCCTCTCATCTTTCATTTTCCTTTATTAATTTTAAGCAAAAAGTTGAGAACATATATTAAAACTAATTTTAGTGTGTTGTGTTAAGGTGCCAGCGAGATTTCAGATTCTTGTAAACCTTTAAAGAAAAGGAGTCGTGCCTCGACTGATGTAGAACTGACGAGCTCAGCTTACAGAGACACATCAGACTCGGATTCGAGAGGACTTAACGATTTACAGGTAAAGGCATATTGTTTCTCACAGGGACTTGCGTGTTTATTCTGTCAGTATAACAGGCCTTACAGTTGCATATTGCTACATATTCGAACACTGTATTTTCTAGAAAATTCATGTCTTTCATTGTCTAAAAAGTAAAGCCTAGTCTTTTTCTTTCTAATCCCCTCCATTTTATTGATATAAAAAAAGATGCAATCTCTCTTTACAAGTTTTCCTACTTCTTTGTCTGGTGAAACATTGGGTTAGATCACTGTCAGTTTGGTTTTTTGGAAGGTTGTTAAATTCTGTGGGAATTGGGAGATGCCGCCGTGTTTTGGTGTAAAATTGAGAGGTGTCTGGAAAAAGTAAAATCGATATCTTTGTGGTTTTTTGCTCGTACAGGTAAAAGGTATGTCAAGAAGGCAGCGTTCCTTGTTCCATTCTCATGAAGTTCATCAACTTTCAAGGACCCTCTTGACATATTGAATGACCTTTTAATCAGTGGTGACTTGACTATTTTTTTCCAGAATGTGGTTGTCCTTTGCAAGTGTCTTGTTTGAGTGCCTTGGATTTTTCCTCTTTGTAGGGTAGTTTTGGAAAACGCTCAGACAGCCCGTCAGCTATGGCCGATGCTGATGCCTCGGATGTGCAGTCGGTGGATTCCAGCTTATCCAGGAGAGGAACTGGAACGAATAAAAAAGACACTGTTTGTCAGGTAAATGTGGTGCTGTAAAGAAGTGAATACTAAAGGCGTTTTGTCTGTTTCTGTTAGTTTCAGCTGACAGACTTTTCAAATTACACTACTTTGTTTTAACCATGTCTCATAATTCAACATCTCAGATAAAATATCAAGGCTTTTAGGAGTTTTTGTGTTCTTGAAATGAAGCTCTCCTGCATGCTAGAAAGCTCAAAAGCTAGAAAGTGGTATCTAATCCCTGCCTGCTAGCGTAAGTAGGAAAAGTAGATGCTATTTTCTGCTTCGTTCGAAGATTGCAGATGGTCTTTCAGAATAGGGCAGAGTGAGGATTTTCCTGTATTTTTGAGAAAAAAATCCTGGAATCTTCTGGCCAGTTTCCTGGCCCATAGTAAGGGAACAGGCTGCTCTTGCTCTTCGGGTGCATGAGGAAACGAGGAGTCCAGATGGATCCTGTAGTGCCTCTCCTGTCTGTGTCCGGGCTCGTGCTGTGAGGAGAGAGAGATGCAGAAGGTGCTGGGACTGTTGTCAGCCCAGGGTCTGCTGTGGGCTGTAGGCCAGTTCCTCCTGCCTTCCCTTAGCTCTGATGAGGTTTCAGTCAGTTTCTGGTCTTCGTTAACATCTGGTAGTTACTTGCATTTGAGTATGTCAGGTACCCTTTCCTTTCTGACGTGTTGTCTGTTTGCTCAAGATCTGCGAGAGCTCTGGCGAGTCTCTGGTGTCCTGCGAGGGCGAGTGTTGCAGCGTCTTTCATCTGGAATGTCTCGGCCTGAAGGCGATGCCCGAGGAGAAGTTCATCTGCACCGAGTGTAAAAACGGTGAGTGTGTTCCTGCGTCTGAAAACCAGGGAGGGATTTCGCACTCCGTTGCGGAGCCGTGTTCTGGTCAGAGCAAACTGAGATGGTGAGTTCCCAGGTTGTGGGAGCGCGTTTGGGTTATTCTAGTACTTTTTTAACCTCTGAGGCCAGATTCTCATTTTCCCACCTAGCAAGTACCAGGTAAGAAAGAAAAGTAATAAACTGTTTAGGGGTTTACTCAGAATAAGGGGCTTTTATGTTAATGGCAATTATAGAATCATTACGGATTATAGTAACCAAGTTACCTGTTAGAAGGGAAGAAGCCTGTGTTGCTCAAACCAGTGTAACTGTTCGCTTCGGAATTTTTTTTTAACAACTTCTGTATCTCAAAGAATTGGCCGTTACAGTTGGGCTTCCTTATTCCTTCTTTTACAAGGAGAACATACGTGCTTTTCGTGCAAACTTCCCGGCAAAGATGTGAAGCGCTGTTCGGTCAACACGTGCGGTAAATTTTATCACGAGGCCTGTGTTCGCAAGTTTGCCACCGCTCTCTTCGAGTCGCGAGGATTCCGTTGCCCGCAGCATTGCTGTACCGCCTGCTCCATGGATAAGGATATTCATAAAGCAAGTAAAGGTGAGAGTAGAGCTGGCTTTGAACAGCGGGAGGAAGCTCAACTGCGTCATCAGAATAACAATTGCTAGAACTCTACCCTCTGTAATGCAGTGTGCAGCAAGGAACAAGGGTTTCCTTCTTAACGAGGTCATTAACTTAAATTTCTGGTGGGTGGGAGAACAGCTATCGCCCGAGACTGCTGTCTGAGGATGCCTGGATCTGCAACACTTGAGTCATCTTTTGTGCTGGGTTTAATGGGAGCCGAGGGTTAGTAGTGCAAGGCCAAGGAAAGGGTCTTTTAAAAGACAGTTAGTAGTGGCCTTTAGAACAATTATTTTTCAAGAAAAAAAAGAATCCTTTTAGAAATTAACTGAATTATTCAAACAAAACAAGCAGACTCTAGAATGATTTAAACCATGTGTTTTTTCTTAACAGAGTTTTAAAGTGAAAGTTAAGAGTTAACTTTTGTGAAAATTTTTTTTAAGATGTAAATGTTTCTTTTAAATCTAGTACTCTGATCGGAGTAAAGACCAGCCTTGCATCTGTCTGTGGTGTCTTCTACCATATCCTGACTGCAGGGTGACATGGTGCATTTTTCTGCATTTATATTGAACAGGTCGCATGGTGAGATGTTTCAGATGCCCCATTGCCTATCACTCAGGAGATGGCTGTATTGCTGCAGGAAGCTTGTTTGTGTCATCCCACATTCTCATCTGTAGTAACCATTCCAAAAGGAATCACTCCTCATCAGCTGTAAATGTAGGCTTTTGTTTCGTTTGTGCAAGAGGTGAGCACACTTGTTTTTTCCCCTGTTTTATAGTTCTTCTGTGGTCACTTGTGCAGTTTAGTGATAAAAATTATGTATTTCATAAAGAAAAACTCCCTTAGGGCTCTCTGGGGTTTAAATGCTGCCTGTGATTATTTTATTTAATTTTTTTTTGGTCAACAGTTCTCATGAGAATTATTTTGGTCCATAATATTTGATACTCAGAAGCAGCCACAGGTACTTGTGTTGCCGGTAGGAAAAAGCAGATGCTGAGCCCCTGGTTCCAGCCACTGCAAGCTGAGAATGGAGGCTCTGGTATTATGCAGTCTATTACGCAGAAGGGGATTCTTTCCCACTCACAAACTTAAAACTGTTTAAATTTTTAAGGCTAAAAGGTAGGATTTACTCATGAACTAGAAAAATTCATTTTAATTTATGACTGCCATCACATTTGAGAACTTTGGTACAAAAACATTTACAATACCATATAAGGGAGTTTCTTGCTGGGGTTTTCCATATGCCAGAGTTCTTTTTGGTGGTAGGTAGAGCAGTTCCATCACATTGTCAGCACTTTGGTTTTATGTTTCTTGTCTCAGTTGTCCGGAGTCAGGCTGGACCCAGGACCAGATACAGGGTTATGACAGAAGAGTTTCTGTGATATCCCCTGGTTTGAGTGTCAGATGAGAAATGTCTCTGGGCAAGGCCCAACGGTGGCTTTGGTCTGCCCCTGTGAGCATTAGTGTGACGAGTTCTGTATGGCAGGATATGTCTTGTCCTCCTGCTCTGCTCCTACGGGAGGTAGGTCGTAGGATCTTAGTAGCCATTAGAGAACCGCGCTGATGGCCATGTCGCTGATCTCAGTCAGGAAAGCTGTGTTTGTACTAAGATGTGAATGGAAAGCACCGGCAGGCTTCTGCCATTGGGTTTGTCTTCAACATTTTGTTTTCTAACAGTTTCAAAACACTATTAAGCTGTAATATCAAAATACATCGCATGATCCAAACCAGCTAAATGAATTTCTTTGAAGTTGTACTTTATTAACCCTGTGGCCAGCTACTACAGATGCTTGAAGCTGACTTAAGATCCAAATATCGTAGAAGAGCCTACTTTAGATTATAAATCTGCAGTAGTTTGTTACACATACACAGGAAGGTGAATCTCCTTGGGAATTTTCTCTCCAAGTTTTGGCTACTTTATGATGCAGAGGTGTAAAATAGAGGCCTCCTACTTGTCTTGGGTAGAACATATGTAAAAGCTTTATGAAAAGGAATACCTGCTCTTTGGCATCCATCTTACCTGTATGGCACAGAAATCAGAATTTAGGAGTAGGACTCCAGAACTGAATTACAGGAAGGGACTCTTATGCTTGCTGAAGATGCAGAGCTGCATTTATTTGCATTCAACATTGTTTTAGTAATTCTGTTTATACCTGAATCTGGCTTCATCAGAGTTGAAACTACAGAAGTCTGTATTTTCTTCTGGCAAAATAAGTGACCTCTGAAGCCCAGCGGGTGGGATTTCCTCTCCTGTACGTTCACTGAGTCTTAGTTTTGAGAACTTGAAAAGTTACAAACCGCTACCGCTGACTGAATCCTCTGTGTTCTACAGCAACCATGTACTTGTTCTTCTAGAAAATTTCTGTGGGGTTTGTTTCTGCTGGGCGTAGCTGGAATCAGGAGCCAGTGTGCTTCACCAAAGAGAGCTTGTGCGAGGTTTACATTTAGCAAACTGCCCCGGCTGGGTCGAATTGAGTCCTTCTAGTCATACGTGGCAGTGGGAGGGACGTGAGGCCAGGGCAGCATCTGCAGCAGGAGCACGCAGGGTCCCGCTCAGAGAGAACCGGGGAGCTGAATGCTGTAGAAATCCGCGGGCATCTGTACGTGAGAACTGTTACTTCATTAGTTTTAGTTGGTATCGGAAGGAGAAACTTTGTAGAGATGCAAAACATGACTGAAGTGAGAAAATGTAGCTTTGAAACAATCTATAAAATATACAAACTTGCTTATAATGAGGTTCTTGAAATACAGTATATTTTAAGACTTCTTAATCACCTTCCTGAAATGTCCTTCATTAAGCATGTTATAGTTCACATAATTGCACACGTAGGTCACGCTTGTGTTGTGAATCCCCCCGAGGACGTGCTTCCCAGGTAGGCTGACGCCGTTCTCCTCACGGCAGGGTTTTAGGCTCCCCCGTTCGACGACAGCTCCCCAGCACTCGGCTCTGCCCGTCCCACACGGGACGGAGCTGGTGGCTGTCTCGGCAGCTCATCTCTCCTGCTGCTTTGGGTTGCAGTTGCTCTATTTGTCCCGTGACTCACTGGCCGAATGCTTCTGATCTGTAGCAACGGGGCACTCACTGGGGCTGCCCGCCTCTCTGCAGCAACGGGGAAAACTCTTCTTGGTGGAGAAGGATCCAGAAATGCAAATGCATCGTTTGAAATAAAAGCATATAGGAGACCGGAGTGCGTGACTGCTCCAAAGAGCTGCATTTGGAAGATGCAGGAGGGCAGGGCTGGTGGAGCTTTACTTAAAAACAAATGGCGTAGGACAGGGCTTTCATCCTTCTTTGGTGCCTTGCAGAATCCCGGACCCCCCTTGTTGTTGTTTCCAACACACTAAACACTTTGATAGATGAGATCTTAGAGACAGATTTGTAGTAAAGTGGGATGGTGAGTTCTTGTATCCAACATCTGCTTTTTCAGTTTGTAGCCCCAACTAACAGCCTGACCTTTGATTTGATGCGGTGACCGTCACCCCCCTGCTCTTCGAATTAGCTTGCCTTTGCCATTTGGGAGGGAGGGTGGTTCACACAGATATAAAATCGGTTGCTTTTCCTGTGCTTTTCTCTAAATGCACAAATTAAGGGTAAAAGCACGACTGAAATTCCACATAGAAGCAGCTTATTCATCATAGGTTTTTCCAGTTACATTTTGATTTAGTCTCTCAAACACATAACCTCTTTCTTAGCGAAGAAACTTCCTGTCAGACTTTTCTTTTTCCTTCATTTTATCTTTTTTTCATTCACACATAAATGCATTAGAGGTGTTCATTTGGTTTATTTTATTTTCTCCTTTATGGAATCATGGGTAGTTTCATTGCAACTCATCTCTTTCTGTTTGTTTCGTATAGGGCTGGTAGTGCAGGATCATTCAGACCCCCTGTTCAGTTCATATGCCTATAAGTCCCACTACCTTCTGAATGAATCAAATCGTGCTGAGTTGATGAAATTACCTATGATTCCTCCTCCTTCGTCAGCTTCCAAAAAGAAATGTGAGAAAGGTAACCAAAATAGTTTCTTTCTCTTTAATTTACTTTCGCTTTTTCTATTATTTCTCTTTAAATCAAACGAGAAATGTCTGCTTGTCAAGCACCACTTATTGCTTTTCAGTGAACTTCACTCATTGATTATTGTGAGCGTGTGTTCATGTTGTTGGCAATTTTTTTTATTACAAAAGGGCTTAAAATAATTACTGTCACTAAATTCTCCTTGAAAGAGGTTAAATCACTTTGTATCTGGCCGAGGCTAGTCCAGCTTCAGGGCAGCTGTTCGCACAGGGATGTGGAGAGGAGGCGAATCGAGCTTGATATTGTTGCAGTTTAGTGTCACCAGCTGCTTAAATTGATTTTATACATGGAGGCGGAGGGGGGTGTTCTGTTTCAGACCTTCTAGGTAGCTTACGCAGAGCCAGCGAGAAGAAAGGATGTTTCAGGTTACCACAGGTGGGTCCTGTGTCCATCCGAGGGGGAAGGCAGCGAGGTTCTGCCCGCGTTTGTGTCCCTTTGTCCCCGGGGCTGTGTCTCCCCGCCAGCCTGGGCAGCCGCGCTCCCTGTGGGACGTGCTGCGCGCGGGGGCCGCTGGAGCTGCCCTCTGTCCCCTGCAAAAACACCCGCACCTCCGGGCAGAGCGAGAGAGCGTTTTCTTCTGGCGTGGGTGGTGCTGCAGCATCTCACTGTACCTTATGGGGAGGTAACCGTTGTCTGCATAAAATACTCAGATGTAATATTTTATTCCCCACAGAAATTTGATTTTCCGAGAGTGTTCAGAACCGGTGCCCAATTAACCGTTCTAAAGTTAGGTTATTTTGAACGTTGCTAGATTGATGGCTTTCCGTAGTTCCTGTAATTCCTGAAAACAAAAATTATTTTGAGCCCTCCGCTTAGCTTGAGCAATATCTTACTAATGCATCCTGAGAGCGAAGTCTTGGTTTGTTTTCTTGCTTAGCACTGAAAGTTTTGTGTTTTGATTTTGTTTGGTTTTTTTTTTTTTTTTTTGCATCTCTTGGCATTTTACCATGTTGGATAATGTTTCAGTAATTTACACTGGGTCTGTATTTCCTCTGAAGTAACATTTGCAAAAAAATATTTTAAAAGTGAAAATTTTATTATGGGTTTGGGGAGCTCTGGAAAATCCATATGGATGGATTTTACGGTTTTTAGCAGAGGAAATACAGTATTGGTCATGCAACCGATTTGTTTAAGGAATGCTTACTGTGATATGCAACAATCAATTAATGCAATGACATTTTTGAAAGTCTATAGGTGGACAAGATTTTCTGATAAATGTTTGAAAGTTACTATTCACACTTCTTTTGATATTATGTGCTTGAAAATTGCTTTAAATACTCTCGAGTCTCTACCAGATTATCCATCTGGGACACAAAAACTTGTTGTTTATTAAAAAAAATCATATATCTATAAAAATGTGTATTTGTATTTCCTATACTTACATATATAAAATATTACAATATGTATAGTGCATCAAGTCTTATTGTATGAGCTGCTTTGTTCGCTGAGGGTGGCTTAGAGATGTGCTGTGCCTCTCCACATTCAATCCATCTGCCAGAATGCAAGCCAGCCAAAACAACTTTTGTCCAAATAAGCGTAAACCACTGCGCTAAGATTTCCTTTGTGCGCAAAAGGAACTTATGGGATGGGGACAACTTGTGTGGTGTCTCATTCTGCATTATGGCTTGTGCTCATACCGGTAAACAACTTCTTTGTGGAATAAACAGACTTATTACGATTCTTTTACAACATTCTTGGTACAGAAAAGCATTGATCGACCTATAGGCTGTGGGGGGTGTTAATGCACACTAACTGATTGCTGAGGGATTCAGTCATAACAATGTGGATTGAAAAAGTGTTTTTTAAAAGTTTGGTTATTTGTCATTGTTTTGGGCATGCCCAAAGAAATAACCCGAGGGTTTGGCCGTGCCCAAAGAAATAAGCGCTAACAGCACCGCTTCCAGAGGCACTGCTTCCTTTGGGAATGTTCCTTCTCCTGCCAATGTCCCTCATGTTTAAAAATCACTCAGCTGCTTGTTTGTGTGTCTTTGGTGCAGTTACGAGTCACAACTTGCACATCAGATGGCTGATTGCGCTGCACGGTCTTTTTTAACCAACATTGTTAAATTTGACTCGATCCCTCTCTCTTGCCATTCTCTTCTGTGAGGCAAATGAGAATGTAGAATGGATGAGTAAAATGAGTGTCAGTTGTGATGCCCAGGGGGAAGCAAGTCCGTCCTTCTATAAACCAAGCAGGGTTTCTTTGTTTAAAGGTGGAAAACTGTTATGCTGTGAATCCTGCCCAGCTTCCTTTCACCCCGAGTGTCTCAACATAGAAATGCCTGAAGGATGCTGGAATTGCAATGACTGTAAAGCTGGCAAGAAGCTGCGTTACAAGCAGATCGTTTGGGTCAAGCTTGGAAATTACAGGCAAGTTGGCTATTTTTGGTTTTTAATGCTTTGGGTGTTTTTAATGTACTATAGAATTACAGGAAAATAATTTCAAGCAGCTCAGTCTTCATAAACAAGAACTAGGAATACAATAATACATCTACTTTGTGTCAGACATCGATGTCGCCCTTTAAATTAAATTCTCCTGCTTTTTCCAGGCGATGATGGAAACTTGATTGCGCTTACATGCGCTCTCTAGAGCGTGATAGGGATATGGAAAACCAGGGGCTGTCTTATAGAACCGAGATGTCCTAGCTTGTGTTTGCTGTTAGTCACCTGCAGGAATACAAGCCTTTACAGCTGATCTTACAAGTCCACTCTTGTGCCACGTATGTTCTTACAAAGCTTTTCTGAAATCTGGAATAAGAACTTTTCCTGTGTTTTGCGTGGTGCTTCCCAGGTATCGCTAAGGGGAGCCTTGGTTGTATAAGGAAGGAGTTAATTTCTCTAAGAAAGGAACACTGCCTTTCGTTTCTCAATCTGGTTAGGCAGACTCGGAAGCTAAGGCTATAGTTCAAGAAACTTACGTTCTTCTTTTTCTTTTTTTTCCTACTTTTCAGGTGGTGGCCAGCAGAGATCTGCAATCCCAGGTCTGTGCCTCTCAACATACAGGGCCTCAAACATGATATCGGGGACTTCCCAGTATTTTTCTTTGGTTCACATGACTACTATTGGGTACACCAGGGCAGAGTTTTCCCTTATGTTGAAGGAGATAAAAGCTTTGCTGAGGGGCAAACTAGTATTAACAAGACCTTCAAGAAAGGTAAAATCAAACAAAGTTTATAGTGGTTTATGAAAAAATTCCACGTGTTTGTGTCTCCATCACCACTTAACCTGCATGGGAATATTATGTGACTAGTGTTCTGTGTTCATGTAAAATTGCAAACATTATATAGATTCCTTGACTGCAGATAAAAATATGTTTCTTTAAGTGCCTACTCATTGTGTATCGTTGTGGGCAAGTTCAGTTCTTCCACAAACTGGGAAACGTTGAGATGGAGCGTGGGCTCTGCTGCATGGGATCATTGTTCAGTATCTCCATACCTACTGAAAAGTACCTGACGATAGATTCATGATATACTGCGATAACTCATTTTTAGCTTGTGTTTTTGCCTATAGAGTTCTATTCCTAGCCTTTGAAAAGATAAATTAAATACATACATGTATATATTTGATTAATAGCACCTTGGTGCTAATGGTTTTTATTTTGAACTCCCTTGCACAGCACTTGAAGAAGCAGCAAAGCGCTTCCAGGAGCTGAAAGCACAAAGAGAAAGCAAAGAGGCATTAGAAATTGAAAGGAATTCAAGGAAACCTCCACCTTATAAACACATTAAAGTGAGTTGGCTTCTTTATTTTCCTGTTCTTATTCTGTGCATGAGTAAGCTGTGTATTTAAACCAATATTTGCAACAATTCAAGTTTAAGGAAATTCAAATCAATCATCTGGCTGTTCTCTTCAAGAATCTTTTGTTCTCTCTTGTAGTACCATAAAACATTCTTTTAGCGGAGTATTTGTGAAAGAGGGTTAACGCTTGAAGAACAGTTTTACCTAAGGTAGAATTTTGCTGCCTGCAAGCTCATGTCACGGGTCTTAGATCCGTGCTGGCCATTACAACTTACTGAACTTCGTTAAAGGCTGAACTCCGTATCAGTGGGAGTAGCGACTGCTCATCCTCCCGCAGTCGAGCTCTTGCCAGCAGTTTTGGGGGCACAGGGGCCTGGTGTTCCTCTAATGGTTTTTGGTTTAATTGGAAGAAATGGTAGTGATGAACTTGATAAACTTTGTGTGCTTTGAGTTCCTGAACTTTACTGGGGAGAGACCCATGCTGTAGTGAACGGAGTCATGAGTTTTACTGTTCTTCACTAAAATTGGTTACTAGTGGCTTCTCTGAAGAGGGTGTCCCCAGTAAGGTTGGCAGCTGAGTGGTGACAGATGCCACGTGCATGCGTCTGCTTCTGAATTGCAGGAAGTGTCTCTTTTGTGACATACTAGCCTTCAAAAGGGTCTAGAAGAAATATAATGACGTAATCGTTATTTTCTTGCCTTCTCGTGTCAGTTGATGATTGGCCTCCAATAAAGCTGCTGCCTTTGTGTCCTTTGTGCATTGTCATCTTCATTTATTCTTTTTTTTTTCCTTCGTTCCGCAGTCCAACAAGGTGATAGGGAAGGTTCAGATTCAGGTGGCTGATCTGTCGGAAATCCCTCGCTGTAACTGCAAGCCGTCGGACGAGAACCCCTGCGGGCTGGAGTCGGAGTGTCTCAACAGGATGCTGCAGTACGAGTGCCACCCCCAGGTGTGCCCGGCGGGAGAGCGCTGTCAGAACCAGTGCTTCACCAAAAGACTCTACCCCGACGCTGAGATCATAAAAACGGATCGACGTGGATGGGGTCTCAGGACAAAAAGGAGCATTAAAAAGGTAGAATTACAAAGGACAGAGGTCGTGGTAGCCATCGGCATAGTTTTATGTGAAATGTGAATACAGCAACAGCGCGTGGCTCTCCTGCCTTTTTATTTTGAATGGGCGTATTGCTTAGACGACAAATCCTGGTGCACATAGGCACGTCTTGCCTACTTGATGGTTAAAATGTAGTGCTTTTTGTGATGATTAGAGCATATTTTTATAGGAAATGCTTTTTTTCTGTGCTGCTTCCCTTTATCATCATGAGAAGTAGTAAGCATGGATTTCTTCTTTCTGTTTGCCTTTACTTTGCAGGGCGAATTTGTGAACGAGTACGTTGGCGAGCTAATTGACGAAGAGGAGTGCAGGCTGCGGATCAAACGTGCACATGAAAACAGTGTAACCAATTTTTATATGTTAACTGTAACCAAGGTAAATATTATGTCTTGTTCAATATACACTGTTTATGGTTGAAAGTGGGGGCAAAATGCCGGCAGAAGCATCCTTCCAGGCTTGGTGTACGCTCAGGGAAGGGTCTGTGTTTCTCTTAATGGAATGGTGAAGAGCTGAAAGAGAAAGGCTGTGTCTCGGGTTGTGCACTCTCTGCCTGTTTCAGTTCTGCTAGCACAAATATTCAGACACTTCTTCATAAAATTAACTCTGCAGGGAAAACTTACCACTTAACTAACTTAAAATAAACATATTTATTGCTGCTTTAACCATTAGTAGTCACTTGTCAGCAGAAAACCATTTTTTGTGTGTAAGTACTAAATACGTCTTTGTGTTTTTATTTGAAGGACCGGATAATAGACGCTGGCCCAAAGGGGAATTATTCTCGTTTTATGAACCATAGTTGTAATCCAAACTGTGAAACGCAGAAATGGACAGTGAATGGCGACATTAGAGTCGGACTATTTGCTCTTTGTGATATTCCTGCAGGTAGGAAGATGGCACTGTTTTGCATGTGTACTTTTGTCTTGAAAGTGCTAAGTTCCTAACTTGGCCACGTTTTGGGTTTTTTTTCCTGAAGTTCCTTAATACCAGTGCCGTTTATAGGAACTTTGTCATTCATTGGAGTGGAGACAAATGTCAGTTCTGGTTTCAGCAGGGATTTTATAGTCAGAAATAGTTTGAAGCTGAAAGCTCCTGTTAGAGCGAACTATGGGGTTTGCTGCAAAGTGCAGTGTTAACTCCGTGTCGTGTAAACGCTTACCATATGCTTTCACCAATGTTTATTTGGTGTGTTATCTTTCCCTGGTAAGTGCTTTACCTGATCCGTCGTTTTACCTGGCTCTGTGTGATAGTACAGCTGCTGCTTTCAAAGTCTGGGAAATCAATGCACCATTCCAGGCTTGCCCTTTTAAAAGCTGCTGCTGCTGGGTCTCAGAGCGTGAAGAGAGAAATGCTATTGAAGTGTCACTGTCACGACCCTGTCTGTCCTCTGTGTCTGTGTGGGTCAACTGTTTTTCTTTAAATTTTAGGAATGGAGTTAACGTTTAATTATAACTTGGATTGCCTGGGCAATGGCAGGACCGAATGTCATTGTGGAGCAGAAAACTGCAGTGGTTTCCTAGGAGTGCGTCCAAAGGTACATGGATGACAATTGAAGCTTCTCTTCCCAAATCCAGAGATCTAGTGAGAGTGGGGCAGAGAGGTGTTTCTTTTATTTAACTCTTTACTTTAGTCTGTGTAATGCTTTGCACCCTTGAAAGTCTCTAAGGCTTTTACAGTTATGCACTGTAGTGCTGTTGTGTCTAGGGTGAAGTTCATTACAAACTGTGCTAATTCAGATACACGGGAATGGGTATTTCTGGCTTTTATAGCTTAAAAGCTTTTTGAGTGCATTTAATTTGAGCATAGTTCATGCAAATAATAACCCAAAGTTGATGAGATTAATTGTAATGCAAGGGGTTTATAAAGTGACTGTATGCTATGATCTTTGTAATTGCTAGACAGCATTTGCAACGGCAAATGAAGAGAAGGTGAAGAATGCAAAACTAAAGCAGAAGAAGCGGAAAATAAAAACAGAACAGAAGCAGATGCATGAAGACAACTGTTTCCAGTGTGGAGATGGGGGAGAACTAGTCATGTGTGATAAAAAGGACTGTCCCAAAGCGTACCACCTCCTATGCCTTAACCTGACTCAGCCACCTTTTGGTAAGAGCAGTCGTGTGGCTGCCTGTTCATCTTTTCTTCCTGCAGCAAGACAGTGTTTGAGCTGAAACGCAGTGTATTCGTTTACATTAAATGCAGCACGTTTGCTTTTGTAACACCACTCACTTCTAGCAGTACATCAGGTGGCAGTGTTCCTCAATGAGAACCGAAGGACAGAGAGGCATGGTAATGCTTTCCAATGTTCTTCTTGTTGCAGCTCTTTCTTTCCTCTTACTTGGATTGAAATACAAGCATCATCTTGGTGTCCCAAGGTCACCAACCGCAAATCAAATGACAGTTCAAACACTGACAAAGGAAGCACGATGTGCAGGGCTCGATTAATCAGTAAATATGTTGAAATTATCTACCAAATCCTGATGGCATGTATCTTCCATTTGACTTTTTTCACGTTAAGCTTTTTGAAGCTAGGGCTCAAATTATTCAGCAGTATGACATCTTAATCCGATTGCAGGATTTTGTAAAAGTCCTTATCTCTTTAATCTTCCTGATTCCAAAGACTTCAGTGAAAATAATTGGAAGTCCAGTTTAGTCTATGATTAAATTAACCAAAAGGCTGCCATGAATGCAGTTGGATCTGTCACGTGTCTTTTCAGCGTATTAGAAACATGGAAGTTATCTTCAAAATAGCTTATTTGCTGGCACCAGCAGCAATTTTGGTTAGGTAACTAACTTGGTTAGTAACCCAGCCAAAAGGGACTTCAGCGCGGCTCGGGCACAGCAGTGAGAATCATTGGCTTTTCCCTGTTGGCGATGTTCAGTGTGCCTTTGCAGCCTGAGGGCTCAGCACACGGTCACACGAGTACGTGCCTGAATGGTTTGGGGGATCTGGGGCGTTTTGTGCTCAAACATTTTGATTCAAACAACTTGTTCTTCTCTGAGCCGTTTCTCGCTTACTTTTCAAAACTAACGCATTCAGTCTTCTACATCAAAGTACACTGCCATTGAACTGAATCTTAATTTGGAGATACCCGTCTGAGCGAGTGCTGTGTCCAGATCAATGAGAGGTGCCCACAAATCAGAAAAATGTACAAAACAAACTCTGCATCTTGCAAGGACATTTGGTGCCTTGACGCCAAAGGAGGCTGATCTAACTATTTTAAGCTCCGGTTATGCAGGCAGCAATGTTTTCAGCCAAGTGAGGCCCAAAAAATGCAAAATGACTGGGAACTGTTTCCAGTCAGATTCTCGTAAATGAGAAGCAGAAGTAGCGACTACAGTAAGAGCTGATTTTTCTGAACTTTCTTTGCACTCATGTGAACAATTGCAACAAGGAGTAAGGGTTAAAGGCCAGTGCTGTCCCCGAAATGCACTAATTTCAGCTTCCTGTCTCTCTCTCCTCCCTTCCCCTCCCATCCCCAGGAAAGTGGGAATGTCCGTGGCATCAGTGTGACGTCTGTAGCAATCCTGCAGTTTCCTTCTGTGAGTTTTGCCCTCATTCCTTCTGCAAAGATCACGAGAAGGGAGCCCTGGTGGCATCAGCGTTGGATGGCCGTCTCTGCTGCTCCGCACATGACCCCAAATCTCCCGTGGCACCTGAGTACTGGAGCAAGATAAAGTGCAAATTGGAACCACAGAATCCTGTAGAAGAAGCAAAGGAGTGAATTTGGTTAAAAACAAACAAGGGAGGGGCGAAGAGGGGCAAACGGGCGATGAACTTGAAGAGACTGCTACGACACATTCAGTCTTTGTCATCGGAGCCGTCGTGTGCGAACTGGGAACGGGACCATTTAATCTTAGCAAGCAGAAGCAGGCAGTGGTGTTTGTTTTTTATTGTTTGGTCTTTCTTTTACCCTTGAATGTGCTACAGCAGCTCTTACTGTCGGAAACCAGAAACGTCTTGGCCTTCAAAGAAAAATGTAGACCTTTTGACAGTGAAAAGAATATTCTGTTTAAAATATGTTCTTTGAGTGTAGAAAGCAAAGCATAGCAACATATTTATTTATTTAATTTTTAAAGGGTGTTGAAGATCTGTTTCTGATCAGTCAACGTGTCTTTAAAAACAAAATAGCAAAGCCAACATAACTTTTATGTCTAGTTTATGAAAAGAATAAAGCCTCCCCACTCTGTGTAACACTGAGATGCCATAAGGACAGATGTGGGTTTCGGACCAGGTGACCCCGAAATGCCTCCATTCCAGTACTGATTTTTAAAGGCATTTTGAGAAGGTAGGTTATGTATCATGTTAACGTATGAATATTAATGTAAGGCGTTTCCTATGAGAAATCAGGTGTATGACTTCTTGGAAGTGCTTGTAACACGAGATCTGGTATTGTTTAAGGAGGGCAGAAATCCTAGTTCCTTGCTCGAGAGCTGTAATCCACGTTTGCAGGCAGGTGGAAATTCAGAGGGAGCTTAATTGCACAGTGGTCATTTCTTTATCCCACCTCATGTGGAAAACCTTTGTAGTTAGGAGAGCTGCCCGGCTCGGGCCCGTACTGCAGCTCACTCAGATGGCAGCGGGAGCTCTGCCATTGAGCTCTTTAGGTGGAGGATTGTTCTGTGCCTGTGTATTTGTCACCTGCCAAGTCTGCGCTTGTTTTATGGCAATTATATGACTGGGATTCTTTGTTGCCACCTTCTCAGACTCCCGTTAGCTTCAAAAGAAATTTGAGCGCTGAAGGAATCCGACCCATGTGCATATTTGTTTTGATTGAATGCTTAGATTTTTTTGCTGAGAGAGATCTTCTAACTTTAATCTTCATTGTTAATGGAGCTAAGAAAAATCTCAGCACTTCTTCAATGAACAGGGTATTTTCTGTGTCTGGGGAATGGGGCCGTATTCACAGCAGCCAGCTTCAGCCTCATGAGACGGTTCTCTCTTGGATTTCTTCTGTTCGTCAGCAGAGAGACGGGCTCCTTCAGTGAGGCTTTTGAAGTGGCTTAGGCAGGCTCCTGCTCCAGACTTTCTTTCGAAAACCTGTCCTCCTCCATTCCTGTGCAAGGAGCCTGGGGGTTCCAGTTTCCCCAGGCTGAAGTTAGGCTGTGCTGAGCCGCCTCCCCTGGCCCTGCGTCTTACACTCTGCCTCTCCCCCTGCCCTGGTGCAGTTAGAGTGTACTTTTGACTTGTACGCTGAAATTAGCTGACTTCCTGCTGGCTTTTTGCTAATGGCTATTGAAAACAGTCACGAATGAACATAATTAATATCAAGTGTCGCTGGCATCTGGCTAAATTAAGTCTTTGAATTAAGAATTAAGAACCTTGTCTCTGAAAAACTGCTCACATAAACCTACGGGAACGTGGCGACTTCTCAGTTCAAGAAAATAGTAGGCTGAAAAAGTACACGTGGGATTTTAGAACACGTCTTGCCTCTGGCTGGTGTCCTCAAATTTATGTACGGGGGGAATTTTTTTGCGTGCAATTGTACAATTACAAAATACACTACAATCTCTTTAAGCAGCCGCTGTGCCATGGAACTGATCTGGCAGTTCATCTTGCGAACGCCTGCAGACGCCTTTCCTCCAGACTCGGGACGGCTCTGCGGGTCTCCTGGGTCGCTGCGTGGTACAGGGGGCTCCTGGGATCTCTAAAGCACTTCATCTCGTGGTCCGTACTGCAGTGAATGTCTGAAACACTACTCTTGCTTGAAAGCAGTGCTGTATTTTGGTATTTTTTACAAAAAAAAATTTACAAAAAGGATTTTATTTTTCTTAACATTTTGTGTGATAAATGTCTCTTTTTAAGCTCTTACTGGGGGTGTTGAACCTTTTCAGAAATTCCAAACGTAGCTCTTGCTACCGTGTCTGTAAGGCCCGATGTGTTTACTTTATATTATTTATTAGGCTTGGTGATGTTCAAATGATTTTCTCTGCGAGCGGTCTGAATTTTGCAGAACTGCCGCGGTGCGAGTGCACCTCCCTGCTTTTCCATGCGGTGTCCATGGGACGCGCTGGCGGGAGGGGACGGTGTGGCAGCACCGGGACCCTCACCAGGGAGCAGGCGAGGGCCACCACCCTCGGTCACCGCACGGGACCTGCTGCTGGGACGTGCCGGGGCGCCGAGTGTCACAGAACACGTGGAGGTTCAAAGAAGGCTTAAAAACTTGTAAAATGCTGTGAATTGAGGCCTGCTGCTACTCCTGTGCCATGCCGCTTGATGTCTTGGTTAACTTTGTTTTCAAACTTCTTACAGGTGCTCCTTTTTTCCACCAAAAAAAAAAAAAAAAGATTAATAATAGCCAACAGCTGGGCTTGGACTTTAAAGGGAAAACAGATTGGTTTATAAGCTTGTCCGACTTATGAACAGAGTCTGAACTGGATTTCACGCTATTGGAGAGAAGGTGAATCTTTCAAAAAACTTTAACGTTCTTAGATAAGAAAATACCTAATTCAAAGTATCTTGGTAACTCTAGGGGGTTTGTTCTTTATGCCAAACACAAAATGTTAAAATACACATTTTAACTATTTCTTTGCAAACTGAGTAACGATAATGCAATTCCTTTGTAAGGAAAAGATTGAACAGCTGCTTTGATTATTTGGCATCAGCAGAGGGCGAGTCAGCCGCTGAATTAAATTTGTGTGGTCTCTAAAATGAGATAATTAACATTGGGTATTTTGGTGGTTTCACGCTGAGGCCTGGAAGAAATCCACAGAGCTGCTGGTGATTTTGGTTGGGAAATTCTGGTGTTGAGGACTGTCAGTTGTTCCTTACCGGAACGCACCCTCGTGCTTTTCCCTTACTTTCGCTTTAATTTTTTGCCATAGCGCCGTGCTTCTGGCGAAGGCCTGGCTCCAGCGCTGTCGGCCGGGTGCTCTTGTGTCGGGGCTGCGCTGCAAAGTTACCGGATTTTGTTGTTTACCGGAGCTTTTCCTCTCTGGTCACACCTTAGCACAGCGCAGAGGCTCTGCAGGCCGTGGCCAGCGGTGCAGGGGCTGGTCACTGCCCTTCTCGCAGACGCGGGGCGAGCGTTAGTTATTGTAGCTTTCGGCTCGGCGCTATAGGCTTGGCCTGTCGACAGACTGTTGAAGGCGTTTGCAGCTCAGGAAGGATAACGTTAAAGGCAATTTTGTGGGCAAATTACCTTCTCTGGTCACCACCATGGTCTTAGAGAATCTGTTAAAATGGAGTAATAGGGCTGGAATGTTTCATTTTGGCCTTTCTTCTAAAAAACTTCTTGTATCTTAATTTCAGGATAGTATGGGAAAGACACAATTACTAGACGTAATTAACAATGAGCATAAAATCTGTATATATGGAAACTTTACAGAACTATGTGGGTGGGGCGGGGGAGGAGGGTGGGAGGGGGGATGTCCAACGCTGGTACGAAGTAGTCACTTTAACATTGAAACCTCTGCCTCATTGAATTCAGGGTTTAATGTACTTGAAGCTCTGCGGTTCCTTTTACAGCTTTTTTTTTTTATTTATACATAACTTTTTTTTTTTGTATACTACATTGACAATGTCTTTGACGTCCCTGAAGTTACTTTCCGCTCCCGCTGTACAGTGAGTCTCTGGCAAACGGCGAGCGTTCCCAAGCGCCGTCTGGGTTGTGTGCGTCCCCACGGGGGGTGTTGCGTGAGAGACGGCAGCCCGGGGGGGACGCTGCCCGTTTGCCTTCCGTTCCTCATCAGCTTTCCCCTGCTGTTTATCTTTGTGTAGCAAAAACATTTGCACTTACGATACACTCCTACACTTTGGATGTATTCACAATGTTGTTCTGAGGAAAAAAAAAAAAAAAAGGCAAAAAAAAAAAAAAAGCTGTTTCCTATTATATTCTGTTCCTGAGTGAGGAGCTCAGGTGTTGTTACCCCTGTGAGGGGCTGTCTCACCGCTCTGGAGAGAGGGGAGTTGTTAAGCTGAAACTCTGTCTGTGCTCTGCATGGGAGACTTCTGTAATTAATGTGAAATCAAAAAGGGAAAACGCGTATGAATTTGCCAAAGCCATTCACTCATCCCCTGTTCCTCGCGTGGCACTGGCTGCCCGGGGGTTGTGCACGGAGAGAAGGGAGCTGCCTCTCCTCGCCCCGTCCCTGCCAGCGCCGGGAGGTGGCCATGGTGGCCCTCCCCGGGCCTCCCCGCACCGCCGGGCACCGGCCCCTTCCCACCCGCGTCTGGGGCAGGAACGGACCGGAGGAAAAAAGCGTTTCCTATTCACTGGTGGGGCTCTATCTCATTTCTGGTGTCACTTTTCCTTTTCAATCAAGCCGATGGCGTTGCCACAGACAACAAGGTGCTCCGGTGGCATTTGGGCTGGTGGAGAGGGGGGCGGGGGCTCCGGGGGGGCTGTGGGAGACGCGAGCGATGTTGCACAACACAGATACCTGCAGATTCCGTTTCCATTCCCATGTACTCTCTATCTGTACGGATGACCTTTGTAGAGTCGTTATTTCTGTAGACTTTGTTTATCTGTAACAAACTTTGTAGATTCTGTGAAATGTTATTTTAACGAAATCACTCGAGTCTTTAATAGCAAAGCATCAATATTCACTGAAGTCGATATCTTAAGAGTTTTTGGAAGTTGACTAGAAGCTCTTGACACTAACGAAGTAGTGTTACCTTTCCCTGGCGATGTTCCACTGGGGCATTACTGTATTATGACTTGATGTTGCCGCATAGACTTTGAGATATACGATATTTTGGGGGTTTTGTTGTTCGGCCTATGTTCTCTTGCATAGTGTGAAACCTGTAAAGCTTGGTTAACCTGTACATAGATAGCTTACCGTCAACTAGTTATAGTGTATCTAGAATTGCCTGTAATATTTTAGCTTCTTACTGAATGTCTGTGATGGTAGGAACATATAATTTTTGTACATTATATTTACTGAGATGTCGCCTTTTTTATTTTACAAATACTTTGGAATTCAGATGTGTTTTTGCTTCCGTGAGGATTAATTTGGAAAGGTTTTTAATGACATTCCACTGATTTGAACTTTTGCTTGAGGTTGACTTCAATAAATCGTTCTGAATGTTCCAACGACGAAAAGGCTTCTCCCTGCGTCTCGCCAGCCGAGCACCGGGCTGTCACCCGCGGTGTGACACTGCATTGGGCGGGAGAGTCGGTCTCATGGAGGGTCGGAGGGATCTACAGAGGGATCGGGACAGGCTGGAGCCACGGGCTGAGGTCAATGGTATGAGGTGCAACATGGCCAAGTGTGGGGTCCTGCACCTGGGTCACACCAGCCCCATGGACACCACAGGCTTGGGGAAGCGCGGCCGGAGAGCTGCCTCGGTGGAAAAGGTCCGGGGCTTGCCCGGGTGGCCAAGAAGGCCGCCAGCATCCTGGCCTGTATCAGGAACAGTGCGGCCAGCAGCACCAGGGCAGCAATTGTCCCCCTGTACTCAGCACGGGTGAGGTTTCACCTCAAATAATGTGCTTGGGTTTGGGTCCCTCATGACAAGAAAGACCTTGAGGTGCTGGAGTGTGTCCAGAGAAGGGACACGGGGCTGGTGGGGGGCCTGGAGCACAAGGAGAAGGGGATGGAGAACTTCTGAGAGGCAGCTGAGGGAGCTGGGGGTGTTCAGCCTGGAGGAGGCTGAGGGGAGACCTTCTCGCTCTCCACAGCTCCCTCAAAGGAGGGGGTAGCCAGGGGCCGTCGATCTCTTCTCCCAAGGAACAGCGTCACGTCACGCCAGGGGAGGTTTAGGATGGATATTAGGAGAAATTTCTCCACGGAACAGGCTCTCGAGCACTGGAACGCGCTGCCCAGGCCGCGGTGGAGCCGCCATCCCCGGGGGTGGCTGAGAGCCGCGCAGACGCGGCGCTGAGGGACGCGCTTTAACGGTAGCGGCCGCGCTGCTCCCTCTTCCCGCCGCGGGAGCCGAGACCCTCGCGGGGGACCCTGCCCGGGGCGGGGAAAGGCCGGGCCAGGCCGCTCCGCCCCGGGGCGGGCGGCGGCGCCGCCATGTCGGCGGGGCGGGCGGCCATGCGTCGGGCGGGGGAGCTGGCGGGCGAGGCGGCGGTGCGGGCCTTGCTGCTGGCCGCCTTCGGGTGAGGGCGAGCGGGGCGGCGCCGGAGCTCGCCCGGCCTCGGGGTCGGCGGGCCAGCACCCTCCTCGGGTGGCCCAGCCCTCCCTCGCCCCGGCCCCGCGGCCCCTCCGGTGCCTCGGGAGGGGCCGAGCGCCCCGAATGGCCGGTTGTGGGTGTGTTCTGCCCAAAATGTGATTTTTTTTTTATTTTTTTATCCCCCCCCCCCTTCTCCAGGATCATGGAGTTTGTGCCTCCGTTTCAGCGCGTGGTGCAGCCCGAGGAGATGTGGCTTTATAAAAACCCGTACGTAGAGGTGGATCACGTACCCACGGTGCCCATGTTTGTAAGTTCGGCCGCTCCCTGTGTTTTACTTACATTTTTCTCTAATTATAAACTCTGCTTTTAAAGCAAAGCCGCTAGCTAAACGACTTGTGTTGCAGATACCTGTAGTTCTTAATGCGTGTTACTGAAGGTGCAGTATATTACTGCAAACAAGACAACATCTACAGTCAATTTTTGTCATCTTTTTAAGCTTTACCATCGGGGGTTGCCTTTGGGATTGTAGCTAAGTTTGTTAGAGCTAGTGAGGACCTTTCACTGTTGTTGTGATCAGTTTCAAGTCCATTTCAAGATGGCTATAATCATGGACTATAGCACCTATCTCGCTAGCAGGGAATGTTTTGCTTAAAGCAGCTATTTTCAGCAAAGCTTTATTATAATTTGATTATGAAGGTGTTTTCTCTAGGCTCTGTTAAAAGGGTTTAATGTAAAACTGTAAGTGCTGGATTTCACGTGGGCGATATTCGGCTAAAGGGGGGGGTCCCTGACTCTGAAGCAGGGCTCTTTGGGTGAGACCTTTGGCTCCAGGCTTGGGCAAGCACCCGCTTTCTTGGCAAATCGTCCTGGTGATTTTCTGCAAGGGGTGGGCACTAGGCATTAAAGGACAAAACCCTGGTGTAGCGTTTGGATTTGGCGGCGGAAGGCAGGACGTGTGCCAGACGTGCAGGGGATGGCAGCCTCCTCGGGAGCCTGTCAGACCCACCGTGGAGCTCCCCCGGGGTGAAATCCTGCAGCTGAAATCGCCACGGAGATGTTGTGAGCGATAACTGGTTTTCTCTGCATCAGCGGCTCCTGCGTTTTTTGCTGACAGGCGGCAGGGGTGCCACTGACAAATTGCTAATCCTTGTGCGTGCGGGGTTGGGGACAGCAGGGTGCCACGGCTGGTGCCGGGGAGGGAAACCTGCAGGAGGGACACGGAGCCAGCCGAAGCCGCGCTCTTGTGCCAGAGGTGCTATCTGAGAGCTGAGGATGTGCTGGGCGTCTCTCAGAGGAGGGAAGGCTCCGCTGCGCCGCTCAGCCTGTGAAGCACAGGGAGGAGTGGGATGCAGAGAGGGGCTTTTTAGTGCACTGCGTTATTTTTGCTGCCTGGTTTTTTTTCCTCACACTTTGGTACAGGCAGCGTCCAGCAGTCTGTGGGCTTTTGTATGTGAAGCGCTGCCGTTGGATGGCAGACAGGAGGAATAGCCATGCTCTGGGGGGTGCAGGGTTAGTCAGGGTTTGCTGCAAACACAGCTGGGGGCAGTTTTGCATTCCAGTAAAAGCGTAGTGTTTGGAGAGCACAGGTCGCTGCTTGGCTTTGGGGAAGGATGGTGTATCATCTCTGTGAGCAATTGCTGTTGTGTTCTGGCGAGAGCGCTTAAATCTGCTTTGTTAACAAGACGCCTAACTGTCTTCTCATTTCGTGGCAGTTCATCGCATTTCTGTCTCCCTTATTGCTCATTGTCCTGGCAAGGGTGTTCATGAACGCTGACCGAGAAGACACGCGGGAAGCCTGCCTCGGTGAGCTCCTGCTTACCCCGGGGAGCTGCAGCCCCCACGCGGCTGTGGGCCGGGGGTCTCGCACACGAGTCCTTTGCTCTTGCTGGGGCACAAGTCTTGTGTCGGGGGTGTCAAAGCTGAGCTGTGTGGCTCCAGCTGAAGTTTGAGCACTGAATGTGCCTCCGGGCTGCACATTCAGGTGGGGACGGTGCTGACCTGACCTCTCTGCTCTCTCCTAGCTGCCAGCCTTGCTCTTGCCCTGAACGGGGTTTTCACCAATGCCCTGAAGCTCATTGTGGGCAGGTGAGAAACTGGCTCACTCCGAGCTGCGCCGTGCGGGGAGGGGAGGCAGGTCTGCGCCATGGTGGAGCTGCAATAGCAGGAGCAAGAGCCAGGAGCTGAAGTTGTACATACTCAGCCTGGAAGGAACATGTTTTTTCTAGCTGTAAAGACAATTAAATATTAGAACAAACACTGTCAGGGACCTGCTGTCTCAAGGCATCATTTAAATGGGCTCGCTCAGGCCTGCGCCAGGGAGGAGCGCTTTGGCACGCGTACAGGGAGCGGATGGGACGGTTTCATCTCCCGCGGCCACGTGGTCGGGGTGGCAAGAAGTTCCCTGTGCCAAGCTGCAGCTGGAGATGTTTGCTCTGGTGTGCCCGCAGGATGCTCAGATTTGCGTTTCTTGCAGCCTGGGTCGCGCTGCCGGCCCTTTGCAGGATGGAGGGAGCTGTGCGAGGTGGCTGGCGACTGCATTCGGGTGTGGGTGCTCTGTGGGAGGGCTGGGGGCCCGGATGACTCCTGAGCACCGTGCTGGGAGCGCTGCACGCCCGAGGGCTATGTGCCTTGTTCTTTGCCCTAGGCCACGGCCAGACTTCTTCTATCGATGCTTCCCCGATGGACGAGCGAACGCGGAGCTGGTGTGCACAGGCGACCCTGGCATAGTGACTGAGGGACGCAAAAGCTTCCCCAGCGGACATGCTTCATGTAAGTTTTCCATGTCCCCTACCCACTGCAGCCCGGGACAGCGAACCATGGGGAGCAGAAGCCCTTGTGTTTGCTTTCATGCACCCCGCGGCTTTGGCTACATGTATTGGCCTGTTTGGGGGCCTCAGCTTTCCCTCTGCAAAACAGTGGCGTGACAAACATAATGTGAAGCTTCTGTAGCTCCTGGGAGGAGGGATGCTCACCAAGTACCAGCTTCTGCGGCTCCTCCATCACTCATGAGCTGGTGCTTCCCTTGGCTTGCATGGGCAGGACAGACGTTCTCTTGCAGCCTTTCAACTGCAGCAGGGGAGAGGGTGAAGGGTGAGAGCCCGAAGCCCTGAAGTGACACGCTTCTCTTTCAGTTGCCTTTGCTGGTCTCGCCTTCTCTGCCTTCTACATCGCCGGGAAGCTGCGCTGCTTCGCTCCTGGCCGGGGAAGCAGAGCTCTGCGGCTCTGCGCCTTCCTGCTCCCGCTGTTCCTCGCCACCCTCATCGCCGTGTCCCGCACCTGCGACTACAAACACCACTGGCAAGGTGGGTCAGGGTTGGTGTCTGTCTGTGGACGGGGCCACAATCAGGTGCCCTGAGCGATGGGGGCGGTCTGTGCTGCTGCAGAGGTGCTCAGAGCCCACGCTGGCAACTTGGCTTTTTGGATTACTCCTCCTTGCTGCCTGCAAGGTGATGATGCCTTTCTTTTTGTTTTTGAAATATATGCCAAGCTTAGTTTTACGGCCAAGAGCTCAGCCCTGAGCAGAGTGAAAAAATGCCTGCTGGGGAATTCGATTGTGGAGCTTGGGAAGGTAAAGGGAAGTTAACTCTCCTCTGCCCACAGATGTGTTGGTTGGCTCAGCGATCGGCTTTGTGCTTGCGTACCTCTGCTACAGGCAGTATTACCCTCCTCTGGTGGACTCCATGTGCCACAAACCGTTTCTGTACAAATCCAAACAACTGCCAGCGCACCAAGAGAAGCCTGCAGCTTCCAGCTTTCACCTGGATATATAGTGATGGGCTCTGTCCTGCCGGCACCTTTCCTGCTGCTCCCTGAGGGCTCAGGCAGGGGAAGGCCTTGGGGAGGTTGGTCTACGAAAAGTGGCTCAAATGAGGATGAACGCGAAACCCAAGCAGGCGTTCTCTGCAGGGCTGCTAAGTTTTCCTGCTCAGGGGCCTGTGTTGCTTCATTTAGCTGAATTTTGTAGGCATCCCTCCTTTTGGGCCTGCTGTGAAGCAAAGGAGGCACTTGGTGTGCAGCCCTGCAGGAGGACAGCCCGGGTACGAAAGGTCCTGAAGCAAGAACTGGAAAAATGTGACAATCTGGTGTGCCCCGTCCGGTGGGGTCTTCTTGTGTCCAGGCCAGAAAGCACCATCGGTCACCTCCCTTCATTCCAGCCGAGCTGTCCTGTCCCTTCTCATGGGAAGTGTGTGTCGAAATGAAGTGCAGGACCTGCTCCCGGCACGGGGCTTAAGTCTGTCTTTTCAATCACAGCTGAGCTAATTCGGAGTAATGAGCGCAAGGTTGCAGTCTTTAACCGTGGATTAAATGGAGGAGAGGGAAAATGAAACTAGCATGATCATTATTTGTATTATTGTGCTAGCCTTGATTTTTTTCTAATTTGCCCAATAAAGTTTAATTTTTTTTAATGAGCTGTGCTACTGAAAACTTTACTTCAAGGACTGGGTTTATGCTGTACAAGCCGTTTCCTTCGGTGTGTCTGCAGGGGTTTCCAGGTGGGTGTTTATTTTGTGTCTCTTTCCTTGCAGCTTTAATGTGGTTGTAAAGAGATGACAGAAAACGCAGTGGTGTCTGAAAGCATCCCTTCACAGCTGCTTGTTTCCCTACACTGCGGTTTGTTTTCTCAGACAATGGAAGGGTAGGGCGCTGCTGAGAAATCCAAGGGGCAGCCGTGTGGCAGGACTGTTGTAAGTAATTATTTGTCACTCGTCTCCTCCATAGATACTTGTATTTTTGATCAAGTGTATGTACATGCAAAGGTGAGGCTGTAGCGGAGCGAGGCACATGTGCCTCTGCCAAGCTCAGGACACAACAGTAATGAAAACGCGACCCCATCATGTTCAGTTTGCGCCATATAAGCCCTCTACGACCCTGCAACTTCAATAGAAGTTACAGAAATAGCTTTAATTTTCCCTATAATAGTGCACATGGGAATTATTCAACCCCCTCCCTCCCTCTCCCCCCAAACAGGCACACACCACAGTCATCTACTTATTTATTTTGGCTTTTACTGGAAAAGACATTAAATAACATTTAAAATGTATTTAACTTCTTTCTTTTTGTTTTTTTAACAAAGTGCATAACTTAAAAAGCTGATCATTAGAGTGTCCCGTGTTAAGACTGTTCCTTTTCCTACTCTTGTAGGAGACGCTTTAGCAATCAGTAGTTCAGGCGCCGACTGAGCAGCGTGTCTGTTCCTGCAGTCAGGTAAAAGAACAGCTTCTGTTCCTTCGGGATGGGAGGAGGGATGTAGGCTGCAAACAAAACCTTTCAGATAGTGCAAATAATGCAGTACAACGGAGGACAAACAAACAGGCTGTGGAAAAAAAGGCTCCTTACCCCATGCAGGGCAAAAGTCAGCGGGAGGGAAAGTGGTTTGGCTCTTCCCAAGGCTGTCACAGCAACGACCTTACACACCATGAAGCCTCTGCCTTGCCCCCAGGCTCCAGGCGACTGCGGAGCTGGGCTCGTGGGGTCACTGGGACACAGTGTCCCGACCCTATGGATCTGGGCTCCGGCTGCAATTTGTGTATTTAAAACCAAGAACGACTGGAGCCTGGCTGGCGTGAGATCCCCGCAGCCACCCTGAAAGCCACACTGCAGCAGGACGGCAGTGCTGCTCCGCGCCCCTGCAGAGCAGAGGAGGGCTGTCCCTCCAGAACTCCAAATTGCCTGGATGCTGCTGAGGAGCAGCTGCTTTCCCCCAGCAGAGCTGTAGCTTGACCTGGAGGTGAATTTCCTCCTGTTTAGTCACACCTGGGCACTAGCTTGGTCCTACACGAGACGCAGGCAGTGCTTCAGGGTTGCCCGTGGTTTATGGCCGCCGTGGGCTGGGTGAGGATGCTGAGAAGTCGCTACCAACCTACTGCAGCAGGGAGGCACGAGCGCCCGGGTCAAGCACGCACAAACATGCCGCTCTCACCAGCTGTTTTACGGGACAGTCCTGCCTGGCACAGCCCATGGGTGCACACACCAACCATGCAGCAGCAGTCCAAGGGGATGAGAGTCGCTGGTAGACACATTCCTGCTCGCTTCACAGCAGATGCCGGTGCCCTGCGCTTCCCCTCCCAAAGACCGCAGTCCTCGCGCCCGGTGCTCTGTTACAGCAGGGAGAAGTCAGCAATCTCCTTCGCTCGCCAAGGCTGCTATAGGTCTCTCCACGCTGCATGTTTAAGGCTTTTATTCTTCAAGGTCCCAAGCTGGGAGTTTCCTCACTGTGCCAGGAGCAGGGTCAGGCCCTCGGTGGCGGTTCCTCGCCCAGGCAGCTACTCTGTGTCGGTGCTAGAGGAGCCAGCGTGATCGCTTACAAGGTGGAGGGTTAAAAATACAGCTTGCCACAGGGAGTCATAGTGCAAGTGCTGTGTGTGTGTGTGAGCAGAAGTTTTTTCCTTTGATATATTTCCCCCCAGCCCCTACCCAAAATGGAGGAAAATCATCCTTATCTCCAGGTAGCAGCAAGTACTTGGGAAACAGCATGCGGGGGACACGGCAGCAGAGGAGAGAGGAAGGCAGAGAAGAAATCTGGACTTTCCTGGTGAGTGCTTGGTTGAATTGGATCTAAGAAAGCAAAAGGAGAACATAGGAATAGGTGCACTAGGAGAGACCAGAACCCACCCAGCCCAGCCTCCTGTACCCAGCGTAAGGCTTTGAGGGCCAGAAAACCCAAGGATGCGCCTCACCCCAGTCTCCCCTTGGCCAGCAATGAGCAGTAGAGGGTGAGAGCACCCCTGCAAGACCCGCAGGGTCCACGCTCTGGTTCGCTACTTGTCTATAAGAAACGTTTAGCCCGGGAGGCTTGAAGCATGGGCTGCACATCTGGTTGTTCCCTTGGTGGACTGAACAGATCATAACCGTGCACAGTTGCTGCTGCCCTTATTGTCAGCAGCAGCAGTTGATTAGCTCTCCCGTGGCCAATAGTGCTTGTGTACAGGATGGGAGGAAAGAAGCCAAACATGCTGACGGGCCAAAGAAAAAGCCCGACACAGACTCCTGCCTTAGACACAGTGCCGTAAATAAGGGATATTATTCCCTCAAATGGACCAGATGTCCTCTGAGGTGCCCTAGGAAATTCGGAAGGCGGGTGTAAGCAGGGTGACTTACATCAAATGGCCAGAACAGCATAGGTTGGTCACTGGCTTCCTGGCAAAGGTTGATCCAGTGTAATGCCTTGTGTCTGGTATATCTCCTTCAGAACCAGCAGAACGGTGTCTTCTGACTCCCTGGAGGAGGAGAACGAGGGAATTAGAGGGGGACACTTCCCTCCATGCTGTCAGGACATCCGTGATGGTTATGGGGTAGACACGGTGCAAATGCAGGCAGTACCAGGCAAGGAGAACTACAGTGGTCTTCCTCTGTCCCTACCCACTTGCTATGTCTGCGTTACAGGCAAGAGAATATCTTGTTTACTCAGTTAAGGCTTTTCTTATTACATTGGCTTTAAAAACGATGGCACTCTGCTTACATCAGACATGAATTTGAAGCTTTAACAGTTGTGCAGAAGCTTACCAATAGCAGAGATGCCCTTGTAGTGCAAATAAATACTCGTTAAAGCTCTCTATTGGCTTCTCCTGCAGCACGTAGTCTATGCGATTCCCTCCGTTCAGCCTCCCCACGTTAATGAGGGAGGCCTCTTCCTTCACTGCTGCGGGGGGCTCTTCTGCCTTTGTCTCTGGAGGAATAAAGAGCATTGTGGTTCAGCCAAGGGGCACCAGCAGCCATGAAAACGCAACAGCATCACCCTGCCCTCCCTTCGCCCCACTGCAGGCTCTTGCAGAGGAGAGGCAGCTTAAGTGCTTGGTCCTTCCTCCCCAGGGTTTTCCGACTCTTGTAAAACAGCATAGCAAGAGACAGCTAGAGAAGGGGGACAGGCTTGGCAGGCTTACAAAGCAGTGTGGGTGTGCCGAGACCCCCAGGAGGTCAGCTTGCTTCTTCTCCCCCTTCCTCAGGCAATGACAGGGGAAGGCATTTGGAGAGCCAAGTGCATCCGCAGCTCAAAGGCAACCCCTGGGGTTGACGCCAGTGTGGGCACCTCGCCAGTGTGGCTGCAGGGAGCCCCAGCACGCTGCAACGTGGGCAGGCTGCGATGCTGTATCACGGCTCCCCATCGCCCCGCACGCACCACCGACCTGGCTGCTTCTCCGCGCCGGCCTCTGCCTCCCCTTCGGCCTCGGTACTCGCCCCCTCCACGGCTGGCAGCGGGGCTCGCGTGAAGGACTGCCAGGCTACCCGCAGGGACCCCAGCAAGTTGTTCTTCAGGTCCACGCTCATGCGTGTCAGCCCTTCTTTCAGCTCTGAAAGGCAGGAGGGGTCAGCGTGGGGCTGGGGGCCGCAGCCGCTGCCCCGCGCTGGGGGAGAGGGGCTGCCCTTCCCTTACCGAGGTGCATTCTCTTCCTGCCCTTGTGGTGAGGCAGCAGCATGGGCTCAAACTCCAGGTCTGGGACGATCATGGGCTCAATCCTGTAGGCCACCGGGTCAAACTGTACAGAGGAAGGGAACAGTGAGCCAGGGCTCGTGATCCACGCGTTTCACACAGGAAGGCTCTGGGCCTTATACCTACAGGGTGGAAGATGTTGAAGAAGCCTTTGCAGGTGGGCAGGCTGTAGTTTGGGTTGATCCGCTTCACTCCTCGCACCGTGAGAAACATCCCAATGGGAGACCCGAAAGCAAAGAAGATGGTGGGCTTGTAGTTCAGCTGAGGATAGTTTGCTGAGACCTAGGAGAGGGAGATTCGGATTTGTTTCACGAGACAAACTCTATGCTGGTTACGAGCGCCTCATTGTTGTAGTTAGAGCACAGTGCCGAGCTCGGTAGTTACCTGTCCTAAGCCAACATCCCGGTACTGGCAATTCGCACCATCGTCTGTGCTGTCTGGGTTGTGCTGCGATGGGGACCCAGGCTCTGCTCGGTGCTCCCGGCTGTGCCTGGGACCTGCTGCGCTCTGGTCCTGCAGCAACACGACGGGAAACACCACTATCGCAGCTGCTGCAGCGAGCCCACACCACGGCCCGTCCTCCTGCCCGTGAGCAAGAACACGAGGCAGCGAACTGCCCGGCATCCCATGGTCTCAGCAGCATCGTCCTACTCCTGACAACCACCTCTCTAGCTGCCATCACTAACTTCAGTCTCTACCACTGTTAACTAGTCCTCCTGCTCTGTGATCTGCCTTACAGGCCACAGGATGAAGTGATCCTGCAGCAGGGTAACACCAGCGTAACTCGGGAGCAGCAAGCAGCTCTGTCACCACAGCAAACACGAGCCTGTGAGAGCCGCCCGAGCGAGGATGGCCGGGAATGAGGAGGTCGGGGTGCTCAGGGACTGATCATACGTGGTCCTTGTCTGGGAGCAACGGGATGTGACCTGGCTGAATACAAGCTGTGCGAAAGACAAACCTGCATCTCCATCTTGGAGCTGATGTAATGTAGTATCTTCATTCTTGGTCCTAAGGGAATTCCCATTTCTTTAAGGTTCTTCTCTGTGCACAAGAACTGGAAAATAAGCAAGCCAGGTGTGAGTCCAGGAGCAGAGAGGTGTGTGCGGGGAGGTATTTCTGTTCTCTGTAATTCTGTTCCTGCCGCACTCCTCAGAGACGTTTCGTGTGCAGGTGAGTCAGTACCAGGAAGATGTGCACAGGGTGGGAGGAGTGGGAAGAAAAGCAAAGAGGAGACAAACAAGAGACAGCAAAACAGGAGAGCTCCTTACCAGTGCTTGCCTGTCCATTTTCTCCTTCTCAAAAACATCACAATATTCGGACAGCTGCAGCTTCTTCAGGATTTCTTTTACTTCCTCAATACCCCTGTTGCTTGAGGTTGCCCTGGACCCCTGTGAAAAGAGCCATCAGGGATTGTGCTTTTTGCTCACTTATTTTCTCCCGTACGTTTTGGAGTCTCTGCCCCTTCCCCAGGCAGCGGCAGAAGCAGGAGGTTGGTGCGGCGCTGCCCCGGCACAGCCACCCCCATGGGGCAAGCGCTGCAGGAGCACCCGGGGGGTCCAGATGCCACCGGAGAGCACGTACCTCCTCGCTGTGCTCATCCTCCTCGGGAGCAGCCTTCTGGTTCGTCAGGAGATCAAACAAAATCAGCGACCCTAGAAACCAGGGGTGGGCAGACAGAGCATCAGCATCTCATCGGGGAAAGGCCCCACGCCGTCTCCTTTCTGGGACAAAAGTACCCTCCCTGCTCCCACGGCACGGTGACATTGAGGGGACCCGCGGGTGAGACGCCCTTACCCAAGCTGTGCCCAGCAATGGAGACCCCCCCTTTGAAGAGGGGGTTCCTCTGCAGGAAGAGCTGGTAGAGGCGGTTCATTTCGGACGCCACCGTGTCCACGATGGTCTGGCAATAGGTGGAGCTGTTGTAGAAGAAAACGTCCAGGATGGTGTCGTTGATGAAGTGACGCAGGCGATTGATGCTCGGCAAAGTGATTCGCTCCAGGTCACTACGGGGGGAAAAGAGGAGACAGGGAGCTGCAGTTAGAGGTGCCAGTGAGCCCCGCCACGTTTCTAAAGCAAAGTGTAAGTTCAGAGAAGGATTGCCACCGTCCCAAAGGACATAACATTGTAATCAGACCGTCGGCTCATGCCGAGACCGAAGGCAGAGCACAGCTTTTACACTCCAGGCAGGAATAAGGAGCCTGGCCTTTCTTCCCCAGGAGCCCAGCCTGCCCTCTGCCCTTCCTCGGGCACTGTGGAGCAGCGCCTGAGTGCAGAAACGGGGTGCTCAGCTTCCAGAGGCCTTTAGCAAGGTGTGGATGCCCACAGTCCTCTGTCCTGCTCACCCGTGCGTGCTCACAGCCCTGAACACTCACAGCTGTCCCTTTGCCCGGCAGGAAAAGTGGAGTTTACGCCGGAGGAGGCTGGCTGTGCACTGTGCCGTTCCCACGGACACCGGCACCGGAGGAGGTGGCTGTCGGGGACACTTACACATCCACCCCGGTGGAGTGGAGGGAGCTGTGCCAGTTCACAGGGAGGAACTCCACCCGGCCGATCTGCTGCTGCTCCTGGGCTTTCTTGAAGTGCGCTTGCAGCATGCTCAGGGAAACGCTCCTGAAGTCGTTCACTGGAAAAGAGCGTGAACTCCTACCGAGATGCACCAGGCCACAGAGCAGCCTGCTGCATCAACAACGCTTAATAAGATAAAAGAAAAGATCATTACCAGGGGAAATCCCACCAGGGTCTTTAAGCTGCTGCTGCTGCTGCTGCTACCCTAAGACCTTCAATCTTTAACTATAAGATCAGGGGAAGGCTCCATGTCCTTACACGTGTGTTTACGGGATTTCGCTGTCCCAGCTGTAACAAGCCTCCTTTCCACATGGGCAGGGCTTTAACACAGCAGTCGGGATAAGAAAGGTGCTTTTGGGAATTAAAAAAAAAAAAAAATCTGTTGCGAAGATGCACATGTTAGAAAGGGAATCCTGAGGGAGGAGATGAACTTGAAATTACTCAGTTCTGAGGGAGAGAGGCTGATTCCCTTCATTTCAGGTGGTCGGCAGCCTTGAGAGCAGTTTAATCAGATGAACATACAGAAGAACAGGCTGCAGTAACGCAGAGGTATATTTTATAGGAACTAAAGACAGTCTGCTGTGAAAAATCCCTGCTCCCTTTATTTCTACAAGTTAAATCACGTCGGGCTGCCAGGCAGTTTCAGTGATCACCTCTCCGGGAACTGAAGCGCTCTGAGCAAGCAATAACGAACAGGTCAGGCCGGAGTCACTCGGTTGAGCATCCCGTCACCGATACTGATCGGCAGTGGGTGCTAAGAGGAGTGTGTAAGAGCAGTGATTCCCCCTCGCCCACTCTCCTAACCTCCAGGCATTCGCAGCTTGGGGATTTCCTCAGCCAGAAGCAGCATCGCTGCTTTTGGTCCAAAATCGCTCCTGAGGCCGCCGGATGGGGTGCTGGCAGTTAGGCTTCACCCAGTGAGATTAAGCCCTAGCAATAGACTGAGCAGGTTACTAATTAGTTTAGCAGGTTTAGACAGTTACTTGGAAAATCTGTATCCAATTTGGGAAACTCACTATTTTGAGCAGCAGCAGAACACAGTGATGGGAAGTGGTTGCCCAGACCTTTCCAGATGGTAGGATTTAATGGGTTAGTGAGCCTTGCACTCGCGCTCCCCACTGCAGTCAGCAAATTCGACTGTGCAGCTTGCCAGCGCGAGTGGTGGGGTGGTGGGAATGCTCTCTTGACAGCGTTTCACATTCTCTGCGCAGACGAGGGCTTACTGGCTCCGCTAAAAGCGGCGTGTGGGAAGAGGACCCTGGCCGGGCTCCAAACCTACCGCACTGGACGATGCTCCGGAACCGAATGTCGCATGCTGGGCCGATCCCGTGCACCACGAAAACCAGGTGATCGATTTGCAGAGGCTCCCCTAAGGAGGAAAGAAGAGTTCAGAGCACGGGCCCTGTGCAGGACGTCACTTAACGGGGAACTGACCCGCTGAAACCACAGACTCCGCAAGAGAGCGGAGCCTCCCATCCTCACCTCAGCCAGGTAAAAACCCTTGCGTTAGCGCCCGGGTTTGTGCCTAAAGGGCAGTGGGATTTCTCACATTTCTTTGTTTGCCCTGCTAAATTCAGCTGCCCGCGCCGGGATGGATCCGGATCAAGGGGACAGTAGAGGAAGGCAAAGCGGCTCGTCCCCCCTTCTGTCACCATCCACACTTCGGCGGGGGCGGATGGCCCTCGCAGTGACACCCACCTGGCCCGGGGCACATTCAGCACAGGAGAGGGCAGGCCCAGAGGACTCGGTGTCCAGCCTGCTCTGCTGAGCCACCCGGCCACCGCGTCCCTGCAGCTCTCAGGTAGGTGCCACGTGACGTTACGTCTTGTTCTCTGCTTCCCACACACTTTAGTTTGCATATGCACTTTCCTGAAGGCGTGCAGGCATGGAAAATGAAGGGGTTAGATGGGAGTAACTGCCTGTCCTCACCACGGGGACAAGTCCCGAGTGTCACCACGGGGACAAGTCACGGGAGCTCGGGGACAGCTGGGAGGGGACAGAGCCAACACGTCTTCAGGGATGGGGAGGGCACGTGCGCCAGAAAGTCACCTACATGTAGGCAAGTGATAAACCCCCGTATCCCCACCACGGAAACAAACTTCTCCTTTACAAATGTCCACGCCAAGACCTGAGGGTTTATTTCAGGCACTGCAGAGCTTCCCACAGTGCTGGTCTCAGCGCAGGGGCTGGAAGCGCCGTGCCTTCCCCCATGCGTCTGCCGCCTCTGCACGTTCATTTACGCTGCGGGCTCTCTGGTGCTAGGAAGGTTTCTGAAAACCATTCAATTCCTTTTGGCATGAAACTTTTAGATACGCCCCTCATTTAAAGGATCATGGAAGCTTCTGTCAGTCCTTTTGAGAAAACAGGCTGGAAAAGAGTCTGTAGCTGTGGCAGGGTGGGAGGGAGGGAGAAGCGAGCTCACCATTGGGGATCTCGGCAGCGATGTTTTCTACTCCTCTCTTCACAGTCCGAGGTCGACCTTGTTCCGTAGGAGTTGAGCCCCAGTCATCGGAGGTGGCAACCGGATGGTAGTGCACCATCAGCTTGTAAACAAGAAGAGCCTGTCATTAAGCTGCGCTGCATACCGGGGCCAAGCGGGGGAGAAATTCTGCTACAAGAGCTGGTAGGCGGTACGGGGTGGTACCAGAGCGTGATGTGTAACTGCGCTGGTACGAGCCCTTTGCACAAAGAGAGTGAAAGGTGTGTTTGTAAAGAAACGTTAAGGTGCGAAGCAGACTCTCTGCTGGCATCTCTCTGCTCGGGCGCCCGCAGGCGAGGGGAATGCTGTTTGGACGGAATTGATTTCTCAGCAGATATGGTTAAAAAATACAGCATAAAGCCAGGCCCTCAAGAGAACTGAAGGGATGTCCTTGCTGGTGGAACACAAAGATCACCAGGCCCTCCTTACCTTTGGGTTGTGCAAGATAATGATTTCCCGGCTAGGGGACTCCAGTTTCTTCTTCCACTCGTCCAGGGTCACAGCAATCATGTAAGCTTCCTAAGGAAAAAAAACCCACCCTCTGTAAGTCAGCTGAATGTATTCCCATGAATATTCAACCACCTGGGATATTCCCCACCCATTTTATGGTATCTGTTATCAACACATTTTGCGAAAGAGGCAGAGAAATCTGCCAGGTCACGCTGAGAGAACAACAGGGTCATCCGAGTATCAGCTGCTGGAGAGCTTCCAGGAAAGCCCCCGTTTTAATAGCAGCAGCAGCAGCAGATTTCCCCGTCAATTCAGAAGGGTATTTTTTGGTACATTAGAATACAGATGATTGTAAAGATGTATATTTTTAAATATATATATATATATCTTTCCAAAGCAAGTCTCCAGCTATTAACAGTACAGACCACTGAAGTCTACATTCAGTGAGTCCCCCTGGTGATGGTTCCTCTTTCCCACATTCACAGTTCCCTTGGGTTTGGTGAAACTGTGAGCGCAGCGAGGCCGGTTCTCACAAGGAGAGTCGCGCTGAAGTCCCAGCAGACAGCGCAAAACAGCGCAAAGCTGCTAGAGCCAGGCTACGAGCAAGGCCGGAGCTGCGTGACATGCCGACAGCACCCGGGCACTTCAGCGCGTAGCAGAAGGATGGCAACGGGCCTGGGCAAGGGCGGGAGGAAGGGGAGGCCACCTAGTTCCAGCAGGCTGGCAGGGAGGCAGTGGCAGTGTTAAAGTTCTGTTAATCAGCTGCAAAAACCCCATGCCAAAGCCTCTTTTGAGTTCGTGTCCTCAGCCGTGACCGTGGTGCCAGTTGCCTCCTGTGGAGTTTGGGACGTCGGGGCCAGTATTTGACAATGAGAAGCCAAGATGCTTCTCGGCAAGATGGAAGCTACCAGGAAAGGCGTGTTTACCTCCAGTTCTTCGCTGAAGGTCTCTGAGTAGGGAATATACTTGTTGTCTTTGTCTCCCTTGTAAAACCAGGTGCAGCGACGCACTTCAGATACCTCCTCCTCCCAGTACACCGCAACGCGCTGCCTCTTCTTCAGGTGCACATCGTACCTACCCCCCGACGTTGGGACAACCAGATCTTCTTTGTCTCTCCCTGCAGGAACCAAGGCCTGAAATTAATCGTGAGAGGACCAGCAAGGCACGCTACCAGAAAGCTGTGTACCACGCCAGATCACGGGGCTGAGACTGGAGCATCTCCTGTGGGCAGCACGCACAAGCAACAGCAGCAGACACCAATGTTCTCCGTATCCAAGCACGGAGAACAACGTTGGCAGGCATCCTAGGAGAGATGCCCCAAGTCAAACTTGCCCTGGAGACAGAAGGTAAGACGAAGGCATTAAGCTACAACCATCTTCCTCTCTAGTTCAGGCACAGGCTTACACGGACTCTTTCTGCCTCACTTAGATGGTAAAACATGAATTTGTGTCCCTGGGAAGTGCATTGCTTATGGTGGAGGTGCGGGTCTACGGGTCTCTCAGCCATTCCCCTCTAAACTGCACAGATCCCAATCCAGGCTTCAAATTCTGTTAATTCTGCTGCCTTTTGGGTCTGCCCGCTGGCCAGGCTGCCGGGGGAGCGCCCGGTGCCAGGCTGTGCTGGGCTTGGCTGAGGTCCTGGCACTGAGGACTGGCGGGATGGCCTCGAATCCAGAGCTTCCCAGGAGAGGGAGGACGGAGTGACCCTTGGGCAACGGGAGCCCTGCCTGCCGCCTTCGGCAGCAGCAGTGCTTCGAGCACGGTCCTGGCAGCGGGTCGTGCTGACGGGCCGTATTCGGCAGCACGGCGGGGTCTCATCGCCAGCGGTGCTGCTCAGAGCAGGCAGAGCACTGCGCATCCACATGGGAGGAATCTCCCCAGCGGAATTTCTGACATCCTGCTGACACTGTCCCATCCACACCCACCAGGGTGCTGTGCAGTACAGTGATACGTAATTTAGAGCATCTGTCAAATGAATGAGGTCAGACCATTCAATGCACCCAAACAGCTTAGTTATTCATGCCTTTACAGTGCTAGGAGTAGGCACGTTGCCAAAAAAAGTCCAAATTTAAAATTCCCGAGGGAAAATTTGGCATCCCAGGCAGAAGCTGGATGTGCCCAGGGAATTTCCCTCCGATACCCAGACAGCGCTTCCCCTGGGCACACACCTGATGCTCCCCCGTTGACCTTACAGGCCCGTTCCTTACAGCGATTTTAAGAGCAGTGACTGGGTATTTAAAATCAAAGGGCAATTTAAAAATAGCAATGATGGGAGCTGAAGGCGGGCACCGCTGTGAAATCCCCCAGGCCCTGGAGGGGGATGGAGTCCAATCTGCCGTCCCCGACGCCCCAGCCCCTGCCCACGGGTGTTCTCCCCCTACCTGAGCCCTGCGCCTCCTCCAGCCGCTCGGAGTCCTGGGCGCTGAAGGGGACCCACCGCTCCCTGCCGTCCGTCACCTTGCAGTAGAACCAGTGCGGGGCCACCGGCTCGTACCCGTGTGCGGGGTCCGGCTCCCCGGGCTCCGGGGGCGGCTGCGCCTGTTGCTGCTCCGGGGCGGACATGATGCTCCCGCACCGGGGCGGCGGGAGACGCGGGTGGCCGATTCCGAGCGGCTCGGAAATCCTTATTCCGTCTCAAATGGAAGGCGCTCCCCGAAAATGCCCCCTCTCCCCGCAGCGGCGCCGGCGGTCGCGGGGGGACGGACGCGGCGGTGCCCCCTCCCCTCCCCGCCGCTTCGGCACACGCGGGTCCGTGGGTTCGCGGCCCCACTGCCCGGCGGCTCCTCCGGCGGCTGCTCTGGGCCCGGCCCGGCCGCCAGCGCAGGCCCCGCTCCGGCCCCGGCGACCGCCCAGCCCGGGGCGGCGTCCCCGGCCGGCCCGGCCCACGGCGGCGTCACGGGCGGGGCCAGGCGCGGAGAGGCCTGCATCCCTGCCTGCATCCCTGCCTGCCGTCCTGCCTGCATCCCTGCCTGCCGTCCTGCCTGCATCCCTGCCTGCATCCTGCCTCTATTCCTGCCTGTATCCCGGCCTGCCGTCCTGCCTCCAATCCTGCCTGTATCCCTGCCTGCCGTCCTGCCACCAATCCTGCCTGCATCCCTGCCTGCCATTCTGCCTCCAGTCCTGCCTGTATCCCTGCCTGCCGTCCTGCCTTCAATCCTGCCTGCATCCCTGCCTGCCGTCCTGCCTCCAATCCTGCCTGCATCCCTGCCTGCCGTCCTGCCTGCATCCCTGCCTGCTGTCCTGCCTGCATCCTTGCCTGCCGTCCTGCCTCTATTCCTGCCTGTATCCCGGCCTGCCGTCCTGCCTCTGTTCCTGCCTGTATCCCTTTCTGCCGTCCTGCCTCTATTCCTGCCTGCATCCCTGCCTGCCGTCCTGCCTGCATCCCTGCCTGCATCCCTGCCTGCCGTCCTGCCTCCAATCCTGCCTGTGTCCCTGCCTGCCATCCTGCCTCCAATCCTGTCTCTATTCCTGCCTGTATCCCTGCCTGCCATCCTGCCTCCAATCCTGCCTCTATTCCTGCCTGTATCCGTGCCTGCTGTCCTGCCTCCAATCCTGCCTGTATCCCTGTCTGCCGTCCTGCCTCTATTCCTGCCTGCATCCCTGCCTGCCGTCCTGCCTGTGTCCCTGCCTGCATCCCTGCCTGCCGTGCTGCCTCTATTCCTGCCTGTATCCCGGCCTGCCGTCCTGCCTCCAATCCTGCCTGTATCCCCTGCCTGCCATCCTGCCTCTATTCCTGCCTGCATTCTCTGCCTGCCTGCATTCCCTGCCTCTATTCCTGCCTGCATCCCTGCCTGCCATCCTGACTCTATTCCTACCTCTAGTCCTGCCTGCAATCCTGCCTGCATCGCCCGCCCACCATCCTGCCTGTATCCCTGTCTATATCCCCTGCCTGCCATCCTGCCCACCATCCTGCCTGCAACCCTGTCTGCAATCCTCCCTGCGATCCTGACTGCCATCCTGCCCGCAGTTCTGCCTGTATCCCTGCTTGTAATCCTGCCTGTGATCCTGCTTATATTCCCTGCCTGCAGTCCTGCCTGTATCCCTGCCCATGGCGCTGCCTGTATCCTGTCCTGCCTGCAACCCCTGCCTGCATATCCTGCCTACAGCTCCTGCCTGCAGCCCCTGCCCGCGGCCGCAGCTCTCGGGAGGGTTGCGCAGCCCTTGCGACTGGCAGCGGCCCGGGTGGATCCACACCCAAAAGCCATCGCAGGCAGGCGATGCCAGCGCTAATTAGGATTCTCTGGCCTAAGTCTTGAGTCCAGGACGGTCATTACGCCCCTGAGCCGGATGCGGGCAGGCAGGGGCATGCGGTGTCGGCACAGCATCGCCGGGAAGCACGTGCCTTTGTGCCAGCTGCCTCCCACGTGCAACACAAACACTTGAGCATAGGGTGCTCCACAGCAGAAACCACGAGATGCTGATTTAGTGTTTGTTTTTCAATCCTTATGTGCCTGTTTCGCCTCAGTGGAGATTGAGAAACCCTTTTCTGATGGTTTATGCTGCTCGTAGAAGTGACAGGGCAACCCCGGAATAAGAGTTTGGTTTCTGCAGAGACGAGCCTCGTGATAAATACAGAGACATGCTTTCTAATTTGGGGCTGTGTGGTGTGGGTGGATGGTGTAAGATAAACCAGTTGCCAGTAATTGTCATCCCTGTGCTCACCTCCACCGCGGCAGTTACTGGCTGGGAAGACTGAATGGCCAGAAGTGCTAAAATCCTCAGTTTTGCATCTGTAAAGCAAATGGCTGCAAACCTTGTTGGTGCAGCTTGGCCTGCGCAGGGCCCGCGCCAGCTCGGTGCTGTCACAGCTCCTGCCCGCGCCTCTGCTGCAGCGTCTCTCTCCTTTCAGATCGCTGTCCAAGCCTGACCCACTTTGGTCCTGCTTTGAAGGAGACAGGAGGCGGTGGGGACACGGCGGGGACGGATGCGGTTACGTCAGCGGGAGCGTTCTGCAGTGGTGCGGAAGGTACAGCCCGGCCCTCGGCTCGGCTCAGCTTTGGGGGAAACACACAGAACCCACCATCCGCCCCGGGGATGCAGAAACGTCGGCCGCAGCCGCCTCTTCTCACAGAGCTGTTCAAATAACCAGCCCCGCTGAAATGATAACCTGCCATTTCAGCCCACTTTGTGATGTTCTTTCCTGTGCTTTTCACTAGAGTTTACATAAGCCTCTGCCAAGTCCTTCCCACATGCGGGGAATTAAACTCCGGAAGAGGAAATATTGTAAAGGAATACATTACCTCGATAGGTTCAGCACCAGAACACCAGAGAAGAAACCCACCTCCCTCCTTCCTCCCAGACTTTGGCTTGTGTGCCACGCACATACTTTCAGTTTTTCCTGTGAAGAGATAAAGGTATCGTTCTTACCACGTCTCCCCAGCGGGAAACCTTTGTCCCAGTCCACAGAGCGCTGGTGATACAGCAGCTGAGCGTGTGGGTTTTTCTCCTCTCCTGGCTGACTGCATTGCAGTGCTACTGAGTTTGCAAGGTATCAGGATTGCTCCACGCTCCTCCTCGCACAGCTCGAACCTACTTACCTCTTTTCCCTGGCAACTGGCAGGGGAGGGAAATGACTATTAGAGCAAACAGGATGCCATAAACAATACTGTTTTGTTCCTGGTGCAGTTCTTGCTACTGAAACAAATACAGAAAATACAGTTTCAGCCAGCTCCACAGACTCCAGCCTGACTGAAGCTGGCTGCTGGCTGCTTCTTTTCACGTACCTGTAAGCAGTGATTTGCTGCAGCACTTCTGCTGGTAACGCCACGTCCTCAAAAAAGCAGCAGGGCTGACACATCAGTGCCCTGACTGTTGCCACCTCACCCAGGTGACGGTGGCAGAAAGAGCTGTGAAGCCCACGGGTAGCGGGAGGGACACCTGCCCCGGGGCTGGTGGCCGCGGTGCTCGGGGAGCAGCTCTCGGAGTGTGGGGGGTTAGAGCTCGGCTGCAGTTCTGCCCCTTCTTGGGGCGCTTTGATAAAGGGGTTGATCCAGCAAAGGCGGGGAGACCCTGCGGCTGGCAGGGGTGTGAAGGCGCCAGCCGGCGCCGCGACTTGTCCTTTACAGCTCCGCGGGCTGTAGAAGTCAATCCACGCTGATTGACAAGCTGAAGGATTCCACTTTCTCTGCTGAAGTAGGACTTGCGCCACCTCTTGCAGCAAGAAATTTCAGACTTTGGCTAGATCCTGCCCAAAGGGAATCCAAACCTTTATTTCAACAGCCATGCCAACCAAATAAAAAAACAAATGTGGTAAGAGAGGATGGAATGAGCTCTTTGGTAATTCCCTGGAGAGCACAAATGCGGTGAGACTGTGGCCTGGACTTGGTGCCGAACCTGAAATGGCCGGAGAACGAAGCGTCAGGGTAGGGTGGTCACGCTTTAATCGGGGCTGGCTCCACTCCCCAGTATGAGTTACGGGATCAAACGTGCATCCGCCTCCAGCAGAAAGGAGAGCCTTCCAGCCAGGTACGGGTGGTTTCAGAGCGCAGCCGTGCCCTGAGCACCAAGGAGAAGTGCAGCAGAGGCTGTTCTGCCCCCCGGCGTCACCAGTTCTCTCCTCCCGAGCCCCCCTTCGCCCCACGAGAGCACAGCCACCCCCGCAGCCTTTGCCTGGGGCAGAGCGTGGCTCAGGCTGCTGCCAGCGTGCTGCGCGCACCGCGGCTCCGACGGCTGGATTCGGCACCTCTTCACTTCTCCAGAATGCGACAAGTTAGGTCTCTTTACATTCCTTCTTTATTTTTTCATCTCCTTCATAGCCTTGTACAGCCAAGCCTTGCAGGGCATGCTAAAGGATCAGAAGGGCAGGACGCGGTAAATCTGGAGTTGAGTCTGCTAACGATCCTGCAGCACAAGGACTCGGCTTTCTGCCCCCGCACCGAGCATTTCTTCAGAGTGGTTGATAGGTTTTGTTGCTCATGTTCCCTTTCAAAAAAACTAAATGAAGTTATTACTGTATCAGGCTAATTCAGTGAACCTGCAGCAGTCTCTCGGGAAAGATTTCAGGACATTAGAGGCAGCATTTAACAAGATTTTCAACCATATGATAAACCGAAAAGGGTAGAGACACCAGAGTGCTGCTCTTCATTCCTCTGGATTTAAAAAGCCACTGGTAGCAAGGCTGGTAGTGTGGAAATCATCTCTACCACGAGTATTTTCACAGAAAGAAACAAACCCAAAGCACGGATTAATTCCTGGAGATGCTGCCGACACTGCTGCCTTTGTCAGAGAAAGAAAGGTGGCATTGACTGGGGCTGGGTATAGTGACAGGGCATCGGTCTGTTTATCTGCTTTATCTCCCAGTACAGCCACCCGTCCTCAGAAGTCGGATTTCATGCTGTATCCGAAGGAGGGACAGCCTGGCCCGGCTGCTCTCTGTCTCGCCAGAGGACGAAATAAAATAGCAACCCAGCATTTATCCGTCCCAGGACATTCAGCTCTTTCCTGGCTCACCTCAGCCGGGGCTGTTTTTGCAGGCTGACCACTGCACGTGATGCCAGACACATCCAACCAGCGGCAAAGGTCAGTCCCGTGCGCGCAGCCCCGTCTGGGAATGGTGTGGGATCTGCCGGGTGCCGTCAGGACAGGGGCAGCTGTCAGCCCGCAGAGCCCGCGGTCAGGGCACTCCCAGCCTCAGGCACGCCAAGACCCCTTCCAGACCCGTCCGGAGCCCGACTGAAGGCTCCTGAGGCATCTGCACCACGTGGGAGGTGATGGGGGACACGGTACCCCAGCACCCCCAAACCAGGATCCTCGGAGGTGACTTGCCTTCATCCCTAACCATCGGCCGCTGAGACTGCCTGGCTGTAACCTGCATTGGTTAGAGTTACACAACCTTGCCCACGGCTTCTTTTTAAAGAAAAGAGACTTTGAGACGTCTTAATTACAAAATAACATTTAGAAGTTATCAGGGTTTATTACCTCGTCACACACAGTCATGATTCACTTACCATGTTGTAACCAGATTAACAGCAGGCTGAGCCATTCCCCTCCGCGTTGCGCAGTGCCACCAGGGTGGCATTGCAGTGGAATACAAAACTTGCAGTACATGGAAGGACGTTACAATTAAAAAGTGGATTTTCACCCAAGTGACCTGGAAAGCGTTTCCAAACGTCCTGCCGTTTTGGGTTGCTCTGCTCCGACATCGTTCCTCGGCTTGTACCTCTCCTTTCCAGTGGCAGAACGGAGGTTTCCAGGCTGTGTTCCCATGTCCACGGGGGAAACCAGGGACTGGCCCTTCGCGACAGAGGAGGAACAGCATGACGTGACATCTGCTTGCGTTGATGGGCTGCCAGCGTGGTCCCTTTCTGCAGCACTTCGGTGTAGCTACTTGAGTGCACTAAAACCAAGCAAAACCCTACAACGACACACAAGTTTTTATGGGAAGAAGCTGAAGCTGAAAAGACACACAGTGACCGACAAGCCCAGAGTCTTGGTTTGTGGCTGCACGTACCGTTGTGACCACATCTGAGAAGTTTCAGCTGCGTAAAGAACTGCTGCTGCTGCAGGAGGCACCCAGAGATGGGGGCTGGTTTGGGGAACTTTGTACAGTGATTTTCTTCCCGCTGATGCAGAGGATGTGGATTCCCATGGAGACCCCTACAGCGTAAGCACCTCGGGTGGTTCTGCCTTTCCAAGGCCTGGAACAAACAATTCCGTTTGCTGCTTTGGACCTCTCTTAATTTGTCCATTGCCAGGTTATTGGTTGGGGCCGGGCTGCTGGGTTGGGGGGTTTTTTTGGTGGTTTTGTTTGTGTTTTTAACCCAGGGCTTATTGCTATTCCATTGTCAATAGTGCGTAGCAGAAAGAGATGAGATTTAACAGAACTAAAACTCTTTGGAACCTCAGCAACAGACTGTGTGTTGGGGCTGATGTGCTTTCACAATCCCTTTCTTTCCAGTTTTTCCAGTATGGCCTGAATTCTGTGGACGGACTCTTTCCTGGCTTGCCGGACACTGTCCTGGCCACCAGTCTCGATGGAATCCAGTTCCAACAGCAGCTTCGTCAACATCTCCTCCAGAAGCCGGTAGGATTTATCTGTCTTTTTTCCTACAAATTCATCCACCTCTTGCTCCAGCTGTTCAGCCTCCGCCATAACGTGGAGGATTCTCTGAATCTCGGGCTGGATGGCTGCGGAATTTGATGAATGCTGGTCGCCGGGTTTAAAACCAGCCTCCCGGTTCCCGGCTAAAAGCTTCCGAGACGCGCTGTCATACATTTGGGGCTGGGCGCTGTACTGCACCTTGGGGTTGGAGGGGGATGGCTTGGCGCTGAGCAGCGTGGCTGGCTTGTGGTCATTCATGGTCCCAGAGTGCTGGTGATGGACATCGGGATAGTAGTTGTGTTGGTTTGCGCTTTGCTCAGGTTTGTCGTAAGCACTGTCCTACAGTCAGAAGGAGGAAAAATCCTTAAGTGCATTTCCCTTAAAGCCAGGTCTTTAATCTCTCACTAGAAAGGCAGGCAGGGCTGAGGGAACGGGGTGGCAGGTGACACTGACTGCTTTGAGGTGTGAATGCCTGGGAGGACAGGGCAGACGGGGTTAGGCATGATGTTACCGGGGATCTGGGCAGCATTTTCTAGACTGTCACACACCATGACATCATAACACATCACGGCCCCGTGGGCTGGCACCCCGTGTCCTGCCAAGCGGGCTGGTTTCTGTGAAAAGTCCCAGAGAGGGACACGGGACCCATGCTCTTGTCCCAGGCTGTTAAAGAGCAGATCCCTGGCAAGAGGCACACGTCTAGAAGAAACAGCGTGAGCCACTGAGCACTCGTTACCCATCAACAGGGGAGATGCTAAATAGATTTCAACATGGTCCCCTTTGGAGAAGACGTTTCTCTGCAGGTAGCACTTTCGAGCTGTTCCCAAATAACAGTAGCCCCCATCCCCGTATCCCCACATCCCCCATCCAGGCTGCTGCTGCCCAGGGACCGAACCTCTGGAGAATCATTTCACTCCTGCTTAAATCCAGAGGAACCTGAGATGAACAGACCCCACCAAATGCATCACTTCCTTTAATTTTTTGCTTAAATCATTCCTCAGTAGAGGATGACTGTGCCCAAACCAAGCACTTGCAGAGGAATACCAGAGTCTGCAAACTGACCCGCGGGTCTGTCCCGCACCCTGTGCTGCAGGATTTCTGGCAGCATTTGCTGCTCGAGAGAGAAGAACTGGACAAGCAAGACGAGGTCTGTCCCATTTCAAGACCTGCCCTGGTACATCTGGTATCTCCAGCACCTTTCTGGAATTACAGCCGTGGATTTTGCTATGCAAATAGGAGATTTTGCTGGCAGTACTCTGGATACCTGCTGCTTTGTTTCCACCTAAAGTAACTGTGCTTGGAGAAAGGGGCATTCCCAGGAGACAGAGGCAGGCTTTGAGGAAAGCCGTACAATCTAGGAGGTCTGACGGCAGCCGGGAAGAACTGCAGAAGCATCATCCGTACCTTTGAGTCCCATGGGGAAGGGTGGGAAGGAGCTCCGCTGCCGGTCCAGTGTGGATGGGATTCGGAGACAAATGGGTTCCCGTGTGCCGGAGTAGCCGGCCAGCTGTAACGGGGCTGCACCCCATAGATGGGGGGAGCCCACGTGTCCTCCGGGGGTCTGGGCTGTGGCAGAGGCCCCTGCGGCGTGACCCCGGGATTGTCTCCATACGGATACTGCGGGATGGGCATTCCCGGGGTCTGCAAGAAAAGGGGGGGGAACACGTTACCCCCGGAGTCACTCCAGACAGCCCTGGGAATAGCCACAGCCTCAGCCTTGATGCCCGGGTCCTGCTTTCCCAGCCCACAAGCGTGGAGAACGGGGTGACTACCAGTTTTTACAAGAATAAAAGCAGGCAGGGCAAGCTGCCGTTAGGACCCACGAATCCAGCGCAGGAGGCACTGGGGGCTTTCCCTCTGCTGCGGCCCCGTAAAACAACTTCTTCCATCCTGGGAAGCGCAAGCCCAGCAGCTGCACCGACGGCGGGGCTGGGAACGGCTCTTACCTGCGGTGGGGAGTAGCCAGGAACCTGCTGCCTCCGGAGAGAGGACCCCTCGGCAGGGCAGTCCGGCGGGGCGTAGCTCCAGGGGGGAGCGGGCGACGGGGGCCGGTACATGCCCGTGGACTCGGTGGGGTAGGGGGTCCGCGGGGGCCCGGAGCAGTAGTACCCCCGTGTCTGCGGCAGGCCGGCGTAGTGCGGGGCGGCACCGGGAGCCGGAGGGTATGGGGGGCTGTAGGCTCCATTTGCGTAGGGAGAATCCATGGCCTGGAGAGGAGGGAAGAGCAGAGGAAAGCGGATGGGGCATGGACACAGGGCAGGGGGGCTCCACTCCAGCCCAGCACAGCCCGGGGAAAGATGACTGTCCCTTCCTGCAGCATTTCACTAGGGGGTTTCTTCGCCCCCGAGCTGATTTCTCCCAGTTTTAGGTTTTTCCTGCTCCAACGTGGCTTTCGGTTGGCCACTGTCAATAAACGCTTTGGTCCCACCATCCTCACAGGACGCTTGGGCAGTGTCGGGGGCATTACAGCGGGATGGATTTGCCTGGATGGTGGGAAGAGAGAGGATACACCGATCTTAACCACGCTTTGCACATAAGCCCTGCTCAGAAACCCACGTAGAACTCCTCACAAGCCTGAACCTCTTTGGAGCTTCAACCACGTCGGTGTAGTCACCGACCGGTGGATGAAAAACACTCCAGGAAAGTTTGTTTCCTCTTTCGTTCTGCAAACAGAAATGATGCAAACAGACGAGATCTACCAGTTTTGGGGCCGGGGGAGCAGGGTGTTGCAATCCCCGAGCCGCAGGTCGTGCGGCGGGCGCGGGAGCGGTCGGGTTTGACAACTCGTCGTGTGAAAGGTCTGTACACCCAGGACGTTAGTGAGGATTTATCTGAACACACTCCAGCAATCAATGCGTATTGAACATGAGCCTCCATCTAACTGTAGCGGAGATAATTAAGCATTGGGATTTCAGGATGACTCCCTGTAGCTTTGAGCAAAGCAGTTTTTTGCCCACGAGCTGTTTGACGGAGGAGAGATTGTATCACCTGTGTGCCGGGATTTATGAAAGAGCTGGATCAAACCTACACATCCCATAGGATTAAAACGAGCCACAGTTATGTCTGGCCAGCAGACAGCCTCTTTGGAAAGAGAAAAGCCTTTCCCTTCACACAGTATTTGCGCAACGGCCCCTAAAAAAAGCTATTGCTGCAATAAAAACAACAAATAATAAGAGTCGGGAAGAGCAAGTCGTGGGGTGCAGCGGGGCTGGCTTTTTTCCCCCCCTTTCCAGCTTTTTCCCCCCCTTTGCCCCACGCTGCTGGCGCTGTTCCGCTGGCGGGGTCTGTGGCACAAATGTCAGCGCTGACGCGGCTCCAGTTTTGGTGTGCCACACCTGGGAAGAGGGGGACGCAGCAGTGGCCGGACCCTCCAGCCGCACACTGGCTCCGAGGAAGGGGCAGCTCCGTCTGTCGGTGCAGGGCCGGTTAGCCGGGACCGGGACCCGGTGCAGGGCCGGTTAGCCAGGACCGGGACATGGTGCAGGGCCGGTTAGCCAGGACCGGGACCCGGTGCAGGGCCGGTTAGCCGGGACCGGGACATGGTGCAGGGCCGGTTAGCCAGGGCCGGGACCTTGTGCAGGGCCGGTTAGCCGCAACATGGTGCAGGACCAGTTAGCCGGGACCAGGACACGTTGCAGGGCCGGTTGACCGGGACTGGTAACCGGCACAGGGCGCGTTGGCCACAACGCAGTACAGGACCGGTTAACCAAGACCGGGACCCTGTGCAGGGCCGGTTAACCAGGACCGGGATCAATCCTGCCCGGCAATGCCCAGCTCCCAGCGGTCATCTCGGCATCAAACCAACCGAGGATGGCGGCATGTCCCCCGTGAGCTCTCCATTAAAACACGCGCCCTAGAAATGTCACCGTGAACTGGATACGAAGGTAAAACTTTACCGAGTTCACCATTTTGTGGGGTTTTTACCCAGTTCGAGACACCGGCCCAAGCCCGGTGGGGTGGGCGGGTAGATTTTTAATGCAAACGGATCTTTTTGGAAATCGAGCTGAGAAAAATAAGGAAATGAGACGTTAGGAGGGAAGAGACGAGAGTAAAGGTCCGGAGAGCGCGTCGCGGCTCGGTGCCGTCGTTCCCCCGCCGTTGGGGCCGGGTGTGCGCTGGGGGCGCGGGGCTGACCCGCACCGCCGGGGCTCCGGCCTCCGGCACCGTCCCGATGGCCGTGCGGTGGGCGTCTCGGCTGCCCGTGCGCGGCGGGGCAGAGCCCGGGGCCGCAGCCCTGCCCGCCCGTCCCTCCCCGCAGCCCCCGCCGTTACCTGCGCGGCCGCCGGCGGGCGGGGGGACCCGGGGGGCCACGGCGGGCCCGGCTCGGCGGCGCGGTCGCGGGGCTCCATGGCCGCCGCCCCGCCCCGTGCCGCCGCCCGCCCCGCGGGCCAATCGGCGGCCAGGCCCCCGCCGGCGATGACCAATCAACGGCCGCCCCGCGGGCACAGCCGGCGCGGCTTAAAAGGGCAAGCGCCGCGGTGGGCCCCGCCCGGCGGCGGGGCGGTTCCGGGGCGGCGGCGGCGGCACCGGCGCATGGCGGCGCTTCCGCTGGGGGCGGCGCGGCGGCACCATGAACTACATGCCCGGCACGGCCAGCCTCATCCAGGATATCGACAGTGAGTGCGCCGCGGCGGCGGAGCCCCCTTCCCCGGGGGCACCGTTGCCCGTGGGGGGTCGGAACCCCCGTTCTCCGTGGGTGCTGCTCCCCGTGGGGTGGTTGGACCCTCTCTTTCCCCGTTGGTGCTGCCCTCGCCGTGGGGAGTCGGCCCCCCCCGTCCCCATGGGCTCTGCTCCCTCGCTGCGGGGTCGGACCCACCACTCTCCGCCGATGCTGCCCCCCGTGGGGGGCGCGGACCGCCAGCTTTCGTGGGTGCTGCCCCCTCCCGCGGCCGGTCGGACCCCCCCCTTCTCCGTGGGTGCTGCTCCCCACGGTTGGTCGGACCCTCTCTTTCCCCGTCGCTGCTGCCCCCGCCGTGGAGGGTCAGACCCCCCGTTCTCCATCGATGCTGCCCCCCGTGAGGGGGTGACGGACCTCCAGTTTGCGTGGGTGCTGCCCCCCCATGGGGCAGTCGGACCCCCCCCCTTTCCTCGTGGGTGCTGCCCCTCCCGTGGACACTGGTCCCGCGTGGGGCTGCTACAGGAGGCGTCCTCGCTCCCCTTCACGCTGCTGGGGCAGTTACCCGCACATCACTGGCCCCCCCCAATGTGTGTTGTGGGGTGGGGGGTGTCGATGCCCACGCGTGACCATGGCTGACCCCCTCACTCTCCCTCTTTCGCAGAGAAGCACCTGGTCCTGCTGCGGGACGGCCGGACGCTCATCGGGTACCTGCGCAGCATCGACCAGTTCGGTATGTCGGCACGGGGGGGTTACTGGGGGCTCCGGCTGGGCTGTGGGCGCGCTCCAGTGGCAGCCATGTGCAGGGGCTGGCGGGGAGGAGGAGGAGACCCCCACCGAGCCCATTGGTGTGAGCAGGGCGATGCTCCAGCATCCGTCATGGCCGTGCTTACCGGAGCAGCTCCCGTCCCAAACAGTGGCGTAGCAGTAAAGAGGGAGTTTGGGTTTGGCGAGAGCTCCCCGTTCCGTGGTCCCCTCTCAGCCTGCGTAACGAGCCCATTGCCTGCTGGTCCTGAGCACCTTTCCTTGGCTAAAACCATGAGTTTTAAAAGAAAGCCGTTTAGTTGTGCGCAGAGGGAGGTGATTGCGGATTGTATTTTTAGAGCGTGTTTGTGTTGTGGATTAAACACCCGCCTGCGTGTCCTGCCAGACTTGGTGCTTCACGGAGACTTCTCCCAGAACTGGGTGCTTCCCCCGCTCCTGACTGCGTCCAGGATTGATGCTCGGCTGTCTCTTTTTGGGCACAAATAGCCCAGGACACATGCGGGTGATGTTTGTGCTCGTGATCAAGTGCCTTGGTCCTTGCCCGGAACCCGCAGCACCAACAATGACGTTGTCTTCTCTGCTGCCATCGGCACGTGGTGCTTGGGTGGACTCGGGCCCCGGTGGTCTGGGCTCGCTGCCCTGCCTGCCCTGCCTGCTGCCGGGGGGCAGAGGCTGCCTTGCAGCGCAGGCGCTGGTCCTGCTGCTCCCGAGGTGCTGCATCCGTCGCATTTCAGCCGGGGAGACGGTCGGTGCCTTCAGTGATCCGGCTCAGAGGCGTGAGAGTGCCGGTGCCGTCGCTGCTCTGGGTTTTCTGCCCGGCTGAGGGGATGAGACGCTCTTTATAGTTGGAAAACACAGTGAAATGTGGATTATTTTCCTCTCTCTCTTGATCGCTGCAGCAAACTTGGTGTTGCACCAGACTGTGGAGCGCATCCACGTGGGCAAGAAGTATGGGGACATCCCTCGAGGCATCTTTGTTGTGAGAGGCGAGAACGTTGTGCTGCTGGGGGAAATAGTAAGTAAGCGGCTCCCTCTGCCTGCTCCCTGCCTGCTCCCTGCCTGCTGCCGCGCCGGGACTGAGCTGGTGGTGTTTGTGGTGACGTGACTCCAAGCAGCGCTGCCGAGGTGGACACCGGAGCTGGGTGTCCGTCTGTCTGCTGTGAAACGCAGTCACTGTCTCGTTGCGGGGCTGGAGTTTGAGCCCCCTCCTGGGGCCGGTCCAGGCTGAACCATCACGAAAATGCCGCCGTGTATCCGAGGGCGGGGGCAGAGGTGCCGTCCCGCGGCTGCAGCTCCTCTGGGATGACACGGGGAAGCCCCGGCCTGTGTGTGGCATTGCGGGAGGGTGTCATTAGTGGCTGGCTGTGGGGCTGTCACCTCCCTGCTGGCTCGGCAGCAGGGGACACCATCCGGGATGGGCTCGGGAGGAGTCGAGCACTGTTTCGCTTCGGCCCTTCGGGCTGAGCTCAGCCCGGCTGCACCCCGGGAGCCCCCTCCCATGGGCGCTGACCCGGGGGGAACCGGAGCATTCACAGGACCAAGCCCCCGCGCTGCCTTCCAGCAGAGAGCCCAGAGTGGGGGGGGCAGCCCTTGCTACGGCTGGTCCCCGCATCGGGAACTGTCCCGCTCCGGTGACATTAGCAAGAGCGATGGAGCACATCGTCCGTGGCGCAGCGATGCCGCTCTCCCCGGGAGCGTGAGGCCAGGGGTGCCTGTGGGAAGCGCTCGGAGGTGACGGAAGCCCAAGCACACGAGGGATGTGTGTTACTATCCCAACGGAAACGGGAGTGCAGATCTGCCACGGGCCTTTCCCATCTCTGCTGGCTTTTAGCCCCTCCAGACCGGCCGCTGCTCAGCGGAGGCGATGTCGGCCCACGGGGGGCAGAGCCCGGAACACCCCGAAAGCAGAGCCGCGGGTCCTGGCGGCCGCCTCGCGGCGCTGAGGGGGCTGTTTCTCTTGCAGGACCTGGAGAAGGAGAGTGACACGCCTCTGCAGCAGGTCTCCATCGAGGAGATCCTGGAGGAGCAGCGTCTGGAGCAGCAGGCCAAGCAGGAGTCGGAGAAGCTGAAAGTGCAGGCGCTGAAGGAGCGGGGCCTCTCGGTCCCGCGCGCGGATACCCTGGACGAGTACTAGACGTGCCGCCCCTCGGCCCTCTCCTCCGCGGCAGAGCGAGGGGTGCTCCGTGAGCCGCCCGCGCCTGGGCAGGTCTCTTTGGAAAGGCAGTTTTTTATTTTCAGATTGTGTTTTCTGTGGCGCAGATAACTGTTAAAAAAAAAAAAATAATAATCATGCCTTTAGTTTCTCCTTGCGGAGAAGGAGAGAAGGCGATCGGCTGCCCCAGAGGCGGCCAAGCGCGCTGGGGAGCGCGAGCGTTTGTGTTCAGGAGGCAAATCGCTCGGTCCTTTGGGTTGGTTTGCTTTTTCCTCCTCCTGTGACTCTGGGTGAGAGTTTTCCTTGACGTGTAAATAAATCCTTGATCTCAACAGCGATGGATTTGCCTGTGTTCGGGACCTGAGGGTTTCCCCCTCTCTTGGGACGACCACACTCCTGCCAACTCTTGTCCCTGCCGGGTGCTGCGCAGGGGGGAAACGGGACCCTCGGTCCTGCCGCGGGGTGGGCTGGCATCATGGAAAAGCTCGAGGATGTGGCGAGATCCCTCCCTGGGATGGGGAGCAGGGCCTGGGGACCCCCCGCACCCCAACAAGGGCGGTGGCTCTCTCCAGCTGGGCTGCGGCTGCTCCCCCGCAGCTGAGCCCACTAATTACCTGCTGATGAAGATGTGCTGCAGCTGGGCTGGGCTGGCCTGGGGGGCAGCGGCTCCTTGCCTCGGTGCTTTGGAGGAGCCGGCGTGGCTGTGGCAGGTAGGAGAGTCCTTTGTGTCGAGCTCGTCCCTGTGCTGTTGGGGGCGTTAGGTGATGGTGGAGGTAGTGGTTGGTGTTGGGTTGGCTTTGGGCGGCTGCTGGGCTGTGGGAGCTCCTGTGTGGGGCGAGGAGGGGGCGAACGTGGGCGGCGAGCGGCGCGGGCTCCCTGCAAAACCTCCCGGCTCCTTTCCCCGCAAAGCGAAATGCTCCCTCTTGGGGAAGGGGGGGACTCGGGGCGGGGGGGGGGGTCCCCACGAGTGGGTTTTCTCTTCCAAAGTGGCTCATGTCCCCGCAAGGATGAGCCCTGCTCCGCGCTCCGTGTGAACGGCCGCCCTCCTGGGAAGCCACCAGCGGGGGCAGCCCCCCTCCTTCCCCCCCCCCAGCGCTTCCTTGTGCCCCTTCTCACTTTTGGGGAGAAAAACCCGTCTTCCCTGTTGCGTTTGCTGGCGTGGGCCGGAGTGGGGCCCTGGGAATTTGGTGGTAAAAAAAGGCGTAAACAAGGAACTGCAGTTTCTTGCTTTAATGAGGAGAAAACCCCCCAAAGGCTTCAGGAGCCGGTGGCTGCCGCAGCCGGGGAATCTCCGCCGGGAGGAGGCGGATGGTTCGGTTTCGTTGTTCTGCCGCCCCTGGGGCTTTGGAGGGGGGGGATTGGGACGGCGGGAGGGGGCTGCCCTCCCTGGGGCTCCGGGCTCCCGTTTCCCGGGGGAGGAGGAGGAGGATGATGAAGGCTGTTCAGCTGCCGGGGGTCCAGGGGTCGGTGCCCCCCTCCCGGGGGGCTGCAAGGAGCTGGTGCCGCCCGACCCCCAAACCTGGCGGGGGGGGAACGACACACGGGACACCCCCGCAGCGGGGTGTGCGCTCCCGTGCGGCGGGGCGCGGCGCTGCCCCTTACATAAGCCCGTGACGCCAGGGGGCGGCCCGTGACGTCACGGCGGTGACGCACCCCCCCCCCCTCCCCTCCTTCCCCCCCCCCCCGCCCCCCCGGAGGCGGCCGGTTGCGGCGGGAGGCGGCCGGACCGCCCCGCGCCGGGCATGGTGTGCGGGCGGGGGGGCTGCTCCGCCGCCCGCCGCCCCCCCGCGCCATGGAGCTGGAGAACATCGTGGCCAACACCGTCCTGCTCAAGGCCCGCGAAGGTACCGCGTCCCCCCACCCGCGTCCCGGTGTCCCGTCCCGCTCCCCGTTCCCACGCCGCATCCCGCCTTCCCCCCGCCCCCCCCGCATCCCCCTCCCAACGGGCACCCGCGGCGCCTCCCGCCGTCCCGGGCCGGGTGGGCTCACCCCGGCTGGCATCACCGAGCCCCCCGGGAGGGGACGGCTGCCCCGCCGCTGCACCCCGCGCCGGGGGACGCGTCCGTCCCACCCGCCCCGCGGACCCGGGGACGTGGGGCACGGAATTTACAGCGCAGTTTGGGTCCCGTGTCCCCAAGCCCTGCGTGTGCCGGGGCGCCCCGGGCTCGGGACGTGGGTCGGCCGAGAGCCCCTCCGTCCGTCCGTCCGTCCGTGCCAGCAGGACGTGTCTGGCGTGGACGGGGCTCGCGCGAGCAAAACTTCGCTGGTGCCAGGACGGCCGGGCGCAGGCCTGGGCGAAACGGGCGCTGCCAGGAAAAACATGGCCCTGCCGGTGCGGCGGCGGAGACGGGGTGCTGCCGGTGCCACCGCCCCGCTCGGAGCCCCCCGCCAGCTGCTGGGGTGAGGCCTGGGGGGCGAGAGGCTGCGGGCGCCTGTGCCCCTCCAGAACCGGGGCTTGGCACGGGATCCCGGGGGAGCGCGGGCGCCTTTTGTTTGCTTTTGGTTTCCTTTGGAAAACCGGCGCCCTCGTCGCTGAACCTTTGTGACCGAAAAGCAAACGGCCCCAAGAGCCACCGGCGCAGCCCCACGGGTGAGGCGGGGGACGGGGTGGCTTGAAGGTCACCGCATATTATTATTTTTTTTGCACATCCCTGTCTTCCAAAGGTTTCCTTACCCCCATCGTGCTGGATTCCAGCAGCACCGGAGACGCCATGGGGCCGGCTCGTACGTGGGGCCAGAGAGGTGCCGGTGCCCGTGCCGGGGAGGGAGAGGTTCGGCGTCGGGGACTTGGGGCAGCCAAACTGTTGGCACCGATGCTCCCTGCTGGGGGCTGGCCCCTGCTCCTGTGCCACGGGATGCACGACGGCCGCCCATGTGAGCCGAGCCTCCTTGGAGCCGGAGCCGGGGGTTTTGGCCTGGAGTGCAAGGGGGGCTCCGCCGCCACGGGCACCAAACGGGTTAATGTCGGTGTGCGACGGCTGCGAGAGGCGCCGGAAGCCGGGAAGCGGAGCGGGACGAGGGCTGGGTCCCGCTTCCCTCCCCGGCGGCATGGGGAGGACCGGAGCCGTCCTGGCGGAAAGCTGAGCCCCCACCGACCATGGCTGGGGGGTCCCCACGCTTGGGGGTCGCGGGTCGGCCTCCTGCTGGGGGCTTGGTGGGGTCTGGCCCCTGCACCCCATAGCAGCCGTCGCCGCCGCCTGTTACTGCATTTGGCCAAATTCCTCCGTCCTCGGGGTGCGCTGGGGGGGTCACATCGTTCCTCCCCGGGCTGCTGCCGCCCCCTGCGCCCCTCCAAAGGGGCTTGCCCAGCTGTGGGCTCGTGGCCCTTCCTGCTGCGCATCCGGGGGCTTTGCCCCCCAAAAAGGTGGTCTGGGGGGGCTGATCCCCCCGCCCGGCCCCACGAGGGCTGCAGGGGGCTCTGGCTGGCTGGACTTTGTGCCCAGCTCCCCGCTGGGGCCACTGGAGCTTTCGAGGGAGAGCAGGTGTCCCCGAGGGCTCCCGAACCTCCGGGAGCCAAAAGGGCTTCTCCGCCCGCGGAAGTGCCCGGGATAAAAACCCGGCACAGGGGAGATAAGAGGGGGTGAGTAAGGCTTTATGGCTCACCGGGACGGGGGCAGCCGGGTCCGTGCCTCGCCAGGCATCGGTGCCATCGCACCACGCGCCGACTGGCGGTGGGGGACCCGGGGGGGACACGCTCCCACCTGCCGCGGGGCTCTCGCTGCCGGCAGCTTGTGTTGGTGTAACACGTCGCCCCGCGTGCGCCGTGCCGTTTGGTACGTGGGCTCCTTTCCGCCGAGGAACGGCTTTATTTTGCTTTCCGCAGCTTTTCTGGTTGCCGCGGTCGGCTCGGCAGCGTCGGTGGCCTCACGGGGGTTCCCAGCACGGTTCAACCGGGGGAAGCAGGGCCGAGGCCAGCACCAATTCCTCATTTTATCTTCCCTGGTGGGATGCCCCGCCACGGCTGCTCCCTGCGTGTCCCCATTCCCGATGCCCCGACCCTGCAGAGGACGCTGTGGGAGAGGGGATGGATGCCACCGGCGTGTCCCTGTCACTGCTCTGCTGCCCAGCACCAAGGGGTCTGCGCTGGCGGGGGGGTGGCTGTGCCCAGGACCCCCTGCAGCCCCATGCTGGGCCAGGAAGGGCTGCCGGCCCTTTGTGCGGCTCCGCTGGGATCCTGCTCCGCCCTGGGAAACCGAGCTGAGGGCAGAGCCGCTTCCGCAGGGGGCTGCGGGCGGCGGTGGGGGACGCGGGCCGGGTGGTCCTGCCCTGCAGCCCGCTGGGGCTGGGGCTCGCTGCCGGCACTCGCCCATCCCGTGGGTGCCCTGCCTGCGCGCGTGCCGGCGGTGGAGACGGCAGCGATGTCTCCTGTTCTGGCCGGCGTGGAAAAAGCAGTGGAAAGCCGCCTGGGCTGCTGTGGCACGGGGGGGACCCCACTTCCCGGGCCCAGGGCCGCGGGGTGCAGCCTGATGCTCTGGGATGAGAGGGGGGAGCCGAAACCCCCGGGAGCAGCCGTGTGTGGCCGGAGCAGACTGAGCACTCGCCGGGGCTCTCGCCTGCCCAGGGAGGCCGAGCCAGCTCCGCACAAGGATTGTGTGTATTTTTCCCCCCCCTTTACTTGGAGGTCTTTGGGTCTCGCGCAGGCTCTAGCTCCGTGTCCTGCTGGGACCCGCGTCTCGGCTTCCCTCGCTGCAGCAACCGGCTGGGGTGGTGGTGGCTGGGGGTGCCGGGGAGGGACGAGACGGGTTTTGCTTTGCCCGAGCTCGCTGCAGGTGGAGGAGCGGGTCCCGCTCCGAGCCCTGCTCCCCCTTTGCCCTGGGGCTCGGCGGGAGCTGCCTGGCTCTGCCGCGGGTCGGTTTTGGTGCAGTTTCACCGGGGGATGCCCTGGGGACGGGACGTGGACTTGGGACATGATGCTGTGACCCGCTCGCCCTGGCCGTGCCGCGCTTGCCACGCCGCAGGGGAGCGGGCCGGGGAAGGAGGCAAAACACGCCTGACTTGAGCCTCCCCGTGCGCTCAGCTCCTCTCCTTCCCTGCTCCCCAGCCCTTCCCCAGCGGCACCGTCCCAGCCCGCAGCGAGCTCCGGCAGAGCCCGGCCGGGAGCGCGTCCCCGGGGGAGATGCGTTGGGGCGCGGGTGATGAGCGTTAATTTATCTTTATTGTCGCAGCAAACAAGTTGGAATTTGGAAGGAGCGCCGTAAAGCGTCAAGTGCTGCGGGATGCTGGGGGCTGGCACCTGCAGTCTGTGGAAGAGGCAGGGAGGGAATGGCGTGGGCAGCATCTCGCTGACCCCGGACACAAAGCCGCAGCCTCGGAGCACCCCTGCGAGGCCGGGGCTGCCTGGGCCGCCCGTGTGGGACGGCTCCTGGGGCGGGAGCCTGGGAATCTCCCCTCTGCCAGCCACCCGGGGGGCTCCAGCCTGGGCACCGCGGGGCGAGGGGAGCGGCTGCTCCTCTTCCTCGGGCGCCGAGTGCTCAGGACGCTGTGCCGCGGTGTCGGGGTGAGCGGGGTGCCCGGCGACCCGTGCTGTGCCGCGCCGCCGCCGAGGCTTCTCCGCTGGCTGGCGCGGGGCTATTCCTGCTGGAGGAAGCGAGGCGGTGACGGCAGGAAGCTCTGCCCGGCCGAAACGCCGGCCTCGCCGGAGCCCAGCACCGCGGCGTCCCGCGGGCTCGCCTCGGCGTCACCGGGGCCGGCGGCGGGCGGTGCTGGCCGGCCACCAGCTCGGAGCCGCGCTGATGTCAGGTCCCTGCAGGGATGACTTCACGCGCCAAGCATCCGCCCGCGAGGAGCGGCCGCTGCTGCGGGGCCATCCCTCTGCCCCCTCCTCGTCCCCGTCCCCGAGTCCCCGAGGAGGCAGAGGCCGGGCTGCTGCAGCCCTGCGGGCAGGACGAGGGGCTCAGAGGGGAGACAAGGAAACCAGATGTTTACGGGAGGGAGTGATGTGGGGCTTGGGCATCGTTTGGGGAGGAAGCCAGCACCCACCAGGCTCGGCCTCCCCCGGCGCCAACTGATGCCGAGGGGGATCCTATTCCTGCCCCGGCGCGGGGCTGGGGGTGGGGATCCCCTTGGCTGCTGGGGGCGAGGGTCCCCTCGGGGGTCGGAGCCCTCTGCAGGGCTGGCAGCGCCTTTTCCCACGTGGCTTCAGAGTTGCCCAAAGCCCCGGTGCGGACGTGTGTGAGCGATGGGTTTTGGGGACCAGCAGTGGTGGGATGGGGGGGAACCCCGAACCGGACGGCTCTGCGGGACTGGGCAGGGGCTCTGCCTCCCCGTTCCCCCTGTCACCCCCCCAGGACAGGGAAATGACGCCTGTCCTGCCAGCCTGACCCCTTCTTCTCCCTCTCCCCCGGCTGCAGGAGGTGGCGGCAAGCGGAAAGGCAGGAGCAAGAAGTGGAGGGAGATCCTTCGGTTCCCGCACATCAGCCAGTGCGATGAGCTGCGGAAGAGCCTGGGTGAGCCGGGGAGGGCACCGGGGACCGGCCGGACCGGCTGGCGGGTCCCGGCGTGGTGGGCGCGGGATGGCAGCACGCACTCGGTGCGGTGCGTGGCACGTCCCGCCTTCCCTTGCAGAGCGGGACTACGGCAGTCTGTGCCAGAAGCAGCCCATCGGCCGGCTGCTCTTCCGGCAGTTCTGCGAGACGCGGCCGGAGCTCCTGCGCTGCATCCGCTTCCTGGACGCCGTGGTGAGGGACCCCGCGGGATGCCACCGCGCCGGCTCCGCTGGGCCACGCTGACGTGCAGAGGCGTTTTCCCGGGAGGATGGGGCTGGTCGGGGTTTGGCCGAGGCCGTGGCAGGTTGGCGGCGTGAGCCCTGGGGCAGCAGCTGCGGAGCGGTACCCGGGGGGCTGCAGGGGGAGGCAGAGACCCCCCCATCCCGGTGCGCTGCTGGTTTCCCTCTGGGTCGTGCCGGGGAAGGGGGCTCTCGGAATGCCGCTGGGGCGCCCGCCCTGGCCTGCTGCCGGGTTTACCCGGAGCCGGGAGATGCTGGCGGATGGGGAGCAAGAGCCCCATCAGATGATCCGTGTTCCCCATGGCTGAAGGGTTTGGGTCGGGTCCGTGCCCTGCGAGGCTTTCCAGGGCTGGGGGGGCCTCGGGGGGAGCAGTCAGAGCCCCCCAGGCGTGCAGAGCCCCGGCAGCTGGGGGGGGGCTGCGAATGGGAAGCACATGCCTTTAAAACAGCCCGTTCGTGCCGGCTCTCGGAGCTCTTGCAGGACGTTTTTTCCCCCGCTTCTGAATAACCAGAGCTGGGGGGGCTGCAGCGGGTCTGGCCGCCCACCCCCCGTCCCCTCCCCTGCCGTGTGGGAGACCCCCGAGGGCTGCCAGCACCCCCAGAGCCCCCGGCGCAGGCACCTGCCCCTGGGGGGGTGCAGACGGGTCCCTGTCCTGGGCGGGGGGCACAGGGCAGAGCTGTGCCCGGTGCACTGTCTGCAGCCCCCTCCTCTCCCCCGGGCATCCCAGGCGGACTACGAGCTCTCCCCGGATGAGAAGCGGAAGGAGATGGGGGAGGAGATCATCCGCCGGTTCCTCAAGGAGGAGGTGAGTCCCAGGGGGGCTTTTTTACCCCCCGCAGGCAGCCAGAGCAGGACGGGGTGAGGATGGGACGGGAGCAGGGGCGGCGGTGGGGGGGTCCCTTGCTGGCCGCGGAGCTGCGTCCCTTCTGTCTGGGCATCCCGGTGGCATCCGTTGCCCAGCCGGGATGACGGGGGGGTGCACCCATCTGCTCCCCCCGCAGTCCCCGGATTTCCTGCCCGAGGTGGGCCAGCCCCACGCCAGCCGGTGCCTGCAGGACCTGCAGAAGAGCCCCTGCAAGGACCTCTTCAGCAGCTGCCTGCGGTGAGTGCGCTGCCCGGGCACGGGCGCCCAGGGGGGCTGAGGGCAGCCCCAACCGTCCCCTCTCCCCCCGCAGCCCCCTGCACGAGTACCTGAGCGGGGACCCCTTCGCCGACTACCGGGACAGCATGTATTTTGACCGGTTCCTGCAGTGGAAGTACCTGGAGAGGTGAGCGGGGAGGTCTGGGGGGGGTCTGAGGGGGTCTTTTGGGGGGGGTTCCGGGGGGTGACGTCCCCCGGGCTGTGCGTTTCAGGCAGTCGGTCACCAAGGACACGTTTCGGCAGTACCGGATCCTGGGCAAGGGCGGTTTTGGAGAGGTACGGCCACGGAAGGTGGACGGGGGGTGATGGGGGGCTGGCCGGGGGCTCAGCCTGCATCACCTTGTGTGTCCCCCCCCGCAAGGTGTGCGCCTGCCAGGTGCGGGCCACGGGGAAGATGTATGCCTGCAAGAAGCTGGAGAAGAAGCGGATCAAGAAGCGGAAAGGGGAGGCGATGGCTCTGAACGAGAAGCAGATCCTGGAGAAGGTCAACAGCCGCTTTGTGGTGCGTGTGGTGCTTTCGGGGGGGCCGGGGAGCCGGGGGGGGGGCCGGGGCCGGCGCTGATGGCCGGGCTGGGCGCGCAGGTGAGCCTGGCGTACGCCTACGAGACGAAGGACGCGCTCTGCCTGGTGCTGACCATCATGAACGGCGGCGACCTCAAGTTCCACATCTACAACATGGGCAACCCCGGCTTCGAGGACGAGCGCGTGATCTTCTACGCGGCGGAGATCTGCTGTGGGCTCCAGCACCTGCACCAGGAGGGCATCGTCTACCGGTGAGCGTGGCGTGGGCGCGGGGCGGCCGGATGGGACCACTCCGTGCTGAGCCCTCCATCCCTCTGTCCCTGCAGGGACCTGAAGCCGGAGAACATCCTGCTGGATGATGATGGTGAGGAGGGAGCTGCGGGGTCTGGTGCTGCCCGTGCTCGTGGCTTTGGGGATGGGTCTCTCTGTGCCTCCTGGGGGGGTCTCTGGCTGTGTTTTGGGGAGAACCTGTGGGAATGTGGGGTGGTCCTTCCTTGGGATGCTGCCCTCCGTGCAGGGCACTTTCCCTGGGATGATGCCCTCAACCCCCTCCCTGCCCCAGGCCACATCAGGATCTCCGACCTGGGGCTGGCTATCAAGATCCCCGAGGGCGAGACCATCCGCGGCCGCGTGGGCACCGTCGGCTACATGGGTGAGCGTGGGGGCTGCGCCGGCCGGGCTGGCCGGGGGGTCCCCGTGTCGTGGCCATGCCTGGCCGCTGATGGGTTTGGGGCCATGCCTCGCAGCCCCGGAGGTGATCAACAACGAGCGCTACGCCTTCAGCCCCGACTGGTGGGGCCTGGGCTGCCTGGTGTACGAGATGATCGAGGGGCAGTCGCCCTTCCGCGCCCGCAAGGAGCGGGTGAAGCGGGAGGAGGTGGAGAAGCGGGTGCAGGAGGACCAGGAGCCCTACTCGGACAAGTTCAGCGAGGATGCCCAGGCCATCTGCAAGATGGTGAGCTGGGAGCGGCTGGTCTGTGGGGGGCCGGGGCTGGCTCTGTCCCCCCGTCGTGACCACCCGTCCCCCTCCCCAGCTCCTGGCCAAGGACCCCAAGCAGCGGCTGGGCTGTGGGGCCGACGGGGCGGCCGAGGTGAAGCGCCATCCCTTCTTCAGGACCATCAACTTCAAGCGCCTGGAGGCCGGCATCATGACGCCCTCCTTCGTGCCGGACGTAAGGGCAGGGCAGGGGTGGGCACCCGCCGGGGGGGGGACGAGCCCCGCTCCCCCCGCTGACGGCTGTCGGGCTCCCGCAGCCCCGGGCGGTTTATTGCAAGGACGTGCTGGACATCGAGCAGTTCTCGACGGTGAAGGGCGTCAACCTGGACCAAACCGACAACGATTTCTACGCCAAGTTCGCCACCGGCAGCGTCCCCATCCCCTGGCAGAACGAGGTACGGGGGACGCGGGGCTCCGGGGGGGTCCTGCCCTGCCGCGGTGCCGCCAGCGCTGCCCGTGCCCGTCACCCCCGGTGACCCGACCCCCCCAGATGATCGAGACCGAGTGCTTCAAGGACCTCAACGTGTTCGGACCCAGCGGGACGCGCTCCCCCGACCTGGACTGGAGGCAGCTGCCCGAGCCCCCCAAGCGCAGCCTTCTGCAGAGGCTCTTCCGACGACACGTAAGAGATGGGGAGGTATTTTTTGGGGAGGGGGTGGCCTGGGGTGTCCCAACGCCCCCCCGGCTCACCACATGCCGTCTGTCTGTCTGTCCCTCGCAGCCGGCCGACTACACCATCGGCACCACCATCCACCCCCCGGCCCCGGCCGCCGTGAACTCGCACCCTCCCGCGGCCAACGCCGCCTGCCGAGCCCCGGCCCCCTCCTGACCCCTCTCGCCGTCCCAGGGGAGCCCCCAGCCCCCCCGTGCCCTCTCAGGGTTATCTCGGGCCGGCGCTGGGGCCGGGGTCCCCGGGAGATGCTCGCCGAGGCGGGATGCTGGCGGGGACGGACACGGGCTGCCCGCGCGGGCAGGGAGCGATGGAGGGACCGACCCCAACCCTGGCAGCCCCCCCCGCCCCCTTTGCCCCAGGCTGTTCTCGGGGGCTCCTGCAGGACCACCCCCGTCCACCCCCCCCGGGAAGGGGCCAGGGCAGGAGCCTATTTCTGCAGCGTTTGAGCCCGTTTATCTTATCGCCAGCTCCGCGCGCGACCTCTGCGGGCGTGGGGGGGGCTGCGGGTTTATCTGCGCTTTCCAAATAGAAACAAAGGCAGCCTTGGAGTGGGGGGACACCCCCGGCTCTCCCCCCAGCCCTGCTGCCGCAGGAGGGACAGGGTCACCCTGACAGAGCCCCCTCCCCGGGCACACGCAGCCTTCCCCGCTCCTGCTCCGGCCACCACCGTGTGAAACGGGCTCAGAAAAGGGAATTTTTTCAAACGCGGGGGGGCTCTCCTCATCCTCGTGGGACGGCTCAGGGCAGCCGTGGGGTGCCCCAGCCTTGCGCGAGGGGGGGGACGTTGCACGTGGGTGTGCAACGGGCAGCATCCGTGGGTGGGGGGGGCTGTGCTGGGGGTGCCCGGGACCCCCCCCCCCGCCCCGTGCCTTTGGGCCCCGGTGAATCTCTTTTTCCGGTGCCTTTGGTTTACATTCGAATCCGGGTTTTGTACATTTGTAGAGAGTTGTAAATATTTGTACGTTTGAGCGCCTGGATGTACATTTTTAAGCTAAAAGCTGCAAACGGAGCTGCGTGGTGACTTTGCGCGGGGACGGGGGGGGGGGGCGTTTTGTCGGGGATGGGGGCTCCGCGGGGCTGTTTTGCCTCCCCCGGTGTTTTCTCCCTCCTCCTGCCCCACGGGACGCGGGTGGGAGGGAGCTGGGTGCCCGTCCTGGAGCGGGGCCGTGCCGTCTCCCCGGTGTCCCCTCGCTGGGCTGCAGGACGCGGCCGTGCACCCCCTTTGCCCCCAGCACCCCCTTTGCCCCCAGCACCCCCGGCTGGGCAGGACCTGGCTCAGCATCACCAGCCGAGGGTCCCGGCGGGTCCGAGCTGTGCCTGGGGCCAAATCCTGCCCCGAGCGGTGCCGGAGCACACACGGGATCCACCGGCCAGACCGGCCGTGCTCCCTCCTGCCCCGACGGAGAAGCACCGTCCCGGTGCGCGAGGTAGGTGCTGGGACCTCAGCCCTGTCCCCGGTGCCGTCCCCGGTGCCGTGGTGCCGTCCCCGGTGCCATCCCGGTGCCGCGGGAGGGCTGCCGTCCCTTCTCCTCGCAGGCTCGGTGGACACAGCGGGCTCCCCAGCAGTGGGTGACAGCGCGGGACCCCCGGGGGACTGCTGGAGGAGATGCCGAGGTGACATCAGGAGCTGGTGAGGGTCTCGGGGGGGTGTCCCCAGTTAACCAGACCCTCCTGAGGGCCCTGGCTGCCTTTTCGGCACGGCTTCCCGGCAGGCTGGGGGTCTCGGCGTGTGGCTCCGGGGTCCGGCCACCCAGGGTGTTGACCTTGTGCACCGTGGCACGGTGTGACCGTCCCTGTGTCCCCTCCTGAGGGGCACAGAGGGGCTCATACCCCTCCAGCCCCCCCACCCTAGAGCCGCAGGGGTGGTTCTGCCCGGGCTGTTTTGGTTCTTTTCACAAAAAACAGCGTGTCCTTGTGCCGAGGCCTTGTGCCTGGCAGCGGCTGCTCCCTCTGGGATAACAGCGGTCCCAGATGGATCGCAGCCGGGGGCGTCTCCTAGCTGCCCCTGTCCCCTGCCCCGGGGGGCTCCAGCTGCGTCCCCAGCAGGGCAGGGCGAGGGGTGCGGGGAGCCGGGGTCTCCCCAGCTCTCCCCCGGTGCTCCATGTGCCTTTGGGTTGGGAGCTGGAACTCCCCAGCTCCGGGCTGCGGGGCTCAGGGATTTCAGCCCCCCCTGATTTTTCCTTCCCGCCACGTGCAGGTCTGTGGGGACGGGGTGGACGAAGCCCCATCGGGGGTAGAGCTGCGGCGGGACCCCGGGAAGGACGCCTGCAGCACCGCTCCAAGCCGGGATTTCCCAGTAAACGTTTGGGAAGGGGATGCCGCAGCTTCTGGCTTCCTCCCGGTCCCCCCAGCACCTCCATCTAATCGCCCGTCTCCGAGGGGGACGCGAGGGGTCTCCTCTTGCACGGCATGGAGAGGAGCCATCCCGGGGAGCAGCGGGACCGTTCCCGGATGGCAGGTAGGACCCGGCCCGTCTGTGGGGAGCTGGGGGAGGCAGGGGGGTCCCCGGGGCCGAGGCGCAGCGAGCGGCTGACCTCCCCCTCGGCCAAGTTGTTGCGACAGCGGGGAGGAAGGTCAGGTTCCCCGCAGGAGGGTGTGGGGCTGACGTCAAAGGAAGCAGCTGGTGATTCACGGGTTCTCGGGCGCGCGGGGCTCCGGGGCCGTAACTCATCCCGCAAATGGCATTTCATCCTTGAGCGTTATCGCGGCTCCGCCGCTGCCCACCGCTCCCAGCCCCACGCCGATAAACCGGCCCCTGGGGGGGGAGCGGGGGCTGCCCCTCGCCCCCAGCCCCGGGCTCAGCGCCTTAATGCGCTTAATATTCGGTGTTCTGTAGGGCGAAGGAGGCTGCGTTAGCGCGGGGCTCTGCGGCGCCAGGGAGAGGACTCTAAAACTCTTGTCCGTGCGACGTGCGTAAAGCATCCTTGGTGCTGCCCGGCCGCACGTGGCCGTCCCGGCTCCCCACCGGTCCCCGTGCGTGCGTGCGGGTGCCAGCAGTGCTGGGAGGTGCCACTCCGCGGGGTTTGGTCGCTGGGGCCAGTGCGGCCGGGGTCTGCCATGGGGTCTGGCCTGGGGGGACGCAGAGGGGCTGCCCCAGGGCTTGCGTGTGGCATCAGCTGGGGTCCGGCTGAGCCTGGCTCCGGTTATTCCGGGATGGTTGTGTTGTGAGGCCGCGTTGCCCACCGTTATCTGTTGTTATCTGTTATTATCTATTATTATCCGTTGTTATCCGCCTTTACCCGTTATTACCTGTCGCAGTTGGTTGTCGTCCCTTGTTATCTGTGGCTGATGATCTGCGCGGGCACAAGCCGTGCTGTAGCTCCCAGGTTTGTCCCTGGCGCAGGGATCGCCCGCAAAGCGCTGTACGAGCCGAGCTGGGGGGGGTGTACCTCGATTTGCTGCCCTCGGCTTGTTTTGGGAGCTGCCTGTGCCCCCCATGGCTGGCGGGGGGGCTGGCCGGGTGTCCGAGCCCATCCCTGCGCCTGCCTCGGAGCCCCGTGGCCCCCGGCAGCTGCGCGAGGAGCCGGGTCCGTCCTTGGCCCGCGTGGCCCTGCCGTAAGTGATGGCTCTTATCTCCCTGCTGACACGCCAGCATCCTTCAGCCGGCGCATTTAAGGCCGAGCGCGCGGGGAGGCCGGGGCAGAGGAACGCTCGCCGCAGAGACGCCCGCAGCCCACGGCTCCGCCTGCCCGGGGAGATGCTGCCCGCCACCTCCAAGCTCTGCGCCGCCATCTCCTACCGGCACCTGCGCAACATGACCGGTGAGGGGCCGGGGGCCGGGGGGGGGCTCCAGGGATACTCCCCCCACCCCATGCCCCGCTGCTTTCTGGGGTTCGTGTTTTATTGTCTCCACCACCCTCATTGCTCCCAGACCTGTTTCCGGGGTCTGAGGGGGGATTTGTCAAACGCAGGGCGTAGCTACAGGTAACGCTCCCGCTGGCTGCGGGGGTTTTGTTTTCTATGGCCATTCTCTGCTCCTCGGTGCTTTTCCCGCTCTCGTCCGCTCCTCGCATGCTGCGTGGCTCGGACCCGGAGCAAAGCCTGGGACGTGCAGGACAGTTTCCGTCCCGGAGCAGCGCGGTGGCATCCAGCTGCTCCCTCTGCCTGCAGGGGCTTCAGCGAAGGCGGCGAGCGGAGACTTTTTCAATGTTGTGTATTTAAATTGTGGGAGGAAAAAATGCAGCAAACCCCCCGGAGCACGGTGTGACGCGCTCTCTGCTCTCAGGTCTGAGAAGACAAGCGGCCGTGGCCATCAGCCAGGAGCTGAGCAAGCTCGCCCACCGCAGCGCGGGACCCAGCGCCTGGATTAACCAGGTCCGCAGAAGAAGCTCTTTGCTCAGTAAGTGACCGGTGCCCGGGGGGGTTCGGTGGCCCATCCCGCAGGGTGTCACCACCAGGGCGACGTCGTTACAGGCCAGGGCTCAGGGGAGCGGGTGGAGGAAAAACTGGTTGTGGGTCGCGCTGCTTTTGCTAAACAAACAGCGAAGGCGGGCAAGCGGTGGGAACGGAGGTTACTTCGTTGGGCACGGAGATGTAGATAAAGCTTATCTGTTGTTACGGTGTGTTAGTGAACGTGCAGAGTCTTACCCTCACTGCCGCTGCTCTCCCATCCCACGCAGGCTCCAGGCTGGAGGAGACGCCCTTCAGCGAGATGGAAATGTCGTACATCAAGCAGGGAGAGGAAGCCCTCCAGAAATCGCTCAGCATCCTCGGGAACCTGGACGGCTGGAAGACAGAGACGGTGGTGGTAGGTGCTCTGCCTTGCAGCAGAACGACGGGGTCCGCCCCTAAATACTTGTGATGCTCATTCCGCCTCCCCCTCTCCCAGGGTAACGGAGACAAAGTGCTGAGCAAGGTGCTGCCGGACGTGGGCAAGGTGTTCCGGCTGGAGGTGGTGGTGGACCAGCCCCTGGACACGGTCTACAGCGAGCTGGTGGACAACATGGAGCAGATGGGGGACTGGAACCCCAACGTCAAAGAAATCAAGGTGGGAAGCGTGCGTCAGACCCGCCTCAGCCAGGGCTTCGCACGCGCGTCCTGCTCTCGCTGGGGACAGAAGGGACAAAGGATCCCTGCGCCCGTCACAGTGGGAGCGCCGGGATTTCTCCGGCCGGTCTTTGGGAAATGAGAAGCTGGACTTTAACTTGTCCGCTTCTGACTGCAGATGCGGAGCTTGTTCTGCAGAAATCGCGGTGCTGCAGCCGAAGGGGATGGAGAGGTGGAGGGCTGTGGGGTCCTTACCCTGCAGGGACGGCGCTCGCAAGGGGGTGGGCCAGCTCTCCTGTGGAATTTACACTGTTACCAGGGGAGAAATAGCAGGGAAAAGCATTTTGCTCTTCCACAGCTCGTGTGGAATACGCGAAACACGTTCCCTTTTCAGCTATTGAAAACTAGTGCTCCGTATTCTGGGATGAAGCGCGTATTTGCAGTTTTTCTCACGGTGGGCATTGAGTTTCTGTAAGAGCACGTATTTGAACACAGTCATCAAAGCTCGCTTTTAGCCATGTTTGCAGTAAACACCTCAAATAAATAATTAACATTTTAATTCTAAACTCTCCAGATTCTCCAGAAGATCGGAAAGGACACGGTGATCACCCATGAGAAGGCAGCCGCTACCCCCGGTAACATCGTGGGACCCCGGGACTTTGTGAGCGTCCGATGCGCCAAGAGACGCGGCTCCACCTGCGTCCTGGCCGGCATGTCCACCAAATACGGAGCTATGCCAGAACAGGAGGGATTCATAAGGTAATCAATCGCCTTTTGTAGTCACTTACAGGGGCATTTAGTGAAAATACTCACACTGGCTTTTAGTCCAGGCTCAGAGCGGTTGGGTTTGTCTCAGACGCAGGAATTGCTAAGGAAACCCTCGTTCACACGCGCTTCAGCAGGGCTGTAACAGTGAGGCCATGTCAGCCGGTGGTTTCTGACGCGTGCCCTCCTCTCCTCCCCCAGAGCTGAGAACGGGCCCACCTGCATGGTCCTGCGCCCGCTGGCCGGCAGCCCCTCGCAGACCAAGCTCACCTGGCTTCTCAGCATCGACCTGAAGGTAGGTTTGGCCGGGAACCTTTCACAGCGGAGGCAGGACTGGCGATCGAGGCAGGCTGCGCTCACGGGCTGTCTCTGCTCCTCCGCAGGGCTGGCTGCCGAAGACCATCATCAACCAGGTTCTGTCCCAGACGCAGGTGGACTTTGCCAACCACCTCCGGCGGCGCCTGGCCCGGACGGTGGCCGCGGGCTGCTGACAGCAGCCCCGCGTTGGGGTGCTTTGTTCAGGGTGCAGTAGGGAATCTTGTAATGGGGTAAGTCAGACACAAATTAGTTACAGCCTGTGCTAATTAGACAAGGCCTTTAATAGTGGACACCACTAATTAATGCATAGTCTCAATAAATAAATACACAAAGCTTTATTTATTGAAACTTGGTTAGTTAGGGAGGGCGCAGGGGCCAGCACATGCTCATCGTGCAAATGCAGGACCAAAAATTTGAGCTAAGTCCTGCCTTTGCTCCACTGAGCATGTGCTGGCCCAGTCAGGCCCCTGCAACCTCCCTAACTAATTAGTTTCAATCAATAAATAAGGCTTTAATTAGTGGTGTCTGCTATTAAGGGCCTTGGCTAATTAGTTATTAGGGAGGTCCCAGAGAGCTGACGGGGAAGGCAGGAGGACCAGCACACACTCACTGGGGCAAACCTCAAATTTTATTCCCCTCCTTCCCCCAAAACACAAACACACCACTCACTCACTTACCTAAAAATTTTATTCCCTTCTCCCCCCACTGAAGCAGCTCTAATTTATTTTTCCTCTACAGACACACACACAGTGTCCAATTATTTATTCATTCAAAGCTCTGCGGTGACGATCGTTGTGTAACTCAACTCGTCAATGCAGTGAGCAGATCTTCAGCTCAGGAGATCCCTCAAGCGTGACCACCTTGAGTTTAAGCGTAGCTACTTTGAGGTTAAATCCCATTCATAACAAGTCACAAGAAAAAAAAAAAAACAACCAAAAGTAAGAGTTAAAGCCTTTATTTTTAAACTGGTTTCCAGTTTGTGGGGAAAAAAAAAATACAGTTTGGACAGAAGCCCAAATTTCAGTCATACATGCAGTAGTCTTGTTACAACACAATCCTTCTGGCTGGAAGCTGCTGGTTACAGTGCGCCACAGCAGAAGCGTCGGTGCTCCTTCTGCCAGTCTGTACGTACAGCAGGTGGGCCCAGCTCCAGCCCACTCCCACCGACACGCGACTGTTACAAGCCGGGTACAGCACAGGAGAAGTTACCTCAACACAACACTCGCTTCTTCAGCTAGCTACACTGTAAAGTTACCGAGGACTCCAAGAGATGCCCACACACAGCACAAGACATACTAGAACTGCATTCACTTAGACTCCAGCGTAGTGGTAGCGCGTGAATCTTCAGCAGGTAACAAATATACATAACGCCTGCCACAAAGAGCTGCGTTGGCTTCAGCGTGTTTGCGCGTTGGCCCATCGTCCCGAGTGATGCATGTTCCTCTAGAATAAAAACCACTTGACTGGATACCCACTGCGTCGTTTCTGTTAACGCTGCGCCGCCTCCTTCGTCTATGGCTCCCAGGGTGGACTTCGCCTTCCGTCCACTTCTGTCTCCACGTGGTACAGTACGTCTGCCAGCGTGTGCTCCACAACAGCACCCCAGCCCATGTCACTCATCTGCAAAGGGAGGGAAAGACAGCGCCAGTCACGACGTACAGGCTCAGGACAGAAGGTGACTAGCCCTGTTGCACAGCAGCATTCCAGCACTTTTTCCCTCCTGAAAACATTAGTGGAAGGAAAAAAAAAATTCTAAGTCTTTCCTTAAACACAAATTCAGCCCTCGTACTGATAAAAGAGAATAACACAGGAAAGAACAGAGACTTCATAATCTGTAAAGAGCACCTACTGTTTAGTTAAAACTTAGCTAAGTTATTTGTTAGGCTATCGGTCCTTAAATATTTTTAAATACAATCCTTTTGGCTACACTAACCAAGTACAAAGGCTGAAGAGGATGGATACAGCCTTGGTATGCATCAACTCCCACCGCCACAACAAAATCTCAGCCACCTTTTGTTTAAATACTGTAAGGCTATCCCAAAGTGGGGGGGTGAAATGCTTCAGTTACTACTTACCGGACGGTAAGTGATATCTCGAGGTGGATACTTGAAATATGGCCCAAAGTTTATAGAAACCTGTGGAAGACACATTTATCATTAGCTACAAAAAAGGGGCAGATGTCTTCAGTCCTCACCCCTCCCACTCCCGAGCCTGCCTGCACCCTGTGCAAGCCCACGGGAACAGACCTCCTTGGCACGAAAGGAGAGCCTTCGTTTGAGACCGTCACAGCACACAGCGAACGGCAGCAGCATTCCAGAGTCGCTTCACTAAAATAATTCCCATCTTTCCTCTCCACTTGCTTGACACGCTCCCAGAGCGCCCACACTCTCCGCAATACTAAAACTACGATGGGCTTAGAAATTCTCCTTTGAAGCTACGTCACTTACCGTGCAGCCTTTGTATAAAGAAATGGCAGGAAAATAAACTCCTTCGAAGATGTCTTTAAAGGCAATTCCTTGGCTGGCACCATTCTTGAAGAATATTATCTGAAAAGAAAAATGAAGAGGGTTTGTTTTTTTTTCCCCCCCATCGATGCTTTCCTGACCTTCCTCATGAACTCCAAAGCATTCCTCGAGAAGCAGCTCCCCTTTGCCTGGTGCCAGACAATTACTCAAGTGACAGCAATAACATTACGAGCACAGGGCGCAGCTGGTTTGCTAAGCTCACATTTATTGTTGCCTTAATAAAAGCATTCTTTTTGATGAAGAACTAATGATCAGCCTCCCTTTGTGCTCATTAAGTGCAAGTGATTAATACCTTCAATAAGCCAGTCTCAGCAGGCCCTCCACTCTTCCCCAGGTTCTGCATCCTCCACCCACCAGCGCTTAACTTACCTGGCTTCCAGGTGCTTGCTTCAGGCTCTTCTCCGCTTTGTCCACAAAGTCCTTCTCTTCAAAGTACAAGTAGCTTTTGAATTTGATCAAAGCCTGAAATATTAGAAAACAACCACTTCAGACACAAGCCAGAAAAACCGTTCCCTTTAGTGACGTATTAAAGAACAGCAGATGTAGAGGAGCCCCGCTCTGGGCCAGGTGTGCCTGTTCCCCGTGAAGAGCGATTCACACATCTCAAATATTTGAGAATCAGGAGGGGAAGAGAAGATTAAACGAGATGTGGGCACTCTCAGTGAGTAGTCCCCGCACAGTCTTCCCTTGCAGAGACCCTGGGTGGTTCTGGGTATTTTGTTTTCTTGAGATCAACGCTTTGGACCACTCTGCTATGAACCACAGCGGTACGCAGAGGTAGGACGGACAGGATGCACTCAAAGGGGACAAAAGTGAGGCTAGAGCAACCTGTTTTCCACTTGTCACCTGGCCAACCCTTAATCCCACAGTGAACTCCACACCTCACCTTGTCTTTGTAAGTGTCAGGCAGCGATTTGGCAGTCTCGGTATCTTCTGGAAGACTGATGTAAAAGCCCAGTATATCACCCTGTCCGTAGCCAGATGAATAGTGTTTCCCTATCGACTGGTGAAACTTTGTTCCCTTTTTGCTGCGCCAGGAGTAACTGAACTTGTCATATCCCAGAGGCGCCTGGAGGTTCCCTGCAGAAACCAACGTTTCTTCATGAACATACACAGCGGAGCAGGAGCGCCTCTCTGCGTCCCACTTCAGGTTTTGGAACAGCAATTACATTCAGTTACCAAAAACGACTGCCATTAGTACAAACGCGTTGACTACAGCGTTACGCAAGGTCAGGCATAAACCAGCATAAAGGGTCCACCCCTACTGCAGTTCTGCATGGTTTAGCTCAGCTGCAGAAAGAGTTTCCCCTTAAGAAAAGCAGTGAAGAAGCAGGCAAGCTGAACTCAACTTACCCTCCTTACGTCTAAATTACTGGGGAAAGAATTACAGGAACCAGTTGGAATCCGCTGCTAAGAAATATTTGGTAAAGTTATTTACCTAGTGGCTGTGACCAGCCCAGTCTGGCAGCTGTGTCCGGAGGCATCTCATCCATGGATATTTCAAAGTACCACGCTCCTTTCCGCACTCCATGCGAGGCTCGTACCATTGAATAGCCCTTCTCGCCGATAACAGTCAGTCTGTCATCAGAGATCTTCAACTGAGGAGCTGCGATGGATGAGAGGATACGAGCTGCTCATTTGCGATTTCTAACATGCAGTCATGTCAAAAGGCAAGCGGACACACAGAAGTGGATTTAACATTTGCACCTCTTAGAGCAATTATGTCCAAAACCTCAATAACTGGTGATGTGAGGCTACTGAAGACGGCTGTACAACTTGCATAGGGTGGGCAAGCTTCGTACCTCGGTCGTGCAGTGCCAGGAGGACTCGTTCATACAGGCAGGCTCTGTAGAGGTCCCCAGGAATAGGCTTTCCTGCCCAACAGTCCAGCTCCAGTTTCTCCGGGTCGGGTGCGTGGGGGTCAGGCTCAGCCAAGATGTAACGATATCCATCTTTATTAAAGGGGTGTTCCAAAGGATAACCGTGGGGTGGTAAGCGCTGAGCGGAAAACAACGGGTCGCTGTGAAACATAAAAGCTACAGGTTGGCATCTCACGGTGGCGATGGTTGAGTCACGCATCAGCCCAGGACAGAGCTGTATCTGCAGCGCTCACCGCCTGCACGCCGCTCCGCTTCCAAAACAGTTGGTGCGGAATGAGCATATACTCATCTACGAAATGAGCGTATACTCATCTATTCCAGCTAATTTCTAGCATGTGACCTATCAATACGATCACAGGGTTATGGCACGATTCCCCATAAATCCACCAAGGGCAGAGACAGGCGGGAGGCAGGTTAAGGCATCACAAGTGAAGCTGTCGCACCGACCAGCGTACAACACCTCGCTATAGATGCTCATCACTGTGCCACAACGTTGTCTTTCCTCTTACCTTCTGGTTTTCTTGGCTGTTCCCGTGGTCCCTCCGTCTTGCTGCTTGCGCTTGGCTCCCCGTCCCTTCCCACTGCTTCCAGCAGCAATTCCCCCTAGACACAGAAACCGGGGATATTAAGCAGCCGATGACCAGAGGGAGCCTGTGAGCATGGAATCTCCACAAGCAGAAAGGGGCAGAAGCAGCCAAATTAAAATCAGTTCAAGAGCTCAAGTACCTTCCTCCACAGTTAAACTTGAAAACAGACTTTACTGAAAATGAGCACAGCAAAACCCAGAACTTTTATGTAGCTTCTAGTCAAGTTTTGAAATGTCTAAATTTAGGGTGGAAGCTAAGTGAGATTTATCAAGAAAATGAGCTCAACTCAAGATGTTAAGGTGAGGATTAAGCATCTTTTCTGTCACCAAAAGATCTACGGACAGCAGCATTGGGATCCACTTCAAAAGCATTATTATCGCCTTTCATGGAGATTCCAGTCACAGTTCAAATTTATTTCTGCAAAAGTAGCAGAAAATCCAACCTACAGCACACACTATCTGATTTTAAGCAAAGTCATTGTCCCAGCGACACACTATGCTGGAGGAACACTCTGCCGCCGATAAGCAATGAGCACTTAACGTTAAATTTCCATCTATAAAACAAAACACACCTAAGTTGAGGAAAAATGAAAAGCAATAGAGGTGTTTCTCTTCAGCATTACCGAAATCACCACTATGATTGAACAGCACGTCGTTTGGCATTACAGCACTCACTTTTTACTCACAAATAAAACCATAGTATAGGAAGAGCTACGCATTAAATGTAATCAAACCAATATAACGTTTTAATACATTAAACTGTATGCTCATTTTATCATTACACTGTTTCCAAAAAGATCACTACTGATTTCCAAGGAAAGCTACAGAATTTTTCTGTACTGTAGATAAACACCTTCACGAACCACATACTGTGTCGTAACTAAAAATATAGTCAGCTTTTAAATTATCAGCGCTCCCCTTAGAGTGTAAGGGATCCAAACCATTGAAGGAATACCATATTCTGCACAAACATGACATGATCTCAGCTGCACTTGCTAGTTTTAGTCCAGACATACGTTTAGGGTTCTCCAGCTTGTCACCACTTATTTACCCAAACAACCAGAATATCGCACCAGCTCACAGATTCAGACCACTTATTTAGGCATTAAGATTTAAAACTACAAAAATATCAGGCCAAATCATACAAAGTAAAAACAAGCATAAGTGAAAATAAAACTTTAAACCAGTCAAGTGAGGCAGAATATGACAATTAAAAGCTTCTAACTGCTAAAGATTAAAACACGAAATTGTTTTGTATTAAGGTATTATGGCAATCACATCAGGGCACGCATTTGATTTTTAATTGACTTTAGCTTCCAAGATAATTGAGCAAAAAAGCTTTGCAAACGACAATACTTAAGTTTTAGAAGCTGAAAGGTAAATATTCACCTCCCAAAGAGGCTCCACCTGTAAGAACAGAAGTGGCACCACATATCTGTCAATCTTCCAGAAATTAAAGAAAAAACAACCAGTGCATGAAGTGGAGACAATACAGCCTTAGACATTACAGTCCTGTTTTAAAAAGCCCCCAACTCCCGTTAGGTACTACTAATCTCCCGTTAGGTACTACTTGAATGTGTTTAATATAGAGCGGTGTAGCCTTGCACACAAAGAGATCTCACCAGCAGTTAATATTACCACAGTGAGATGACTATAACTAATCCCAGCGAGCTAGGCAAAGTTGTTAGCACAGCTGTCATCCTGCAAAACGGAACAACAGGCAAATGCAAGCAGTGATCGTAAGGAATGATATATACTTTCCCCCGACTACTTTGAAATCTCAGAGTGAGGGAGACAGGAAATGTGGATAATACAAGTAGGTAAATTGTAAATCATTATGGAAGAAAACTGACAAGCTCAGCTTTCTTGCAAGCATCTCGATTTCGTTGGCTGCAGTAAGGTAAAATTAATCTATCTCTATAAAAAAGCATGGTGAGATTGGCTGAACTTATTTTGAACACAATAAGCGTAACCTCAGTTCACCTGACAGGTTTAACTGCAGCATCTCAACTGACGTAACTGCACAGACACCCAGCTGTAGGACTGGGAAAATACAACTTAATCACAAACATTCAAAACCCGCCTGATTAAAGAACTTGCCATTTAAGCTTCCGCTCGTGGATACAGCATTGTTCTGTTTCTGGTTATCATATGCAGGACCAATATTAGCAAGATCCTGAAAGAGATAAAAAAATCTGATGTATACTCAGTCAAACTCGCCGCTCAAAGCCTGAACACGGCACTTCCAGGTGCCAGAGTACTCCAACACATCGCTTGGCACAGGCCAGGCTCACAGCGTGGCTTGGCTAAGTCTTGCTCATTTGCGTAAATCGCCAGCAAAAAGGACCCCCACCCCTTCCTCCCAGCTCCCCACGGCACACTTTCCTTCCATCCCTAATTACATACTTGGTCTAAAAGTCCAAACTTGGGGTAATCTTCTTCTGGGTCTTTACTCCCTGGGTCTGGATGCTCTTTCACCAAGAATACATCTCTTTCTTTACACTAAAATAGAGGAGGAGTTTAAGTTACACAGGGTAAGATCATATCAAGTTCATTAAAAAGTGTTTAAACCAGAGTATTTACTATTAATATGTATATCAATTACATAGGAAGCATTAGAATCTTCACCAGTCACGACAGCAGACAACCGTACCAGTCGCAGAAAATCCTCCACGAATTTAACTCCAAATACCTACCATAGTTTTGACAATATTATTAGGCCACGTCATTTTCCCAGGTCTCTGTCGTGTTGTCATACACTCCCAGTATTTATCAATAAATGGGATAATATCCTGTAAAAAAAATAAATATAACCGAGTCTTAACAGTGTGGGTCTGAAAGTCTTGCTGCCAGTATTCGTTTGAACTTGCTCTTCACTGAAATGACAGCTTACATAAATCCGTGATTTTTCTAACAGCCATACCTTATCTTTTGAGAACATCGTTTTTGGGTGCTCATCTTGTGTCCTCGACTGCCACGTTAAGTTGGCCAGAGCACTAAGGCACATTTCCTTGAGATCTTAAAAACGAAAATATACCAGAGCTGGGATTACACTTCATGAAGATCACACACACTCGTGCACACCGCGATTATTAACCACACAGCACCCTTGCTATCTTGAGTAACACTAAAACCCTCTCAAGTTCTGTCCTAACTCACCAGCCCTCACTGAACAGATCTTAATAAGTTAGTATCAAAACAGCAATATATTTTTAGAAAAAGCTGCACATGCTTGTTGCTATTATGGAATTTTTGGGTCATTTTTGAGAAGTTTCAGCAGAACCCTCCCACCGACTTTAGATAAAATGAAGCCTCTGGGATTAGCTTGCACAACATTTCAATGAATATGCTTTTACACTTACTTGCTTGTTTTCTTAAGAAATACGTGTTCCCACTGTGATGGCAAACGTTGCAATGGAAACTGTAGTTGGTCATGAAGGGCAGACACGAGCTGGAAAAGAGCGTGCTGATTTGTGAGTGTACACATTGCTACATCAGGTTAAAAAATTAAGTATTCTTTACTACATCGGGTTAAGAAATTCCAAGTTAACAAATCAATTTTTCTCTCTCTCTCTCCAAAACTAGAAACACCTTACAGGTTCAATGATATTTTCATCAAATTAGGATTACCACAGGTGTCAAGAAGAGCGACAAAGCTCTTGAGAAAAATGTAAGCAAGCTAAGCTTCTTGGTTTAGAGAAGTCTTGAAATTCATTCAGCAAAATAAGAGACAACAACCCAGAAGCTCTGGACAAGGAGCTCCATCTGAGTCAATTAATTTGAACTGGAAGTCTACAGTACTTTTTAGGGACAAAATACAACCAAAAAAGTTAAGTTTTAGTAAGTCTAAGGTCAGTCCCACATAGGTTCTAGAAAGCAAGCTAAATTTACTTTTCACTTACAGGAAGATTTTATTTTTTGTTCACACCAATTGCAAACCTCTGTTGAAGCCCCTTCTGCTTTTCAAAGAACATTTACAGGCCTCTAAGGCACTAAGTCCAGGGGTGGCTCTGACAGTCCTGAGGTCTGGACAAAGATACTTTTAAGCTGAAATGTATGAACATAAACACTTCCTGCTGTGTTAGGTAAAGCTTCTGTTATTTACATAACACACTGGTTTTCAAGTGTCCAAGGACCTGGACAGGGTCCCAGTCCTTGGGAATTTCCACTCAACATACTTCGATTTTTGCTGACCAAAGTTTCATGCCCAGCGCTTAGCAGAGCTTACGTACGTGGTATCAATGCCAAATGTGTCTGCCGTGAACCACTTTGTACAAATTCCACACTGCAGCTCTATCTCTCCAAGCTGCCGTCCGTTCTCTTCATCCACTGAGCCTGCCTGAGCATCCAAGGCTTCGGAGTTATCCCCGGCAGCTTCCTACAACCAGAGCAGATCAGCAAACTTGGACTGGCTTAAAGATTGAATCAGACAGGAAAGAAGTTTTGTGCAGTAACCTGTCAAGACAGGAAAATTTAGAGGGAATATTTTTTTCCCCCTAATACACAGCCAGGCTGTGAGCGAGCTGGAACTATTTTGCAGATTCAGAACTAGTCAGGTAGGTAAGCATTTAATTTCCGAAATAATTCTTTAAAGAACTAAAACTGGAGTTAGCAGGATGGAAAGTCCTTGTCTGAACCACAGGAACATGTTCAGATTTTGTTTTTTCAATAACTACCTTCTCACCTTGTATATCTTTGTCTTACCCCTGACTTAGGACTAATAAGCATCCTTCGTTTTCCAAGATTAGCAACATGTCAGGCATTGCCAAACACCATTTTTGTTAAACAGAAAAACCTTACCCGTTGAAAAAAAATGCTATGTTCTTTTTCTATGCCACATACAACCCATGGCTATTTCACGTCTTTGCACCTCCCTTGACATCCACGCAAAGACACTACATCACTACCAAATAAGAATCCTTTGGGAAAATGTGCTAGTGAGGAGGAAAAAAGGAAACTTAAATGGGAGAGGGCTAGCGGTTTGGTGAACGGGTATCCCAAAGATAAGCCTCGGCCTGCAACAACCCACAAGAAGAAAGGCCGATTTCCACGTCCAGGATCCCCAGCTCTCACAGGCCTGCACAGACTCCACTACAAGGGCAGCTCTTCTGCAGGGACAAGCAAAATGTCCCAGCAAGGCCGTCCATGCCGCATCCTCACCGCCAGGCTGCACGTTCAGCTTTGGCCGCTCTCACATAATCCCCCGCCCCAGCTCTGCAGAACTCACCCCCGAGGACTGTGCCTCTCCCAGCGAGCCCCGGCCGCCCGCAGCCACCTACCAGGGGGTCCTTTCCGTTGGCAGACTCTGTCTCCAGAGCTGTAGCAACATCGACCAGGGCGGCATCCCCCCTGCGTGAGAGCAGAAACGAGTTCCTGAGAGGGGTCCCCACCTCAGTCCTGGCGGAATCATGTGGCCTGGGGCAGCCTGGGGTGGACTGGGGCAGCCTGGCCCTGGGGCCTGGCATGGACTGGAGCAGATGGGCCTGGACTGGGGTAGCCTGGGCCCAGGGGCTGGCACGAACTGGAGCAAACTGGGGCAGCCTGGGCTCAGGGGCTGGGTTGGACAGGGGCAGTCTGGGACCAGGGCCAGGAGCAGACTGAGGCTACCTGGCCCTGGAGCCTGGCATTGACTGGGGCAGCCTGGGGCTACCTGGTCCTGGGGCCTGGTACGGCCTGCAGCAGACAAGCCTGGACTGGGGCAGCCTGGGCCCAGAGCCTGGCGCGGACTGGAGCAGACTGGGGCAGCCTGGCCCCAGGGCCTAGCGTGGGCTGGAGCCTCCCTGGCAGCAGGGGCCGGGAACCCTGGGCACCCCCGGTGTCGCTGGGGCCAAAGGACCACCCGCAACCCCACTGCTCCCCGGGGAAAGGTGAGGGCACCCCCCGGTCCCCTCACGGTTTCCAGGGCCGGGGGGTGCGTGTGTGTGGGAGGGAGCTGGGCCCGCGCCGGCGAGCGGGCAGGGGGGGCCATACCCGGTGTCGGCGTCGGTAGCGCCCGGCTCGGGCGGGGCGGGAGGCTCGGGGGCGGGCGGCTCGGGGGCGGGCTCCGCACCCTCGGCCGCAGGAGCCGCGATCCCCGCCGCGGCCGCCGCCGCTGGCGCCGCCGCCATCTTCCCGCCGCCGCGCCGCTCTCGCGAGAGTCCCCGCTTCAAAGGGCAACGGCCGGAGGTGGGGACCACCCCGGGGCGGGGCTGCGGCGCCACCTGCCGGCGGCCGCCGGGAAGGACACGGGGGGCCGTGGCGTCACCCTTCTCGTCCGTGACGTCACCCTGCTCGGCCGTGACGTCACCCAGCCCGGAGCTAGGCGGGGGCTGGCTCCGAGGGGACAAACCGGAGGTGCCCAGCGGGGCGGGGGGGGTGCCACCGGCAGCGCCCGCGGGCTCCTCTCCGGCCCCGGCCCCGCGCCGGGGGGTCCCGCGGGAAGACTCAGCACGTTTTCCCCCGGGAAGGAGCAGTGTCGCCGCCACAGAGACCCCCCTGCTCGGCTCCGCACCCCTCCCGGGGCCGGGCCCAGCCATGTGTCCCCGCGGCCGCCCTCGCTGGCTCTGCGGCGCTAAAAGCTCACGGAGCCGTCGCGTCCCTCCGCCCGGCCCAGCAGCTCCCCTGCCCCAGCCCCATCGCCCCCCCACCGGGGCTGGCATCCCCCCGCCCGTGGCTGGCATCCCCCCCGCACCCAGCGGCCCCTGCCTGGACGGGCCTGGGGGGGGCGACCAGGACGATGTCCGCGGGTACCCTGGGTCCCGGTGCCTTCTCCAAGGAGCAGGACAGGAGCGCAGCGGCGGGGTGCGGGTGTTGTCCCAGGGGTACCAGGTTCTGGGCAGTGCAGGGCGCTGGGGACAGCGGTGTCCCCGCACAGCGAGGGGGTGGCCGTCACCCCCCCGTCAGGGCCGAGCCGGAGAGAGCTGGTGATGGGGGCGAGCGCAGGAGGGATGGCTGGAGAGAGGGATGGGGAAGAGGAGGGATGGGGAGACGGAGGGATGAGGCAGGGAGGGAAGGACGGGGAGAAGGAGGGAGGGAGAAAGGCAGGAACGGGGGAGATGGAAACGGGGAGGGATGGCGGGGGATCAGATGGGGGTGGAGGGGAGGGAGAATGGAGATAGGGACGGAGGGATGGGAAGAGTGACGGCGAGAAGAGGGGAGGGAGGGCGGGCGGGAGGGGGCCGGGGCCGCGGGGAGGGGGCTGCCGGGGCCGCCCGGGGCGGCGCTCGGGGCCGCTGTACAAATAGTGCGGCTGCGGGCGGCCCCTGCAGCCATGGGGGTCCCGCAACGCTCCGCGCCCGCGCTGCTGCTCTGCGCCCTCGCCCTGCTCCGCCCGGGCTGCGCACACACCCGGGCACCCACCCGCGCCCCGCCGCGCTGCCCCGCGCTGATGCTGCAGCTGCTCCGCTCCCCGCCCGCCCCGCTCCGCGCCGCCGCCGCCGCCGCCTTCAGCCTCTCCCCGCACGGTGAGTGGGACCGCGGCCCCGCGACAGCCCTGTCCTGGGACCCGCCCTGTCCCCAAGACCGGCACTGTCCCCGGGTATCCCTGTCCTGGGACCCACGCTGTTCCCGAGCATCCTTGTCTTGGGACCCGCACTGTCCTGGGACCATCACTGTCCCAGGGACCATCACTGTCTTCGGGCATCCCTGTCCTGGGACCCGCACTGTCCCCAGGACCAGCACCATCCCCGAGCATCCCTGTCCCTCGGACCGACACTGTCCCCGAGCATCCCTGTCCTGGGACCCGCACTGTCCCCAGGACCAGCACCATCCCCGAGCATCCCTGTCCCTCGGACCGACACTGTCCCCGAGCATCCCTGTCCTGGGACCCGCACTGTCCCCAGGACCAGCACCATCCCCGAGCATCCCTGTCCCTCGGACCGACACTGTCCCCGAGCATCCCTGTCCTGGGACCCACACTGTCCCCAGGACCAGCACCATCCCCAAGCATCCCTGTCCTTCGGACCGACACTGTCCCCAAGCATCCCTGTCCTGGGACCCGCACTGTCGCCACGACCCGCACTATCCCCAGCCATCCCTGTCCCCAGGACTGTCACCATCCGCAAGCATCCCTTTCCTCGAGACCAGCACGGTCCCCAGGACCCACGCTGTCCCCGAGCATCCCTGTCCCTGTCACCAGCACTGCCCGGTGCTCTCGCTGGCTTTGGGGGCTCGGGGTGGATGTGGTTGCATTCCCCCCACCCCTGGGCTCCCACGGCAGGGCCCGTGCCCCGGCAGCAGGTGAGGGCAAAGCTGGGGGTCCCCTCACCGTGCCCCTTGGCTTTCAGGCTCCCTGCAGAACGGCTCCCGCTGGGCGCTCTCCTTCGACATGTCCTCCCTCTCTAGCAGCCAGGAGGTGAGTCTGGCCGAGCTCCGCGTCCGCCTGCCCGGCCTCTCTCCATCCCACGACATCCCCCTGGACATCTACCACAGCCGGCGGCAGAGGTGCCGGGATGGCAGGACCTGCGCCCACCAGCTCTTTCTGGGCACCGTGGCTGGCAGCCCCTCTTCCACCCAGGCCTCCTGGAAAGTGTTTGAGGTCACCAGCCTGCTCCGGTCCTGGCTCCACCAAGCCGTGGCCCCCGGACACCACGGTCCCATGGGAAAGGAGCAGTGGGAGGCGAGTGGGTCTGCCACCCCGGCCACCGCCACGATGCACTTGCCCACCTCGAATGATGCTGGCCACGAGGAGCCAGCCCTGCCCCAGGATGTGACAGACGGAGTCCTGCTGCTCGTCTTCTCCAGGGACAAGTCTCCGGGAGACCACAGCCTCATCAGGACGGCGGAGACCTCCAAGCATGTCATGCGTGACAGCGGCTCCCAGGGCGTGGGGACTCGCCGGCACCGCAGGAACAGGAAGGAGAAGCAAAGGATCAAAGTCAGCGAAGCTGCCGCTGCCGTCCCCAGGGAGGAGGGCAGGTCCCTGTGCAGGAGGGTGGACATGATGGTGGATTTCGAGCAGACCGGCTGGGGCAGCTGGATCGTCTACCCCAAAAAGTACAACGCCTACCGGTGCGAAGGGCAGTGTCCATCACCCGTAGACGAGACCTTCAAGCCCACCAACCACGCTTACATACAGGTAAGAGGGGGGCGCTGCCTCCGCACCCCCGGCCCCACCGGCCCACGGCAGGGGGGTGATGCTTTGCCCTTCCCGTGTCTCCCCACAGAGTTTGCTGCAGCTCTACAAGCCCAACCAGGTGCCCTGTCCCGCCTGCTCCCCGGTCAGGATGAGTCCCCTCTCCATGCTCTACTACGAGAAGGGCGAGATCGTCGTCCGCCACCACGAGGACATGATCATCGAGGAGTGCGGCTGCAACTGAGCCCAGCTCATCCCCTGTGGGAAGGGGCACATCTCTGCCCAGAAAGTGTCCCCGTGGGCTGCCCAACACGCAGACCAGAGCATCGCTGAGCCCCCATCACCTCCCACACGCCCGTGGGTCGGTGAAGCCCTGGCTGTGCCAGGGGAGGAGGAGTGCGGTGCCCGGGTGTTAGCGGCTCTGCAGCACTGCGTGTGCACGGACGGATGCAGGCTACGCGTGGGGAAGCCATCAGAGACCTCACAGCAGCACCGAGGTGGTGGGTGCCGGGCCAGCCGAGGGCTGGTGCTGCTCCGCAGAGGCAGGAGCCGGGGCGCAGGGGCTGGAGTGGCAGCAGCACCGCTCCCTGCCATGACATGCTGCTGGCAGCGATGCTCCGTTTGCCTGCGATAGGTATTGCTGGTAGCTACAGGCTCTCGGCCGGACACTGCAGCACCGGCGTCTGCTCACGCTGAGCATCTGCACTGTCAGGATTGTCAGTCTCCCCCGGGATTCTCTTAAGACTTCTGTTATATTTCTATTAAAACTCTATCAGATTTCTATTACAGTTGAGGTGAGTTAATGTGGTTGCCCAGTGTCCAGCGGCAGCAAGGCAGGGGTTCATCTCAGCCTGCTCCTGCCCTGAAACACCCAGGCTGAGCACAGCGCCGGGAGGGACGGAGCCGGGAGGAGCTGGCTGGCAGCAGGCAGGGGGGCAACGACCTCCATCATACACGCTCCTCGCCCAGGACCACGCAGGAGTGATGCAAAAGATGGACCTGGGGCTCCTGTGTCCCTCTCCAAAGCATCATCTGTTCACCAAGAGCCAGAGAGGGTTTGCACGGGCAAGCGAGGTGCCCCTGGCAATAGGGCAGCCCCACGGTCGGTCTCGGTGGGTCTGAGCACCCCCCAGCCCTCCTGCCTGCCCTGAACATCTCGGCTCACACACTGCTTTCCTCCGTAAACCCACGGCTGCGCTCAAAGCTTTTCCACTGCTCGCTGGACGGGGCTCGTGGTTGTGTAATTCATCAATAAATTATATACATTAAAAACGCCTGGTAGATTGTGCTGATTCCCACAGCCTGTTTTTGCAATGGCATGGTCTCTCAGGGTGCGATTCCCCCCATCTCTCCCCCCATCTGCTGCACCCAGAGGCTCTCCCTGCCCCGGTGGGACCTGGCTGTAGCTCCGTTACCGCCCGGCGTTGCCGGTTTTGCCGTATGGCTCGCCAGCAAAACCAGCACAGCCAGGCAGTAACACCCAGAGCGGGTGGGCTGCTACCGGGACTTGCCAGAGCAAGGGGGTCCCCTGGGACGGAGCGAAAGGTGCCCAACAGCTCCGCGAAGAGGGAAGTCGGGGTGACATAACGAAGAAGCTGCTCCCACCCCCATGGGGGGCTGCTCGAGATCGAGCGGGGAAGCACCTGCAGCCTGCGAGGAGAAGGGCTGAAGGGATTTTCCACCTTTGTTTGCCCCTCGGAGATAAGGGGAAGGGCCACATTCCCCAACAGCCGTTAAATTCATTAAAATTAAATTAATTAACATCACTAAGTGATTTTAAGCCATGCGCAGTGGCCAGGGCAGGCAGCTCTCCTCTGGGGCACCCACCCAAAGGGGTGGGGGGCTGGGAGCCCCAGGCGATGCTCAGGGTCTCCGGTGCCCCCGGGGTGACCGCGTACCCCTATGTGCGAACCCTGGGGGGGGGTTGACGCTCCTCTTGGGGCAGCGAGGGTCCGTCCCCAGGTTTGGGGAGAGCCCGGGCTCCCCCCATCGCAGCCGTGGGTCTGCGGTCCCCCGTGCTCACAGCTGCCCCCTCCCACGGCCGCGGGGGGGGGACACGGCTCAAGCGCGGGGACCCACCGCTGGCCCCCGGCTACGGGCAGCGAGGGGACAAGCGGGTGGCGGAGGGGACAAGCGGGTGGCCGGGAGGGGGCCGTCCCCGTCCCGCCCCTCCTGGGACCACCAGCCCCGACTCCACATCCCGGCCCAGCCTCATTATCCCCAATCCACATCCCGCCGGCGGATAAACACAGCGCGTCTGGTCCCCCCCCGCGCGGACCCTCCCCGGCGGATCCCGACGGCGCTTCACACCGCGGCCGGCCCGTCATTAGAGGGTCATTTGCAGGAGCTGCCCTGGGCGGGCGAGGGAGGGCGGGCTCAGCCCCGGCAGGAGGCAGATGCGCACAGAAATCTCCAGGTCTGATGAAATAAACGGAATTTCTTTTCGCCTCTTCCTCCGCAGGTTTGCTACTCCCCCTCAAAAAACCCCTCTGGTCGCACCAGCAGTGAAGCCGGGGGGTGTGTGTGTGTGTGTCTCACTCTCCCACGCTCGCTCCCCAGCTCCTCGCCCCCCCGGGGACCCCCTCGCTCTCCCCAGCCTCCCCCCGCGTCCATCAGCCTCGCTGGAAGCCGTATCTCGGCGACCTCTGCCCCTCCATCAAAGCCTGTCTGGAAGCGGGCAGCGGGTTCAAAAGTTGTGGCGGGGCAGGGGGAGGCAGGCAGCCCTGCCCTGGGGAGAGCCGGGTGGAAAAAGAAAGGCTGTAAGGAAAACATCAAAGCACGGAGGGTGGCAATAAAGCTGCACCACTGTGCTTAGGATGTGTACCTTGCGAGCCCGGCTTTGCAGGGCTCGGGCTGTGAGCGGAGACCTGGTCCCTGAGCGGAGACCTCGGTGCCTGGCCCTTCTCCCGCCCCAATACACATCAGCTGGTGACAGAGGGAGCCCAGACACGCAGGACAATAAATGGGGGTCCTGCGCTCCTGCAGGCATGGCCGGGCCCCGCGCTCGGCACCTTTCCAGCGACCGACGGGACCCTTCGGTACCCCCGGGCCACAGGCTGCTGGGGCAGGGACACAGCAAAGGGGACACGGGGGCTTTCACCCCACTCCTGCTGCGTGGGCAGGGAATGGTCTGGCTGGCACACGCGGCCAGACCCTGCTCTCACACGCAGAGATGCTCTCGTGAGCCTCGCATGGGCAGAAGGGACTGGAATTTGCACCAGTTTCTCAGAAACCCAGCCGCGGGGGCTCGGGCAGCGTCTCGTCGCCCTCCCAGAGGTGCTGGGGAGCTGGCAGGGTCCCCGCTCTTGGAAGGGCTGGCTTGGCTTTAGCATGCTTCCGCGTTGGCATGGGAAGGACGGAGCCTTCCCAGCGCAGGGAAAGTTTTCTGGCAGGGAAAGTGCACAGGTTTTTATGGGAGCTGCAAGACTCGGATACAGGCAGCAACTGCTCAGGGAGCACAGGGCAGCCTTGGCCCGGCTGGGATGAGGATGAGGAGCTGCGGCCCTGCCTGCCTCCCAGCTCCCCTCGCCGCACACGGGGCCGGACCCTCGCAGCCCCCGCACTCCCCCCGAACACGAGCGAGAGCAGCATCTGTTGCCAGCGACGGCACCGAGCGGCAGCCACCACCCGCGTGGTACCCGCGTGCCAGCCGGAGCCCATCCCTCGGGAGGAGCAGCACGCGGTCGGGGAGGGGATCGAGGCTCAGTTTACTTTGGGCGCACGAGGACGGAGTGAGCGAGAATAAAGGGACCGACGGGCTTATTGAAGGTGCGGGGTAACATTTGTACAAAGGGTGGATGGAGGCAGTAGCTGGGTCAGGGCAGCGTTGTTCGTCCCGTGACTGGGACGCGGAGCAGGACGCAGGCACGCTGCTCTGCCCCGCTCCAGACAAAATGGGGCAGGGACAAAAAACGCGATGACAAAAGCTGACACTTGTCCCTCAGACCTCCCCGGAGCATCCCAGCTGTGCGAGGCAGCCACCCAGGCTGCGTCCCCTCCCGCTGTGCGAGCCAGGGCAGCCACCCCACAGCCTGCGCTTGCCCAGGGGCTCAGCCATCAGCCCCCCCCAGCAGCGGCTCCTCTGCCCGTCAGTGCAAGGGCCAGGCAAGGAACAAACCCCGCTCCAGCAGGGCTCTGCCCGGGAAACACTGAGCTGCCCCTTGCCTGGCTTTGGCAAACCTGGAGCATGAATCCACGCAGGAGACGGCTCCAAAAATGCCTGACTAAAGGATGCGGCACCGTCCGGAGGTGTAAGGGAGGGAGGCGGATGGCAAAGGATGGGAGCAGGGGGTGCTGAGACCACGTGGTGCCGTGCCATGGATGGAGGAGTTCAAGGCACGGGCTTGGGATGAATCACCCCGGAGGAGACGCACACGCGGATGCCACGGCACTGCTTCCACGCATCCACAGCTTCGGCAGCGGCTCGCTGATGTGCCCATGGCCCCAGGGCCCAGCAACGGGAAGCCAGCAGGAGCCCCGGCCCCCCCAGACCCCTCCTTGCACCTGGCCGGGTGCTTCGCAGGGTGCTCGCCCGCTCTCCGAATTATCGGCTATGAATTGCTCTCGGAGGCACCTGGCGCTTTGATGCTCCCCCCAGATCTACATAAGCACGCAGATACCGATGCAAAGCTGTCGCGGGCACGGACGAAATACTTAACACTTAAACACTTGTTACCCTCTAGCAGGGGGGTGGGAGGGGACGGAATTTAAAAGTGTCGCTTGCAATAACTAACACCAGGCAGCTGCTTTTGCACCGACATCAAAACCCGTCACCACCAGGGTCCTGTTCAGGGCTGGGCCACCCCGGCTCAGAAACTCAGCGCAAAAAAAAAAAAAAAGGAGCAGGGCTGAAATGAGCTTGTTTCTCCCCGAAGAGACGCAGCCCTTGGCTGGGGATGGCACCGCAACAGCTTGTGTCCCCCTGGTCAGGCGGGGACACCGGCACCACGTCCCCCACCGAACCCTCACCCCCGGCGGCGCAGCGGGCGCATGGCGGGTGCCAGCTCTCAGGGTAGAACCCCGTCCTGCGAACAGACGCCCTCTCCCAGTGAAACCCCCTCGCCGAGGGGTCCATCCACCCAGCCCTTCCAGTGGCAAAGCCCCCCCCCGGCAATCGCGGCAAACACCCAGGTTAGGGCAGAGCAGGAAAACGAACCTCAGCGCCGAGTGCAGGGACTTAATTATTGCAAACAGCAGCCCACAAGCCTCTCACAGCTTGTGCGGTCTTCCCCAAAGTAACCGGCTTTGGGCAAATTAACATCCACACGGGAAGCTTCCTTAAAACCAGCCCTTCTGTGCCTCCCCCAGAAGCTGGAGGTTGCTGTGACCAGAGACCAGGACGGCTCCGAGGACACGCCAGTCTGAAGGGCCGCACGGCGCACACACACACAGTCTCACCGTGCCATTTCCAGCTGAAAATATTAATTTAGCAAGAAAAGTCAGCGGCAGCCGCAGGTCACGGCGCGCGTCCCAGCAGCTCCTCTCGAACGGCTCATCATAACAAAACCCAGCCGCTGGTGCCCAGCTGCAAGACTGATAAAGTGACACCCGAGGGCAATAAATTTGAATCTGTTCCCATTAAGGTTTCAGAGAAACACTTAATCTTATCTTTAAAAAAATGCAAGTTTATCGGCAGCAGTTGCTTTGTCCCCCGTTTCTTCTGTTACTCATTATTAAAAGCTTGCATATCGTAATGCCACAATTGAGCTTAATTAGCAGATATTTAAACGCTATCTGCCAAGACCGATTTGAGCGGACACTCATTGTCTTTTAGGAAATCTGAGGTTGAGGCCATGTCCCGATATCTTCTCCTTCTTGAGATGCCTCAACCACCAACCCAAGATGCCACCGTCAGCAGTGTCTCTAGAGCAGTAACGCGGCGGCGAGTTGGAGACGGCTCCAGAACACCAGACTAGAACCACAGATACTCGCTCTGGGAGCCCACGTTGACCACCCCCACTGAAAAATCACTTTCTCAAGACGAAAATTCCCCTCCCAAAACCAGACAGGCTTATTTCCAACCTCCCAGTTAAACCCCTCTGCTCCAAAGGCCAGCATGAACTCTTCATCCCCTGCCCACCAAGTTACGAAGTGTAGAACAGCCTGAAAGTTTCCACATGGATTAAAAAACCAGCAGAAAACATTCTAATTAAGCACTCACTCGCATGCTGGAAGAGATCCGCTCTGTTGGGAAGCAGGAATTGCAGCACAGGGCTGGAGACTCGGGTTTTCCCTGGCAGGAGAAGGCAGCTCGGAGTCGGGACCCTCAGCAGAGCTCAGCTACAGGTGGCTCCTCTTGAGCTCGTTTCAGCTGCTTCCACCTGCAGCCAGACCCAGCCCTGCCCCTCGGGGGGGTGGTGAGAGAAGGAACCGGAACACCTGCAGCGCGGCCTTGTGAGAGAACCATCTGGAAACACAGCGGACAGCTTTTGCTAACTATTTCTGGAATCAGGCTCGGAGCCCACTGAAACTTGCTGCCGTGCCCGGGTGCTGCACGGGGGACACAGGCAGATGTTCTGCCAGGAGGGGTTAAGGCCTCTCAGCCTTTGTCTTTCAGGGGAAACCCAAAAGCACGGTGTTTATCTGAAATCTATACAACACAGGACCACCCCACGGATTTTTCTGCAACGGGTTGGTAGTTTCTTGCTGGAATGAAGGACAGAAGCCGTATTTATTGCAGTAATCTCCAAACCAGGAGACTCAAAATGATTTTTATTTCTCCCTTATATTGCATTTCTGTAACTTTTACAGTATTAAAATGATTAACAAAAGCATAAAACTGGAAACAAAACCAATCATTGAGAGTGTCTCCTCCGGCACTCCAAGGCCCGTCCTCAGCAGGGGCTGCGCCCGCGGTCGCAGCCGGACGGAGGGGCCGAGGCTCAGCCCCGAAACAGGACGCGCTCCGTCCTCGGAGGGGAATAGACGGCCTTGCCCAGGAAGCAGGAAGGCACTCAAGGCATGGGCTGCTTTTAAGCCTGGCTGGTGGGGATCCTCAAGACAAGGTCCTGGTTCTTCACTGGATAAGCACTCTCAGGGCACGTGCTTTAGATGTCCATGTCAAACTGCTCTTCCTCACCTGTTCAGAGGGACAAAAACCCCAAGAATTAGTCTTCAAAGTTTCATTAAATACCAAATATTTTATCGAAGAAACAACCGTCAGCTGTGCTTCAGAAATGTGGCAGTTTGGACTTAAAAATCTGCATTCGGGCATCAAGTTTGATACGAAAACCATCTTGTACAAGCAAAACATAAGCTCTGTCCATAGAGGGGAGCTCACTCAGACAAGAGCAGAAGTAGAGGACACACCCTTTAAGTAATTTAAAGGAAAAAAAAAACCCAATTTCCTTGTAAAAAGGAGTGTAAAGAATAATGTTGGTGACAGTCAATGGTACAAACTTCTGTTACCCAAGACACAAATGCACATTTCACAGCTTATTATCCTACAGCTGCTCCCACACTGCTGCTGGCCAGGACGCCGGCGTCAGCAGCGCTCGTCTCTTCCCAAGGACTCTTCCCCAGGAAAAGTCACAACCAGGCTGGCATCCAGCACGCTGCCTGCCTCTCGCGTCGCCAGAGAGGCCAGTGAGCCACTGAAGGTCACAACAGCGTGCAATAAAAAACATTAAGCAATATTGACTCTGGAAAGATTTTGCTCAGAGTGAGCATGGGAGCCAGCTAACGAGCGTTCAGATCTTTATTTTTAGAGAGAAGACAAATAATCGTACTTGGTAGTTTCAGGTTGCTTCATGAAGTAATCTCCCACAGCTTTAAAAAGACCCGTTCAAGAGCAATACTTGCTCACGTTGCCACTACAGCGCCTTCAGTTACGTGCTGATGTGCACAGAGCGGCCAGTGGCCTCTCTTCTCCCGGGGACTGACTCTACCGCGCTGTCTTACGGACACCTGCCAGCTTGTGCTGACCCCCCTAAGACAGCAATGGGTACTGGATAATTGGCACACGCGAATCACGTATTACATCCTAGCTACGAAACGGAGCTCCTTCTACACCAGAAGCCTCAGTGTCAAAAACCAGGCTGATATTAACAACCCCAAACAAAGCCCGCTGGGGGCTGTAATCTGATCTGCTGGAAAAATGCAACGCAGCTGCAAAATGGTCCAGGGCAGAGAGAGGCAGCAACAGCTGCCCCCACTCTCCCACCACAGGATTATTTATTAATCCAGTAGCGTCTTCCCACACGCTAAATTAATGAGAATTAAGTGGTTGTAACAAATTATATTTGACTAATTGAAGAGAGTCACATCACCGGGGACCACAGCAGAACCTAACAACCACAAGCACCGAATTACCTACTAACATCAAGCACACTTTGATTTTGCAAGAAGATATCAGGGTATTGAGCACAGCTCAGAGGGATCTCCTGGCCCTGGTCCACGTGTAAACTTCGCTATTTCTAGGAACCAGCGCCGCACTTCACTGGGTTTTTGCGTGCGCTCACCTGTGCTCGCTTTCTCATCACAGTTTTGGACATGGTTGTTCTCAATCTTCAACTCCTCCACATTTGGGCTTGTAACACCTGGAATGTCCGGAAGGTCAGAAGGTGGTGTTTTGGCAACTGGAGAATTGCGGCACTCCATCAAAAATTTTCGATCATAAATAATCCTGGTACCTGGGAGGGGAGGGGAGACAAGAACAGTCAGTTTTTAGCATTTTGATGCACGAAAAACAGCTGGGCCATCTTCCCACTGGATGTGTAAAGCAACAGCAGGAGTCATCTTTAAAGTGATACCTATTATTTAGCACGTACTCTGTTCATTTTGTGCTACCTTACAAGAAAACCCGATACCATTAACATTATTTGCCAGAAAAAGGTACGAAAGCAACAGGTACCCAAGTACCAGCTAACGCTACCGGTGTGCTGCACGGAGAGAGCACGCGGCTCCAAACCCCAGACCGACGCTGCATGCGACAGATCCAGCCCCTGCTGCCTAACTCAAGGTCCCAACACCACCCAGAGGAAACAGAGTAAGTTGAATTTAATTTCTGCTTGCAAACATAACAGCCTTTTCCGTGCCGTCAGGGGCTGAGAACCTGAGAACCGTGGACAGACACAAGCGCACACACCAGGTAACAGGACGTGGCAGCGCCTCCCTCTGTCACTGCCCAGCAGGAATTCCTGCCCAGGCTTTTGCGGCCAAGAACGTACCTTTCAGAAGACTTGAATACAGGCAGTTGTTGACGCCCATCTGTTTTAACCGTTATCCAGACCGCAGCCTGCTCTCCCTGCCCTACGCAAGCCTCGGCAGGAGCCACAGAGCAGCTCCAGGCATGGATTTCTAGGAATACCGCTGGCCTGAACGGCCTGTTCCTTATAAAGGAATTGCATTGGAAAGAGCTCAAAAACCACACACAAAAAAGGGATCCCTCCAAACAAACCGCAGCCTTAACCCAGAAAGTACTAAAAAAAAATAATAAAAAAATCAGCTTTTTCTTTGCCCACGAGGAAGCCGGCAAACCCCTTCTCTGGATCACTGCTCTGCTCTGGCTCCAGCAAGAGGGAAAAGCAACTTCTCCTTGTGTACTCCCTGAAACACTTGAGCTAAAGATACACACGTACAGGGAAACAACCTCCCGTAAACATCTGTCTGGGAACATTAAACTTGTTTTATTTTGAAGCGTGGCTATAAAATAATGTTGCTTGATATCAGGTTTCAAGAAAGTTCTGCTAACGAGCTCCCAGAATGCTGCCAACCTTTTCCCTGAAAGACTGTGAATTTGAGTTGCTTCACTAGATCCAAGGGGAGACCAAACCCACTCGAGAACCGTGCTCTAGCAGTTCGCTGGATTTGAGAAGTCCGTGAGTCAAGCGTTAAATTCCTGGGAGGTTCGCAGAGGCGAGGACGGGGCTTCCTAGAACTGCAGCTCACGTACCGGGTATTGGGAGCACAGTTCAGGCGGACAAGACCTTCCATGCCTGGTTCACGTTCCTCTGACAGTCACATGCCCAGGGCTTACGAAAGTGGAGCCGGAGCAGCCTCGGCTGTCAACAGGCACGGCCCGAGGCCATAAATGGGCTCCTTCCAAAACCTAAAGCTGAGTTAACAGCAGTTCTCCTCCTGTTTTGAGGGTATTTAGGAGGAAAGACTACACCCCATGGACCTGCTTTGCTCCCGGGAAGCCTTGGGTTATACCACGGCTTCGACACCCGAGTGCCTCGCTGTACAACTTGGGAAGTGGGATGAGAATTTGGATCACTTTGAGCATTTCCATCAGGATGAAGCACTAGGTTTGAAGTCTCCAGTACAACACCTCGGCTCCTTCCCCGCTCCCTGACGGAGCGCAGGCACCCTGTGCTGTGCTGCTCCGTCCCCATCCCATCCCAAGGGCCACCACCTCACTGGCCGAGCCAGCAGCTCCGGTGGCAGCTCCGGGTGCGACAGGCGCTGCAAGCATCAGATCGCCACCCACCCCGCACTGCTCATGGCAAACACCGCGCGCACCTCGGTTTGTGACCAACGGAGCTGGCAGGACTCCCCAGATCCTGCTGCACGTGGGCTTTGCTTAAAGACAATGTCTGTGTGTGCCCTCGGCCAGCGGGCGAGGAGCCAGGACGGGCACAAAGGGAATACTGAGAATAGACTACGCTTAAAGGTCACATCACCTCTTACACGTTCCTCCGTGCTCCTTTATACCGTTTTATTTATCGTCTGCTGACTGCTGTAAGAAAAACAGCACTGAAGACAGGGAATTCCTTCCTTTCCAGGGGGAATCACGGAGCCTAAAGAGAGCTGTGAAGGCAGCTGAAAAAGGAAAAATCGAGTCCTTTCCTCCGATTGCTGGCGCCAAACCAAGGCTCAGAAACCAGAGCGAAACTCTGTTCGCTCACATCAGCCCCACAGTGGGCTGTGCCGCTCCCCTGCTACTGGGATTAGAGGGAGGATGCTTCAGAGCATCCCAACGCGTGGCTGTGCCCTCCTCGGAAGGGCCCCTTTTACCCAAACCGCATTTTTAGGGCGTCACTTCCAACACTTCTGGAGACTCAAAAGCAACCTGCCCAGAGAACTTCATCTCGGTATTGGGCAGAGTGAAAAATATTATGAGGGAAAGCTTGTGTATTTGACCACAAGCAGCAAAGACAGCCCAGAGTAACAGCGGCAATGAAAAAGCTGATCCACCAGTGCCCGACGACTGGAAAAGCAAATGTTCCCGGCTCTTTCCAAGTCAGTAAGCGTGGCTGTTAGGCACACACAGCTCGGCACACTATCGCCGTGGAGCACCACCTTTCCCAAAGCCTTCAGCCACCCAGCACTGCCGCCGTGGGTTTCTACTCCTGGCACCCAGCCCTTTTTCCATCACTCACATCCCCAGCGCTGCCTACAGCCAAAGGGATGACTTCAGCGATGACAGCCCTCAATTCTTCTCCGAAATTAGTCAGAGCACGACAAAACGCACAACAAAAACTTGATTTGCTTCTTTCTTCTGATTCTTCAGATTTAACCTACTGCTTCACAGGAAATCTGACTTTTTTTCAGGGGGCTACGTACATTGAACATTTTCAACGCAAGGACCTAAAATTAGTGTTTCTGAAACACAACATTATTTATTTTCACAGCAGTCTGGGCTTATATGCAAAGGAGTAATGCAAAGTATCCTGCCTGAATGAGAGGCTACATGGGTTAGCAGAAAAGAGACGAAGAAAGCACGGCCCAGGAAGTACAGACTCTCCGAGCCCAAGCTGCATTGGCCCTGCAATATTTAAAGTGACTCTTCAGTGCATTAATCTGGGGAGTTTGCTGCGAAATGCGCTGATAATGTTTTCACGAGAGCTCTTCCAGACTGTAGAGGACAAGGAATTCTTGGCAATAGCGACCATGAAGGCAGACCAACCACCCAAGTCCTGCAGGAGTTTTAAATCATTCCTCCTTTTAGCACCCGAAGGGCCAGCGCCCGGACAAGGTGTCCTCACACGGGCTGGGGACAGCCCAACAAGCCGACCAGTCACGAGAGCACTGTGGGTTTTGCCAGGTGCACACACCCGAACAATAAACACCATTTGTGTTTTTCTCCTCCACGCTCTAGATATTCATTAACTCTCCAGAGACGATCATCCGGGCAGGCTCATTACACCGTACAGCGCTGTTAATTGTTCGTTTCTATTCTGTTATTCGGAGCGCGTGAATATAGCTGAGAAAGTCATTCTCCTATCTTTCATGGCGTAATTACTGCAAGTGCTATTTAAGTACTTCAGTTATTGGCTGCTTTCAGAGAAGAGAGAACATATGGCAAAAATAACACTAGAAATTCAGTTCCCCAACCAAGCTTTTCTGCGCAAACACAAAAAAACAAGTGAGTCAGCAATGCTGACTTCCCCCCTTCTCCGAATTTAACCCCTTACGTATTGTGCTGTAAAGAGACAGGAAGGTCTGAGGGACGAGCAAAACATCATCCACCGCCTCCCATTTAGTTTGTTCTTTTGGCTGAACTTCAAGTACAGTTTCATCATTGCAGCTGCTCACATTGCTCTTTTATGTAGCAGCACAAAGGGAAAAAAAAAATTACTAAAGGTATGGAAAAAAATGACCTCAAAGCACCAATCTGCGGGAGCGCGGGCAGCTGCCGTAACTGGAAATACCCCCAACCGATCTGGTGGCCGGTGTCATCATCCGGAACAGCAGCCGCGTGTCTCGAAAGCCAAACTACTCAAAATAAACAGACGCTCCAGCACGCGACGTGGAGGCAAAACCTTTCAGATGGACAAGCCCTTTGTAATGCGCTTTGCACGTTACATCCCTGCTGCAGCATGTGGACATAGAAGATGCATGAGGTGTCTCTAAGATGAACGCCACACGTACGGGCTGGGTGCTCACAGCCCCCCGCAGCTGCCTCCGCTGAGAGCAAGCAGCGAGCACAGCGAGCACCCACAATCAGTTTATTCTTATTTTTAGATGAAATTCCTAAGTGATACCACCCCGGCAGTCACACGCAGCATGGCGAGTCTGCAGCAAAGGCAGAGGGAACCAGCCCGCTCTTTGTGCGGCCCAGCACCGTGCTTTGAGATGTTAGCGAAACTTGGGAGGAGGAAAAAAAAAGAGGCCCAGGGTTTATTGACTGCCAGGGAAAACTGCAAATATGAGAATTAATAAGTAACCCAAAGCAGAGGATGGGTTTGCTGCCTGCAAGGCGCCCCAGCAGCACAACCCGCCTTGTTTTCCAGCACGGACACCCAGGCAGCTGCTGTCCCGCTGCACCGGGGCGGGTGGAAACCCCCCGGCTCCCTCGTTGTCCCCCCCCGGCACCGCACCGGCCGAGCTCCGCGGAAATGCCCGGCCCGGGGGGACCCGGCCCAGCCGGCACAAGGGGCTCCCCCCGGACACTCCCAGCCCCGAACAGGGGCCCGTCCCGTTCCGCACCCGCCGGGCTCGCGATCGAGCATCCCCCCCCCGGCCCCGCCTCAGGGCGAGGCCCGGCCGCGGCCCGCCGCTCACCGCCCGGCGTGGTCCCAAAGACGGTGCCCCCCGGCGTGGTGCTGTAGTCGCCGGGCGGCAGCGGGGCGCCGTCGGGCAGGGCGAGGCGCTTGCCGGGGCCCGGGATGTCGCGACTGGGCGTCTGCCCCTGGCAGCAGCGGCCCGACATGGCACCGGGACCGGACGCTGCCGCTGCTGGTGCCGCCGCCCTGCCCGCCCTGCCCGTCGCTTCCGGCCCGGGACACGCCCCTTCCGCCGCGGGGGGCGACGGGAAACACAGCGAGGGGCGGGGCAGGGGCGGGGCTTGGGCAGAGCGGGGCGGGGACTGGTCGGAGGCTGGGCAGGGGGCGGAGCTTCTGTGGAGACAGGGCGAGGCTTGGGATGAGGCGGGGCATGGGCGGGGTTTGGTCTGAAGGGGGCGGGGCCTGAGCGTGGCGGGGCGCGCCCGGGCGCACGATGGGTCCTTCTGCCCCCCGGTCCCGTTCCCCCCGCTCCGGAGCACCCACCCCCTGTGCCCCCCCGGGCCCCTTCAACCCCCGGGGCACTCACCCCCTGTGCCCTCCCGGTCCTGTTCAACCCCCGGGGCACTCACCCCCTGTGCCCCCCGCTTCCGTGTTCCCCCCGAGGCACCCAGGCCCTGTGCCCCCCGGTCTCGTTCCCCCCCTCCCCGGCCACCCACTCCCTGTGCGTCCCGATCCCATGTTCCCCCCGCGAGGAACTCACCCCCTGTGCTCCCCGGTCTCGTTCCCCCCCTCCCCGGGCACTCAGTCCCTGTGCCCCCCGGTCCCGTTCCCCCTCCGGGGCACCCACCCCCTGTGCCCCCCCATTCCCAGGGGGCGCGTTGCCCCCTGCCCCCCCACCCTGTGCACCCAGCGCCCTGCAGTGACCCCACGGGGGGATGCTGACAGCACTGCCTCCTCCCCACGGGGGTCCCGGCCCTCTCTGTACCCCACCCCGGGGGTGCCCCCTCCACTTGGTGACCCCCACCTGCCCCACGTGGGGCTGCAGCCGGGGTGGCCGCTCTGGGAGGTCCTGGGTGGTCCTGGTGTGAACATTGTTGGGACAGATGTCATCCCCCCTAGGTGGCAGACCCCCATCCCAAATGGCTCTGCCACCTCCGGGGGGGCTCGGAGCAAACGTGGGACCGGCCAAGGGGGCCACACAGTGCCTGCACACATGTCCGGCACCCCCCATGCCATGCCCCGGGTGGGGTGCTGGGACAGACCCTCAGCAGGACTGCTCTGGCTGGGCTGTTCGGGCCTAGAGGTGGTGAAAAAAATAGTTTTTTTCTTAAAATTCTATTAAATAAACCATGTAAAGAGAAGCTGAAGTGCAGAGGGAGAACAGCGGGGTGGGTTGGACTTGCTGTGCCAGAGCCCCAGGCTGGGCGGGGGGCAGAGCTGGGATGCCCTGGATGGAGCCCCAACGCAAAGCCTCTCCGAGCATCCTTGGGCTGGGCAGACCCCGCTCCCCCCCGCAGCACCACCCTGCTCACAAGTGTGATGAGTGCCAGCAGCTCAGCCCTGCCTGCCGGATGGAGGGAGAGGGGCTCCCTGAGCTTGTCAGAGGGGTGGCACGGCCGGGAAGGGGGCAGACCCCCACCAGTGCCCCCACCACCCCAGCCTGATGCTCTGCACAAGGCAGCCGATGCCCATCCGCGTTTCGGCAGCATTTTGGCAGCGTTGGTGAATGGTGGTGGTGGCCGGGGCTGTGGCAATGACCGGCTCTTGTCCTGCCCAAACCCCTCCATCATCCTGGCTCCAACAGATGGAGCTCGGCAGCCGCACGCCGAGCCGGACCCTGGCCCAGGGCCTGCAGCCGGGCACGGCCAAACCAGCAGCACCTCGCTGCCCTCCCTCCTTCCCTGCCTGCTTCGACCCACGCCTGGCTCGGGCAACCCCCAGCCCCGCTGGCTGAGCCAGCTCCCACAGCCCCCCAACCACTGCCCCATCCCTGGGGGATGAAAGCTCATCCCTGAGGAGCCGCGGTCCAGCCCTGGGGCGCTGGGGGTCCCTGGGGGGCTCCAAGCCCTTTCTCCAGGGCAGCATCTCTGTGACCAGCGTGGGGGTCTCCTGCCAGGCTGGGGGATGGAGAGGGGTGCTTTGAGGGGTCTGCTCCCCATGGACCCTTGGCACCCCAAGCAGGCTGTGGTGCCCCCCAAGGACCTCCGGGACCCTGGGCAGGCTGTGGTGCCCCCTGAGGACCCCCGAGACGCCGGTCAGGCTGCGGTGCCAGGCAGGCAGCCCCTGCCCTGTGCCAGCTGCTGAATCGATTACCGGGCGCTGGGGCAGGAAAATAACATATCCGGCTGTGGGGAATGACATCAGCAGTGACCCCCAACCCAGCGAGGCTCCTGCCGCCGAATAACAAGGTCTGTGGCCATTTCCTCCTCCTCCTCCCAGAGAATGGACCATTACGGGGTCAAGGAGCCGGGGGGGAGGTCAGGGTTTAAGGGCACATCCTGGCTGGGGGGGAGCAGGGGCTTCACTGGGATGTCTGCCCTCCGCGCCCGGGGTCAGGGTGTGGGCAAGGGCTGGCTGCAGCAGAAAGTGTGGGGGGAAACCCTCTGGGTGTTCAAAATCCCGTGAAATGCCCTTTCTGGAGATGCCCTTTCAGGGGACCGGACCCGTTCTGTTCTGCAGACGCCTTCTCCACGCTGTGAGACCCACAGGCACGTCCCCATCGAGGGGGGGGCGCTCCCACACAGCACCTGGGGTGCCCAGGAGACCCCGAAATGCTGCCGCAGAGCCAGGCGGCGCGAGATGGCCAGTCCCTGTCCTGGACCGAGGATGCGGGTGCTCAGCTCTTGCTGCGGTGGCTGAGCCGTGCAGGGCTCCAGCCCACGGAGGAGAACACGCTTCTCCCCGGGGATTGGCAGCGACCTGCTGATACCATCTCCCCGTGGCAGAGACCTCCCCAGAAACCCGCTGGCACCGAGCTGAGCCGCTCCGGGATGCACAGCCCAGAGCCCGAACAATAGCCTTTCCTCCTCATCCGTCTCTGTCTCCCATTTCCCACACAGGCTGGAGATTAAAAAAAGAAAAAAAAGCAAGAAGAAAGAAAGGGGAAACCACCTGGACCCAGGGCCAGGGCACAACCAGCCCCGGGCAATAAATCAGTGATGTCTCGGGGGGGCAGGACCCCTGTGCCGCCGGTTGCTGGGGTGTCTGGCATTTCTCTGCAGTTCTGTGCATGGGGACGGCACCGACAGTCACCAGGAAAAGAGATGAAGGGGGGTGGAGGAATCCCAGCCCCATCACGGCATCACCATCCCCACACCTGCCAGAGCTCGGTGCTCCTGGCAGCACACGAGGGACCAGGGATGCTCCTGGCCGGGGGGGTCAGGAGATGCGCCGGTGCTGCCCGCCCCACGCTGTGGGCCGGGAGGAGGCACAGGGCCCTGGGTTTCGCCTGCCCACGCCACCAGCACCCGCTGGTCACAGTATGTTCATCTCCAGGGCATTTTATCTGCCCTTTCCCTGGGCAGCGAACAGGGCTGGAAAGCCCTTCGTCATCCTCCTGTGATACCAGGTTATCGCTTTATTGCCTTCTAAATCGGGAGCAGAAGTGCCGTTGGTAGGTGTCCCTCCCTTCGCCCGCTCACCAGCAATCGCGCTGTCTTTGCTCCCGACCTCATTTAAACCATTTTAGCTGAGCAGGGCTGGCTTTTTGTAAAACGCTTGCTCCCCTAGCAGGCTCCGGGCGGGGGGGAAATCTCCCTGTGGCTCTTGGAAAACACACCTTATAAGTCGTGAAATATTGAAGGCACACATGATGGCCGGGGGCTGCTGTGGGGAATAGCCCCCTTCGTCGCTGCCCCACAGCCCCCGGCGTGAGAGCAGCCCCCTGGGACGGGCAGCGAGGGGCAGTTCCTGCCCAGCCCCGGGCTACCGCCGGCGGCACTTCCACCAATACTAACCGGGCTGCTCATTACAGGGGGGCTCGCTGCAGACAGGAAGAAAATAAACTGAGGGGAGGATAAACTTCTGTGTGGTGGGCAGTGGGGACCGGCGGCTTTCGTCTCGCCCCATCCATCATCTCCCCAGCTGCGGGGGTCCCGCGGGGAAGGGCTCTTCTCCAGCCCGATGCTGCATCCCGGCTCTCCCAGGGCTGGGAAACCCACCTCCACCCCCGCGCAGGATGGGGTGATGGTGGTCCCCGGGTGCTGCTGCCCACCCCAGCGATCCCCCGGTGAGGATGTCCCTGTGCCGCGGCATTTCCACCCCATCCGTGTTTACATTCCCCTCTGATTGCCGGCGGAGATAACGACAAACCCATATCCACTTTGCCCGCTGTTTGTGCAGATAAAAGTTGCCCCCGGTAAACAAGCCCATCCTGCCCGTGGGAAGCGCATCCCCGCCCTGCCCGCAGCCCCCAGGCAGGAAAACCCTCGCCAGGGCTCGGTGGGACCATGGCGGGCTCAGCGTCCCCATCCCCTGGGCACAGGTCGGGGCTGGCACTTGCTGGGGGTGCTCAGCACCCCAAAATGCACCCCCAGGGCTTGACGCTTGGTTCACACTCTCGCACAGGAAATTTGGCAGAGGCAGGGACGTCCCTGCGGGTGGACACGGTGAGGGCACACGCCTGGCACCAGCGTCTCGCAGGAGCCATGGCTCTGCTCGCAGCCGCAGCCAGCTCGGCCCCGCACCCGGGGGCGGCAGGGACCCTCCTGCACCCATGGCCGGGGCTCTCCGGCTGCTGGCGGAGGAAAAGCCTGGCAGGAACGACTGGAGGGGGTGGAATATGGAGCAGGGAGAGCAAACGGCACCCAGTCAGACTCCTGGGAGCCGGGATGCATCTCTGGAGCTTCTGCCCGTCAGCTCCCACCCTTTGCACAGCCCCCGGCATCGCCCTGTCATGTGCCAGTGGACACATTTGCTCCTTCCCGCATGTGCCAGCCGGCTCCAGCCTGCTCCATAGATGGGGCTGGAAGCTGGCCTGGAGACGGAAAGCATCCGTGAGCAATCTGTTGGGTAGGGATCCCGCGCTTTGCCCCAGGGCAGGAGCAGGCGAGGGGCAGCGGGGCTGGGCGGGCTGCGGAGGGGGCCCGGCACCCGGAGTCCCCTCGCTCACGCTTCAGGTCGCTTCTGGCAGCCAAAAGGTCCATGTACCAGTTGGAAAAAACAATATTAATTGGACCGTTCCTGCCCTGGGAGGGACTGGGCACCTCCGCCAGCCCGGCAGCTCCTGCTGGCAGCGTCCCCGCTCTTACAACACCCTGCCCTGTCCGCGCCGGCCACCGCTCCCTCCGCGACCACAGAAACGCCCAGGATGGGGAAAGATTTTCATTCCCTGCCCTCGGCAGTGCCCCGTGGCCGTGCCGGATCCTTTGTGGACCAGGATGCTGCCGGCGCGGGCTCTGCCTTCCCCTGAAAGTTGGGGTTTGGAAACCGGCCTCTGCCTCCTCTTCCTCCTCCTCCTCCTCACTCCCACCTCCCTTTTGCTGCATCTGCAGGACCTTCCCATTCATGTTCTCGTCTCTCCCCACCACCCAGGAGCCACGGGGGCTCACCGTACTCGTGTCATAAGGGTAAAAGCTGGAGTGCGGTGGGAACTGTGCGCCGATGGGGACACCCGCCTGCCAAGGGACACCGTGGGGTTTAACCAGCTGTGGGTGCCGGGGCCGGGCTGGGAGCCATGAGCGATGGCTCTGGGCAGCGGTGAAGGCGCCTGGAGCTGTGAAATCTCGCCCAGCTCCCAGGCCAGGGCTGGGATTTTCACCTGCCAGGGCAGAGGGACCCCGAGCCCCTCACAGCCCCGGGGGGGTCCGTCCCAGTGGGGTGGGCAAGGGGACAGGCTGCTGGGGCAGCCACTTCTCCCAGCACCCGGACACGAGCTTCGGGGGATGCAGCCGGTGGGGAGGAACCTTTTCCCCATTTGCTTCCCTCAAGAAGGAGGTTTCTGAGAAACGCCGGGGAGGCAGGAGGAATGCACGGGTTAAAAATAGCCGCCATGGCATGGGAGCCACACTGTGCCCATGGCCAGAGCCAGAGGGGAAGCACCTGACCTCCTCCTCCTCCTCCTCCTTCTTGTTGTTGTTGTTGTTGTTGTTGTTTTCCCACCCCGCAAACACCGCGGGCTGGAAGCAAACACCCCTTGCCCAGGCGGGATGGGTGCGGGGTCAGGCCCAGGAGGGGACGGGAGCGCCGGGGAGCAGGGACGCTGCCGGGCACGGGGGACACGGTTTGGAGCCCCAGGGGATGGTTCCCAGGGCAGGGAAGGGGCAGAGCAGGGTCAGGGGGATGCTCCGCGGGACGCTCCTCTTCCTCGGAAACCTCCCTCTGGAAGCACAGCTACTCTCGGGCGGTATTTTTGCGTCTGACATTTTTTCACGACAGTTTCCACACTTTTTGTGAAATCCGTACCACTGTTGTTGCAAACTTCTCCCTCCTTCCTCCCCACCCCGTTTTTCTTTAGCAATAGCCCCAGGAAAACCAGAAACGATGGAGGGGGAGTTGTGAAAACCTCTGTAAAGCCTTTGCAGACCCCGGCGGCAGCACAAGGACTCTTCTGCTCTCCGGGTACCTGTGGCTGGAGGGAGATGGGAAATGGCAGAAACAAAACCCTGCCGTGAGGTGTTAGAAACATGCCAGAAATCGGGAATAACTGCCCACAGGCTTTGCCCTTGTGGCTGCCGCGGGCTCTCCCTGCAGCGGCATGGGAAAGAAAACAGCTTTATTATGATTATGTTTGTTTTTTTTTTTTCTTTTTTAAATCTGAAAACATAATTGCACAGGGATTTGGGGGGCAGGAGGAGGACCTGAGATTGCTTTAGTGTAGCCTTTGACACTGGCTGGGTTCCAGGATCTCGGTGCCCCTTTCCCTATTTCTCACAACGCTGCCGTAGCCTCGGGAAGAGCCGCGGCCCCGGGATGGCGAGCGGCCCCGGGGGCTGCCTGCTCCGGCCAGGGCAGGCTCGGCCCCGGCAGCCAAATCCGCGTCTCCATCTCCCCTCGGGTGGGAAGCGACGCTGCTCACCACCGCGGCGGGTACCAAGCTGCAGTCACCGTTTCCCAGGTTTCCCACCCCTCCAGCCCCTTCTGTCCCCCCCAAAGGCACCCCGGGGGCTCCCTCCGCCGAAGCTGTGTGTCCGCAGGGCAAAACGCTGTGGGAACGGGCTAATAAACAGTGAATGGAGCGACCTCAGCCCTGCCTGCGCAGGCAGCCGGCAGCGGGCTGTGACCTCCTGGGTACCCAGGGTACGCTCTGCCTCTTTCATCATTATCCATGCGTTTGCTCCCAGGAGCTTCGCTTGGAAAACAGGATGTGAGCGTGTGAGGCGGCCGCTCGCCCTCCCGAATACGGGGGAGCTCGGAGGCTGCCGGCATGCTCCCGGCCCCACTGCTGCGGGAAGTGGGATGGCAGCGCCCGGGGGGGCACCGGGATTAACCCCCCCGGCAGAGCACTGCGCTGGGGCAGCAGCCAGGTGGAAGGAGCTACGAGACATGGGGATGGTTTTAAGCTGCCCCAGACGCAAAGCAAAAAGCGTCTGCTGAAATCCCACATAAAGGAGCGATACGTGCATTTCCCCTTGCAGGTAGGGTGGGATGTTGAGACGCCTTGACTATCCCAAGCTCTAAAAGCAGAGGCTTGCATGAGAGTCAGTGAAATGGCACATTTTTATTATTTTTTATTGTTCCGACAGAGTATTTTCCCCCTTCCTGCCGCTGCCTATGCCCGAGCCCTGGCTGCCGCGACGCTCCCAGAGCTGCGGTGGCATTTACCGGGGGTTGGAGAGTTGATATAGAGCTGAGAGTTTATGTAGAGCTTCCTCCAGCCTTCCCGGGACAGGCAGTACCCAGCGGGTTAAAGCTCCATCACAGCCTGTTTATGTGCTGACAAGGAAACACGATGACAGATAATCCCAAACAACTTCAAAGCGAGATTGGTGAGTCCGATATGGAAACTATTCCTGCAGTCTCAGTGCCGAGAGCCCCGGACTAATTACCGCTGCGGACATTAAAGGCAGAGCAGGACCCGTTGGCAAAAGCCCAGCGCCTGGCCTGGCCCCGTGCCCACCCCGCCAAGCCCTGGGCAGCCACGGATTCGGGGTAAAATGATGCTCCTTGAGCAGCTCTTGCTTAGGCAGAGTGTAGAGCATCACGCGGTCCTCACCGACCTCCTGCGCCGTCCCCGGGTGTACCCCGGCAGCCAGGACAGCCCCATCGCACCCCTGGGCTCTGCCAGCCCACCTGGCAGGGGGGGTTAACACTGAGCTGGGATGCTCTGGGAGGCATTTATGGATCAGGGAGGGAGGAATAACAGAGGCTAGGGAGGTGGTGGGACCCTGGTGGCAGCCAGCTCCATGGCAGGAGCCTTGCGGGGGCTGGTGGCTTGCTCTAGTGCAGGTCGTGGCATGGTCCCCCTCTGCTCTGCCCTGGTGAGGGCACATCTGGAGTCCTGTGTCCAGTTTTGGGCTCCCCAGTTCAAGACAAGGAACTCCTGGAGAGGGTCCAGCGGAGGCTACGAGGATGATGAGGGACTGGAGCATCTCTCTGCTGGGGAAAGGCCAAGAGCCCTGGGGCTGCTCAGCCTGGAGAAGAGCAGACAGAGGGGATCTCATCAACGCTCAGCAATAGCTACAGGGGGGGTGTCAGGAGGATGGGGACAGACTCTTCTCAGTGGTGCCCGGGGACAGGACAAGGGGCAACAGGCACAAACTGGAACATGAGAAATTCCATCTCAACATGAGGAAAAACTTCTTTGAGGGTGGCAGAGCCCTGGAACACATTCCCCAGAGAGGTGGGGGAGTCTCCGTCTCTGGAGACATCCCAAACCCGCCTGGAGGCGTCCCTGTGCCACCTGCTGTGGGTGACCCTGCTCTGGCCGGGAGTGGGACGGGGTGATCTCCAGAGGTCCCCGCCAACCCCTGCCATTCTGTGGCGTGTGGCTTTGTGTTGTGGATGGCTCCGAGCCCAGGTGGGTTTGCTGCCGAGGGGATGTCTCAGGCCCACGGAGCGTCGCAGGGTGGTGGGGAACCATGGGGTGCCTGGGCAGGGCGGGCTCAGAGCCCTCGTGCAGACGGGGATGCTGTGGGGTCCTGGGCTGGTGGGACCTGCGTGGTGTGGACTGGCAGCTCTCAGCAGTGCTGGTCCTGCCTGCAGAGCCTGCCTGCTGCCCTGAACCCGCCCCGGTGCTTCCCCGGGGCTCTGCATCACTAAATCATACCTGAAAGCTCTCGAGGGCTTCAGTGGCCGCTCAGGCTGCTCTGGCAAGGCTGGGGCTTGTAAGCCAGGAGGAAGGGGGCTGTCACGTTCCTAGAGTGCGTCTGGTTTCTTGGGAAAACCTTTTTTGGAAACCTAGTGGGGGAATGAGCGCTGATGAGGCTGCAGGGGTGGGATGCCCATCCCAGAGGTGCTGCGCTCGCAGCTCTCCCGGGCTGCGGTGGTGAACCTCTCCGGCTGCCCTTGCCCTTTGCTCCGGGCTGCGGACTTGCGCCAGCACGGCCCTGGCTCTGAATTCCATGGACCGGCAACGCTTTGCAACACAAGCCTGGCTCAAGAAGGGCTCTGGCACCGTTTCTTACTGGTGCAAAGCTGAACTGCATCTCTGCGGGTGCCTCTCCCCTGCTCCGCTCCCTGCACCCCGGCTCCGGGGCAGGGCAGGGGATGGAGAGGCAAAAACCCCTCAAATGTCCTGCTGGCAGCTTCAGTGCCATCACTTGCTGCCCCGGGTTTGCTCCCTGACCCTCTGCTGCGCCAGGGAAGCTGAGGAGGGCTGAGCTGAGGGGGAGAGCAGTGAGACCCCGGGGCGAGGGGGATGCCGGTGTCCCCGCAGCGGTGACGGCAGCGAGCAGCAACACCGCTGTGACTCCTGCCATGTGCTGGCTTTTATCACTCGTTCTGTAACGGCGAGCATGCAAACAGCCTGCCAGGGGGGAGAGAGCAAGAGTTCCCAACTATAAAAAGCTTTTGTTTTATCCTAGTGTGGCATCAGCCTGGCTCAGCCTTGGCAGAGTCTGAATGTGCTGCGTTTAATGATGCTGGGAGGCAAAGCTGGCGCTTACTTCTCGCTGCCCGGTGTCTCCTCTCCTCCCGCCGAGCCTCAGCCCCTGCTCGGTGCCTGCCGAGCTTCCGTGAGCTCACAGATGCAATTAGGAATTGAACACGAGGGACAGAGGATTTAAACTGTGCTTAATACCTGGCAGCTTGGGCAGGGATGCGATAGCGGGCACCCTCCTCCCCGCCAGCCGCCTGCGTACAGGCTCCTCACCACTTGCCCAGGATTCATCTCCTGGGCGGATGGAAACGGTCCGTCCTCCCTCGGCCAGGCGCATCCCGATGCACGTCCCCACGGGTGCAGCGGTACCTCTGCTGTGCTCTGGGTCTCCAGTTTGCGGGTGACAGGGTCATCTCCACTGAGTCCCTAGCTCACCTTGTGGCCCCGAGGCAGGAGCCAGCGCCCGCGGCCGCCAAGCTCCTGCAGCCGTCACAAGCTCCCCTCTATCTGCTAAATGCCAGGCGCTGATTTATCTGCCTTACGTGTCTGGGATGGAGCCTCTCCCGCACCCTCGGTGAGGAGGATTAGCAGAACCAGCACCGTGCGTTTGGACCCGAAACGATTCCTTAGGATGCTGTGTGTGTGCAGCCTGGCTGGGGGGCATCAGGCACATCCCCACAGGGATGCGGATGGGGATTAAGCAGCGCAGGGACTTTACATCCACTTCAGCAGCAGTGCCAGCAGGCGAAAACTTTGTTTAAGATCAGGGAGGGTGATTCAGACCTGAGACAGGCTCAGGGTGCTGGGGGTGGCCCAAGCAGGTTCCCCTGCCCTGCATGGGGGGCTACGCCACTGCACCAGCTGCAGAAAGGTGGGCTTGTGTCCAGCTGCCTCTGAATGATCCCAAGTTATTTCCCTGGGAATCTGCAAAAGGGAATTTGAGCTCCTTGATTGAGGAAGCTCCTGCTCCATCCTCCCCTGGTCTAAAGGACCGATCCTGCTCTCTGCCAGGGCAGCGCTGGGTGTTGGCGTGGGGCAGCCTGACCCTGCGGGGGGGCACGCAGCCCCTCACCCTCGGCGTTGCCTTGGGAGGAGTTTGGGACCTTGGAGGCATCTTGCCCTGGTGCTCGGCTCTGCTCGCAGGGGAAATGCCCCGTGATGAGGCATCCTCCAGGAGCTGCTAAACCCCCTCCTTTTTAATTCTTTTCTACTTCTTGTGCCATCTCACCCCTCTAATGCCACGGCCAGGCAGACCCTGTGTCCCCTCGGATGTGTCTGGGACCAGCTCGGACACCTCTTTCCTCCCTCCAAACCCATCCGTGGGCTCCATGTGCAAGGAGAGCTGCACGGCTCCTTCGCTGCATCCCAGCGCTCCCCGAGTAGGGATCTTCCCTAATCCATCCCAACTCCCTCTCTCTGTATAAAGAAGTATTTTTAAATATCCATTGTTTATTCTGTAGCAACAGCCAAAGGAGCTGCTCTGATCCGTGGCATGAACATATTTTCCCAGAGTTTTCTAAACAGCCGCTTGACCCGTGGGGTCTCTCCGGGGCCGGCTCTGCCTCCCCCTGCCCGCGGTGGCTGCGCAGGTGGGGAGCTGGGCCAGTGTTTCTGGCAGGTGGCAGGGACAGGCAAGGGCAGAGGATGCTTTCCCTGGTGCCCAGCCCCGGGCGGGAGGGTGCTGCCGGGGTCTCCAGTTCCGTGGGGGCTCGGGGTGAGGCTGTGGACCAGAGGGGATGGGGGTCAGGACTGTGCGGGACCCAGCATCCCTGTGCTTCAGCTTTTCCAGCTGTAAAACTGGGACAAAGATACCGAGCCACGTTACTTCCCCTGCCTTGATGAAATGCCTGGGACTCTCCCTTCCTCTCCCCAGTCGAGTCGGCTCCCTGGCAAGGGAGGAGGGCTCCAAGCTCTCCTGTCTGGGAGCGGGAGGAAAACTCTCATATAAGTGCCAAAGAGTAGCCATCAGAAATGGCATTTTGGAAGCCCCTTCGGCACCTCGAGACAGCCTGGCTGTTTGTCCCACCGTGGGCAGCGCGTCTGTCTGCTTCTCGCTTTGACCCTGGTGGGAGCGCTCCCCTCCAGCGCACGGTGGTGCGGAGAGGGTCTGAACGTGCCAGGAAGGACCATCTGTGGGAGAATTCCCTGTAAAACCCCCGGGGCTCTATCCTGCTGCCCTTTTGGTGCCCAGGAGCCAAAGCAGACCCCAGCTCTGCCGGGTGGGTGCACGCTGGGCTGCTGGGGGAGCGGGGTGAGGATGGGGAGAGGGGTGAGTATGGGGAGAGGGGCGAGGATGGGGAGAGGAGGTGAGGATGGGGAGAGGGGTGAGGATGGGGAGAGGGGTGAGGATGGGGAGAGGAGGTGAGGATGGGGAGAGGGGTGAGTATGGGGAGAGAGGTGAGGATGGGGAGAGGAGGTGAGGATGGGGAGAGGGGTGAGGATGGGGAGAGGAGGTGAGGATGGGGAGAGGGGTGAGGATGGGGAGAGGAGGTGAGGATGGGGAGAGGGGTGAGGATGGGGAGAGAGGTGAGGATAGGGAGAGGGGTGAGGATGGGGAGCAGGGTGAGGATGGGGAGAGGAGGTGAGGATAGGGAGAGGGGTGAGGATGGGGAGAGGGGTGAGGATGGGGAGAGGAGGTGAGGATGGGGAGTGAGGTGAGGATAGGGAGAGGGGTGAGGATGGGGAGAGAGGTGAGGATGGGGAGCAGGGTGAGGATGGGGAGAGAGGTGAGGATGGGGAGTGAGGTGAGGATGGGGAGGGGGATGAGGATGGGGAGAGGAGGTGAGGATGGGGAGTGAGGTGAGGATAGGGAGAGGGGTGAGGATGGGGAGAGAGGTGAGGATGGGGAGCAGGGTGAGGATGGGGAGAGAGGTGAGGATGGGGAGAGGGGTGAGGATGGGGAGCAGGGTGAGGATGGGGAGAGAGGTGAGGATGGGGAGAGGGGTGAGGATGGGGAGCAGGGTGAGGATGGGGAGTGAGGTGAGGATAGGGAGCAGGGTGAGGATGGGGAGAGGGGTGAGGATGGGGAGTGAGGTGAGGATGGGGAGCAGGGTGAGGATGGGGAGAGAGGTGAGGATGGGGAGCGGGCTGAGGATGGGGAGCCACCAACCCCTTGTCATCTAACAGGGTTGTCTCAGACCTGGGCATCCTCCCCCCGTGCCCGGTTTCTGCCAGCTCCATAGAGCCAAGCCCAACACGTGCTTTATCCATGGACATTCCCCCAGATGCTCTTGCTTCCTTTTTCAAACACAAAACCCAGCTGCAGCTCCATGCGCCGACACACGCTGGAGATGTATGTGCAGCCACGTTAAAAAGAGAGTGACTTTCCTGGGCACATCTTGCTTGTGCCATGCGCCGTGCCAGGGGAGGGACAAATCACCCTGTAAATAGCAAGTCCAGGGCTCGGTCCAAGCCAGCAATTAATGCCAGAGCTGGGAGCTAAAAAGGGTTGCATCAAGCCCTCCTCTGAGTGCTTTGAAAAACCAAAACAATCTTGTAAAGATCAAGCTTGTAAAAATGGGACTCTGTTTTGCTAGCTCATGAATGGGAAGAAATGCCAACTGGATAATTTTTTACACATATCTTTTTTCCTCTTTGTCAACATTCCCCCATTTGGCTGAAACTTCAAAATGCCATATTTGGAGAGCGCCCGTCTTAGAAGTTCCAGTATTTGTATAAATAGCTGATAGTGAAAAAATTACCCGTTCTGGAGTCTGCCCAGGAGCCTTTGGGAGGAGCAGGGATGGGGGCAGCGACGGGGCTGCTGGGGCTCTGGAGCTGCCCAGTGCCTCCCAGTGTGAGGTGGCTCCCTGCTGCCAGGTGTGAGCGGAGAAGGAAGTGTGGGTGGGGGTCCCCAGAACACCAGCCCCCACCCGAAAGCAGGAGGGGGAGCGGCAAAGCGCTGCCCCTTCTCCTCCATCAGCTGAGAAGGGGGTTTGGGCGATACATGGGGAAGTGAAGTGGTGACTGCGGGACGCCCTGGATGTCATCTTTTGGAGCGGGGCTGTCACCTTGCCATCCCTCTGCCGGTGTTGGGGGGGACAGGGGTGTCGGTGTCCCCACCAGGGACAGCTTGTCCTGCCCAGGGAGACCCTGAGCATGGTGAGGGGTGTACAGAGAGGGGGGCACCGAGCAAAGTCCTGGGGTGCAGGGTGAGGGGTTTTGGGGTGCAGGGTGAGATGCTGAGGTGCAGGGGGAAGGACCGGGGCACGTAGCTAGGGGCGCACAGAGGGAATGAGGGGCACAGGGCGAGGGGGGAGCAGAGAAGGGCCGGGGGACATGGCGAGGGGCTGGTGTGTGCACGGCACGGCGCAGGCTGCGCGGAGAACAAGGACGGACGGTGCGGGACCGGGACGCCGGGCGAGGGACCCTGGGGATGCCGTGGGGAGCGGGGCGGGCCGGGGGGCGCCCGGCCGGGGGGGAGGCGGTGCCGCAGCCCGTTCTCCTTTCATTGATCTCCGGAGCGGGGCAGCCCGGGGCCGCCCCGAGCCTTTAAAGGCTCCTCCTCCCGGCAGCGGCCCGGGGAGCGGCGCGGAGGGCAGCCCGGCCCCGCCGCAGCCCCGCCGGTCCGCCCCGACGGCAGCTCCGCGCTCCGGCGGGGGCGCAGGGCCGGGGTTCGCGGGGAGGGTGGGAGGGAGGGAGCGGGGAGGTGGCCCCCAGCCCGGCCGAGATGACCCTCCTGCCCGCCGGCAACGGCAGCGCCTGGGGGGCGGCAGCGCTGGGCAGCGGCAGCAACTGCAGCGGGGCGGCCAGCCTGAGCAGGCAGTGGGCGGTGGGGGCCGCCCTCAGCCTCACCGTGCTGGTCATCGTGGCCGGCAACTTGCTGGTCATCGTGGCCATCGCCAAGACGCCGCGGCTGCAGACCATGACCAACGTCTTCATCACCTCGCTGGCTTGCGCCGACCTCATCATGGGCTTGCTGGTGGTGCCGCCGGGGGCCACCATCCTGCTGAGCGGCCACTGGCCCTACGGGACGATGGTGTGCGAGCTGTGGACCTCGCTGGACGTGCTGTGCGTCACGGCCAGCATCGAGACGCTGTGTGCCATCGCCGTGGATCGCTACCTCGCCATCACGTCGCCGCTGCAGTACGAGGCGCTGGTGACCAAGGGCAGGGCGCGGGCCGTGGTGTGCCTGGTGTGGGCCATCTCTGCCTTCATCTCCTTCCTGCCCATCATGAACCACTGGTGGCGGGACGGGGCAGACGAGCAGGCGGTGCGCTGCTACGATGACCCGCGCTGCTGCGACTTTGTCACCAACATGACCTACGCCATCATCTCCTCCACCATCTCCTTCTACGTGCCCCTGCTCGTCATGATCTTTGTCTACGTCCGTGTCTTCGCCGTGGCCACACGGCATGTCCAGCTCATCGGCAAGGACAAGGTGAGGTTCCTGCAGGAGCCCCCCAGCCCCAGCTCCAGGAGCAGCCGGCGGAGACGGCCCTCCCGTCTGCTGGCCATCAAGGAGCACAAGGCGCTCAAGACCCTGGGCATCATCATGGGCACCTTCACGCTCTGCTGGCTGCCTTTCTTCGTGGCCAACATCATCAAGGTCTTCTGCCGGCCGCTGGTGCCAGACCAGCTCTTCCTCTTCCTCAACTGGCTGGGCTACGTCAACTCAGCCTTCAACCCCATCATCTACTGCCGCAGCCCCGACTTCAGGAGCGCCTTCCGCAAACTGCTGTGCTGCCCGCGCCGCGCCGACCGCCGGCTTCATGCCGTCTCGCAGGACCTGCAGCGCTGCCCCTGTGCCTTCAGCCCCCAGGGGGTCCCCTCAGAGGACAACAAGGCGGTGGCCCCCCGGCACCCTGGGGAGGACGACGAGGCACCGGGCAGCGGCAGCAGCAGCCACTGCAGCAGCCAGACGGAGGAGACCAGCCTGTCCCAGGGCAGTGGCCACCAGCCGCGGCCCCTGGGCGAGTCCCGGCCACAGGGCACCCAGACCACGCTGTGCTCGCAGCTTGACGAGTAGGTACCTGAAGGTGCTCGTGTGGGGGGGCTCCGGGGGACCGGCCCTTTGGGGTGCAAGCAGGGGGGCTGTCGATGGCGGGGCTGTGGTCTGATGGCACAATGCAGAGCCAGGGGGCAGGCAGTGCCCGGAGCTGGGGGGCAGGCAGACCCCGGAGTTGGGGGGCAGGGAGTGCCCAGAGCTGGGGGGCAGGCAGACCCCAGGGTGTGTGGGGGAGGCGCTGGGGTGCGGGGCTGGGAACCGCTGCCCTCTGCCTTTAGGTTCCCCTAAAATCCTGGCCCCTCCACTGGGCTGCAAAACTGGGGTCCCAGCCCGGTTTTGTCCCTTCCTGGGGTACCCCCCAGCCCGCCAGGACGGGGTCTGCGGTTCCTGGGTAAAGAAAACGCTGGTGGCGAATAGGGAAGCAAACCAGCTAAACAGGAATGCGTCCCAAAGCCTGGGATTTCCCCTCTTCTTCCCTCCCCAGTGCTGTTAAAGAAGGAAAACGCGGGGAGCCCCTCTGTGGTGAGGCAGCCGGGGGCTCACTGTCTCCAGCCCGGGCTCTGCGGGTCTCTTTGCCATCTGACAGAGCGTAATTCTGGGAAGGGAATTTATTTGGCCCCCCTCCGTCAGCCCTGCGGAGGGAGATGGGCTCCCCGGGGCCGGCAGCCGGTGCCAGGGCAGAGGACGGCTCCTCTGTGGCTCTGCCCTGCCAAGCGCGCTGCCGGCACCCTTACGCTGATTTACACCTCCTCCTGCAAATTACAGCATGGGTTCCCCCACCTCCCGCCGCCAAGTTTTTTATTAGCCTGACAAAATTTGAATATTCTGGTTACTGTGGATTTTAACCGGCTTTCTCTGGTCCGGAACCCCTCCTGCCACACGAAGGCAGGAGCGGTTCCTGCCAGCACTGTCAGGCAGCGCCGCTGTCGGCAGAGATGTGCAGAAAGGGGTCCTGGAGAGTGTTTTCTGAAGTCGCATGTTCCGGGGAAGGATTCCTCCATCCTAGGCAGACGGGACGGTAAACGGTGGGGAAGGTCTGGGCTCTTCACGCGCTGTGCTCTCCTGTTCAAGGTTTGCCGGCAGAGAGACACCAGCGGGTCCTTCCATCTGACTGGGAGCAGCCGAGAGCCGGGAAGAGAGTGAGTGTGCGTGCCCTCGGCCAGTGCGGCGTCGGCGGCGGGGCCGTCATCCCTCGCAGCATCTCCTCTGCCCGCCTTGGCCGCTGCCTTCCCTGGGGGAGCGCAGCCTTTGGCCGCCCCGCTGGCAGCTGCCCGCTCTGGGGCACGTGAGCCTGGCGTCAGCCCGGCCGTCTGCTGACACCCCCCCTGCCCCGGGGTGCTTTAACCCACGTTGGTTGCTGGAGCTCCAGACCTCACTCACGGTGCTTTTTTGCCCAGCTCCAGCCCTGGATCCCCGCTCCGTGCCCGCTGCTCCCCTTTGTCCCGGGGTGGTGGCTCCGGGTCCCTGTCCCTCGAGGGGCAGCCGCGAGGGTTGAGCCCGGCGGGTGGTGCTGTGTCACATCCCACCCTCCTCTTGCAGGGCCGGGCGTTGCGAAGGGGACGGAGGAGCGGCGCTGGGGGCGACGGCGCTGGAAGGACCCTCCGGTGCTCACACCGACCTGGGGAGGAGAGGGGGCTCTCCCCTGGGAGCGCTCGCAGTCACGGCAGGGCCCGAGGAGCCGGCTCCTCCATGCCCTTGGTGCTGGAGAGCCGGAACCAGCTGGGAAAAAGCTCCCGAGCTGCTTGCCAAGAGGCAGCGCAGCCTCGGGGACATGCCTGTGCTCCCTGTGCGGACCGGGGACGAACTCCCACCCGGGGTGCCTCCTGGCGTGGCTGGCATCGGGACGCGGTGGCCAGTGGCTCTGCTCTCCCAAAGGATGCCGTCATCCGGGCTCGGACAGCCAGTCGGGAAGGGGAGAAGAGCCTCCTGTGGGCACGAGCCTTTTCCAGGATCTCCACTCCATCCCTGCCCCAGCCGCTGCGTTCCCAGCGCTGGGTGCGATCCCGGGGGCCGCAGCGATACCGTTAGCAAAGGAGGAGCAGAGGGGAGCGAGGAGAGCCCCGAGCAGGGGGGCTGGGCAAAAAAATGTGAATGATGCTCTTCTCAAATCTCCTCCTGTTTCTCCCTCTCCGTTCGGGGCCGGGTTTCCGTGCCGTTCAGGGATGAGGGGGTGTTTAGATGAAGCTGGAGGAGCAGCAGCAGGGTGAGGTGGGGAGAGCGTTGCAGGAGGGAGGGGGGTTTCACCCTGGGGCCCCCGCGCGCTGCTGTGGGGCGGTGGGGTGAGGGCAGGGGGGTGATCTGCTGTAGCTTGAACACCGTGTCGTGCTGGCAGGGTGGTGGGAAGCGGCAGCGGGGCCCATCCCGCTCCTCCGTGCCGGCCGCGGTGTCCAGGCGGGCGCTGGCGGTGGTGGCGGTGCCCACGCCACACGGCCGCACGGCCGCTTTTGGGGGTGATGTTGGTTGTAAATATGTCACGGCGACTGTAAAGTTTTTGTCTCGTTTCGTCTCCTCCCCGCCCCCCCCCCCCCGTGTGAAATAAACCTTCGAAGCTCTGCAACGCCCTCGAGTCCATGACAAGCAGGGGGACGCTGCCCGAGGCGCGGGGGCGCGTGTCCCCCCCGGGGCTGTGGCCGGCAGGCAGGGAGAAGCTCTGAGCGTGCCATGGCGCCTGTCCCAGCTCTGCCACATCTCCTCGCACCCTGAAAGGGCAGGCAGGGCTGTCCCCCCCTCCCCCAGGCTGGGTACTGCACCCGCCAGCCCTGTGCCCCCCCAAGGAGCTTTGTGCCCCCCCCCCCGGGGGGGTTTGCCAGCCTGGGAACACACCAGAACGCAGGCACTGCCATCCTACCAGAATTGGGGAGTTCTCTACCAGTGTGAACATGTGCTCGGGAGAGGCAGAGACCCCGTGCCAGGAAGATGCCTGGGGCACCCCCTGCACTCACAGCCCCCCCGGCCGCCCCGTCCCTGCCCGGGAGCCCGTGCAGGGTGGCCCAGTGCCACCTCCTAGTGCTGGGGACATCCCAGCTCCCCCACGGAGCCTGCGGGGTCTGGCTGCAGCCCCAGGGACGAGGTGCTGGGGGTCTCCCCTGCCGGGATCCTCCCTTGGCGCGTTTTGCTTTTCTTACCCAGCAAGGCTGAAATCACTAAATAAAGAGAATGCGGCTCTTGGCGACTGTTTCCATTTTAGAGCTCAGATGGCAGTCTGGGGGCTCTGATGGTTCTTGGGAGGCTGGTCTCTGGTCCCTGCAGCTGACCCTGAGCACAGGCAGGTCCTGCGTGTCCCCCCTGTGGCTTCGTCCTCCCCGGGGTACCCTCAGTGACCCGCTGAGGGGACATAGACCAACACCAGCCCAGGAGCTGCTCGTTAGCCCCCCGTGTTAATGAGTAACTTCCCAAACAGCAGGCAAGCCCCGGGCTGGGGGTGAAGAGGGGGCTGTCCCAGGGAATGGGGGGCCCCCTGTCTCTGTGTGTCCCTCTGTCGGGCCCCGTGTCCTCATCTCTAATCAAGCTAAAGCTGGCTCAGATGGGTGTCCTTGTTTGGGTAGGTCCTGCTGGGGGGGGGTGTGGTGATGAGGGGGTGGTGGGTGCATTGGTGCCACCTGCCCCTCCCTGAAGCACCTGCGCGGCATTCCCAAACTGCTCCTCCCTCGGCTCCCCCTTCTTTATCAGCAGCCGGGTGCAGGCGCTGCTGGCGCTGCTCTCCCTGCCTGGGTATGGGCTGGGGTGCAACCTGTGGTCCCCTGGGGCAGCTGCTGCTGGGGGGGGCAGCTCCTTCCGACACCCCAGTGCCCGTGCTGGGCTGTGCTGCTGGGTTAAACGCTGGCGCTGGCAAAGCCCGTGGTGCATTTGGAGGTCCCCAAGTGCTCTCTCCATCCTAAAGGCTTCCCTAAAGCTTTAGCCGCTCTGGTTAGCCGGAGCTGCTCTGTGCTCCCCCGCTGCAGGGGGCTGCTCCTCCTGCTCTTAGAGCTGGCTTTGCCTATAAAGGCAATTAATTTCCTTTCCCCGTTCATCCTTCCCTTAGCAACGCTGTCCTCACCAAAGGGGTGCGGGTCCGGCTGCTGTGAGCCGCCTGCAGGCTGCTGCCCTGGCTCTGGGCTTTTGGGACCGGACGGTTTGCTCTCAGGGCTCCAAAGTCACTTTTCTTCCTTGCGCTTCTGCTCTGGAGCAGCCAATTGCTGTTTTCTCCGGTGTTTCTCTCGCAGGGGCTAGTTCCTGCTGCCGGTGTTGGATCTGCCACGGAGGATGAGCAGCTCTTCTCCCTTCTCCAGGTCGCTGCGGAAGCCTGTTGCTGCCCTATGGGGTATGGAGACGATGGCAGGAGCGAGTGGGGGGACAGTGGCCATGCCCTGCAGGCAGCCGGGGTGGGATTCCCCCTTTCTGGTGGTGTGTGCACCCGGGAATGCCTCCCCTTAGGTTTTGCTCGCCCAAGGCTTGCGCGGGGGGAGCAGCGCAGGTGAGCACGGGCGATGCTGTGTCCCCCCAGGCTGCCAGCTGAGCACGGGCAGCCGGAGCTACGTGGTGAAGGAGGAGGACAACTTCTTGGAGCACCTGGTGCTGCTGAGAACGGTGAGAGCCGAGGCTTGCCGAGGAGCCCGTGGGAGCTAGCCTGTGCCCCAGCAGTGATGGCCAGGCCCCCTGCCGCTGGCTCTCTGCTTGGCTCCGCAGATCTGCCTGGGGGCTGATGCCGGGGACGAGCTGCACGTGGTGGCCGTTGATTCGAAAAACGCCTACGGAGACCACAAGCCGGTGCCCATCGCGGCGCTGCGGCCCTCGGTGCTCCCCATGGTAAGGGCAGCCCAAGGCGCAGAGCAGCGCCCCGGCTGTGGGGCGATTTCGCCCCAGGCTGGGGCCGGGGGGTGCTCTGAGCTCCCACTCTTTGCAGGTCAACCTCAAAGGTGTGGAGCTGGTCCCTCCCATCACCTTCGTGCTCAAGTGCGGAGCGGGGCCGGTCTATCTCAGCGGGCAGCACATCATCCGTGAGTGTCAGTGCAAGGGCTGGGGGCCGCACTGGGGGTGCTCCGTGGGTCCCACGGTGGCTTTAGTGGCAGCTGGAGCCCTCAACTGGGCTGCTTTGCCCCGGGGATGGAGGGGTTGCTGGCCGGGGGCGGGGGGGGTGGAATTAGTGCTTGTTTGCATTCACGGGCTCGACACGGTGGTGTGTGCTGGTTCTCCGCTCTGCCCTTGGTGCAGCGGGGTGGGATGGTGCCTGTCCCCGCTCCCAGCAGCGGGGTGGGATGGTGCCTGTCCCCAATCCCAGCGGGGGGGTGGGATCGCTGGCCATCACTGGCCGTGTGAGCAGCCGGGGGGGTTTCGCCTCCCCTTGGCAGATCAGGGCCACCCCCTCCCGCTGCAGCCCTGCGTCTCCTCTCCCTAGTGGAAGACGATGCCGAGTCCGAAGCCTAGGAGGAAGAGCTCTTGGAGGAAGATGTAGGTGATGAGGATGATGATGGAGTGTCTGCAGCTTGGAGAAGACTCCGCGGCTCTGGGAGTGGAGCTGGTGTGATGGAGGGGATGCCCCGTGCCGGGAGCTGCAAGTGCCTCATGCCAAATAGGACAGATCCCTTCGGGGGACACAAACTGTCCGGGCTCTGAATATCATCCCTTGTCTCCTCTCCCTGCCCCCTCCCTTCCTACTGTGCTCCCAGAAATCCTCCTCTTCCCTCTTATTGCAATAACAACAGGAAAGTGCAAATACCTCTGGGCTGTGCTGTGGTCCTGCCGCGCCAGCCTGCTCCCTCCCGTCCCTCCCTCCCGCCCGCTGCCTCCAGCGGCTCCTGCCTCCCCTTGGGAAGACAGATTCCATGCGTGCAATGGCTGCGATGCTGTGGGTCGTGCTGCTGACCCGTGGGTCTGGGGGCCAGAGGTGCCAGCGAGCAGCCTCTGCCCCCCTGCTTGTGGCCAGGACAGGGGGTTCGGGGGGGCTCTCCCAGCCCCAGCCTGTCCGGAGGCGGGAGGCTGCACCACGCTCTGTCTCGGGACTTGTGTGTCCACGTAAGCTCAGCCACCTCTTCAAGGGGAGGACGCGATGCTCTGAGACCCAGGTGCTCGTTTTCCTGCTGCGCAGCCCTGGCACCAGTTTATCCTGTGTATTCCCTTCTAATGGTCCTTTTGTTCCGGTAGGAATCGCTCCCACCGTAGCCCGCCTGGGTCAGCAGGACGCAGTTGTGTTGCTGTCTTCATGGCAGCCCAGGAAACGCGGCCAAAAGCCGCCCACAACAAGCAGCCGCTGAAATAATATAATTAAAACTCCTAATTGAGAAAATTGCCCAAATCCATTACGTGCATGATATCAGCGAGGTTGACTTTAAAAGGGAGTCCTGAACCTGCCGGCGGGGGGGGCTGGGAAGAGAGCACGGGGGTCTCTTTTTTTTTTTTTTTTTTTTTTTTTTTTATATTATTTTCCCCACTTATAACACACAAAGCCGCAGAGCGGAGCTGATGGGCGCGCGGGGGGAAGATTGCTGTCGCCGTGCCGTAATGGCTGGGGGGAGGCTGGAGCTGGGCCTGGGTGAGACCAGCCGCCAGTCCCTGATGGGCTGCAGCCCCACGTCACCCCCCGGCGGGGGCTGCGCCTGGGCGCGGGGATGCAAGGGGACGCAAGGGGACAGGATCGCAGGGACGTTACGCGTGCAGCCCTCGCCCCAGGAAGGGTCATCACCTCCCGCAAGGCAAGTGTGCGCCCCGAGCCCCCTCCCTGTGCCTGGGGTTGAGACGTGCCCTGGGCTGGGAGCCGAAAGCCCTGAGCTTGGGGGTGGGAGAGGGGGGAGAGCAAAACTATAATGAGCAATTAACTCGTCCGGCTCTTCCCTGCCCTCACCTCGCTCCCAGCACACACGCCTGCGTGTGCCCCTTCTGGAGAGGGCGTCGGAGCCACCACCACTGCCTTTCTCGCTGAAACAGGCGATTCCGGCTTATTTTCCCCACCAGGATCAGGTCTGGGACCTGGCCGGTGTGACAGCGCATTGCCGGGGGACGAGGGCTTGAAGAGTTGCCCAGGTTGAAGGGGCTTTCTGGGGGCCAGACCCCCCCCCCGCTGCCCATCCCGGCAGCGCTCTGCGGGTGCTGGGTGCAGGTGGGGGTGCCGGCCACGGAGGAGCAGGAATAAAGGCTGGTGAATTCACTGCCCCTAATTCCTCAGGCAGGAGCAAAACGCGCTGTTAATTGGGAAGCTTGCTGAACGCCGGCCGCCCGGCGTGATCCGGCAGCTGCATTAAACCGTCTCGCTGGGTGCGGATTAAAGAAATCCAGGAAGAAAAGAGTCACAAAGCGGATTAAGGTCGGTGCCGGTGAATTTGCACAGTGGCCTCTTCGGCTCCCTGTGCTTGCCAGGGCAGCGCTGGGCAGCCAAGTGCACAAGCGGCCGCCGTGGTGCCGATGCCTTCCCGAGGACCAGCTCCCGGGTGGGTGCACGGGGACAGAGCTGTCACCCCACACTGGCCACAAGCCCCTTGCTGGAGCCCGGTCTGCAGGACAGCACGGCTAGCGCTGGCCACAGATGCAGCGTGGGACTCGGGAGAGTCACGGCCGGAGCCGGGGTGACCCCGGCAGCGGGAAGGGGGGTGTTTTGGGGGAGATGCTCCGTCACCCTGCCCGCAGCCACGCGCTCGCCCCATCCTGCGTCCTGCCCAGCAGCGTCTCTTGGAGGACTTTGGCATAACCATGGCAACTGCCAGGTAATTAATAGACAAGTCTCAATGTCATGGAGACAAAACGCACAAACAGAGGGCGCCGGGCGCCCGCCCGGCCGGGCGTGGGGGGCACTGGCACGGGATGCAGCCACCGGCACATGGCGTGGGGCTGGTGCTGTGTCCACCCACCCGGCGCCAGAACGGGATCCGTTCCCCCCATGGCAGGGATGTCCCCCCACTGCGAGGGTGGGAGGTGGCAGCCGACATCCCCTGGGCAGGACGGGGCTCTGCAGCGGCTCGTGCGCAGGATGGGTGCCAGCCTGGGACACGAGAGCGGGACTGCCAGGGGCGACTTCCTTTGGGGAATACCGGAGAAGAGTTTTGGCAGAGAAGTGGGCTGCAAGAATGACATTTTAACACCAAAGATGCTCCCGTTAGGCTAAAAGCTGCTTCACAGATTTTTTTTTTTTTTTTTTCTGGCTAACTCATTCCCCAGGAGCCTGTGGGGGTTTGCGTGGGGCGATGGGCACTGGGGTCCTGGGCTCGGCAGCAGGATGGTCACAGCCCCCAGCATGGGGGCGCTGGCGGCCGTTTTGGGGTGGTTTTGCTGGGTACCCGCTGCTGTGCAGCTCCAGCTGTGTGCACGTCCTCCAGATGTTCACGCTCACCCCTCCAAAGCCCAGGGGAGCTGCAGAGACCCCCCCTGGAGCCGGGGCTCACCCCAGGCTTTGCCTGTGCAGAACTGTTTGTGCCTCCCCCTGTTTGGGGCTGACCCCACACCTCCACCGGGCACAAGAGGCAGCCTCTCCTGCCTTTTTGCACGAGCAATAAGCGATAATGATTGTTATTAATCACAAATCATGGAATCATAGGGTTGGAAGGGACCTCTGGAGATCATCTAGTCCAACCCCCGGCCAGAGCAGGGTCACCTTAGAGCAGGTAAATGCAGCAGCGCCCACTTATTTTGTGCGTAAGTGGCCAATTATTTGATGCGTGAGCGCCCCGTCGGTTCACCCGTCAGTACCCAACTAATTGCGCGAGGGGTTAAATAGTGCAAACCGGAGCACCCAGGGAGCATGGGGGTGAGCACCCCCTCACTGGTGCCTGCCTGAACCCCCCCTCCCCGATCTCAGGAGTCCTGGGCAGAAAGGGCAGGAGGAGGCCTGGGGGAGGAATTTTCCCCAAATACTTTTCTATTACTTACACTTTCTGCAGTCTCAGTCCAAGGTCCCGACTGGTCTCGCTGCACCCCGGCGTGTGGAGTGGGGCAGCGAGGGGGGTCCGTCCCCTCGGCCCCCCCCCGGGCAGCCCCCGAGCGGGACCGTGCCCAGCCCGCGGGAAGGCGGCTGCCTTCAAACGCCGCTGGGTGGCACGGATAAATTCCCTGCTTCCTTTGGAAAAGCAGCCCTTGGTCTGGGGACACGCGCGGGGCTGAGGATGTATTTCAGGAGGAGGCTTCCGCACGCGGTAATTTATTTACGGGGTGGTGGTGGGGGATTTTTTTACCTGCTGATGCTCCGCTGGCAAATTCCTTCCCTGAGCAGAACAAAGAGCGGCGCGGGGCTGGCTGGGGAGGCGGGGGGCAGTTGCACGGCTTCGGATTCAGCAGCAAATGTTTGGTAAGAGGGACTCTATTCTGCCTCCGAGTGCGTCCGTAGGGGTGGGGTGCCCTGCAAACGCGTGGGGTGCAGCAGGCAGGGTGCACGGAAGTTGATTAAAAACTCAGTTAACGAAAATTCAGACTGCGGAGCTTTTGGGGGGCTGCTGAGGCGCGTTACAAAACCGCGGCTGGGTGCAGCTCTCTGTTGGGTCCCCCTGGGGGGCTTCCAAAATCTGCCGGGTGGGTTTTGGTCTTACTAGATCAGGTACGTGAGGGCTGAAGGGTGAAATAACGCCTGGTACAGAGAGGAATAAACAGGGTGGCAAGTGCTGTGCTGGGAAAGAGTGGGAGATAACGTATGGAAATAGCCCAGGGAATTAAAGCCGGCCTGCAGCGGGAGGTGGGATGATTCGGTGGGCAGGAGGGGGAGCAGCTGGGGATGGGGGTCCCGGGGGTCTGGCAGCGAGCACGGTGTGCAGGACACGGCTTCCCGGGCGGGCAGGGACCCGTCTGCCAGGACCGATGGAATTTTTGCCCCTGAATTTCCTCCTTGCCCCTCATCCCGTTCCTGATTCCATGGAAACCTGGGTCTGGTTTTGGCAGGAGGGTGAGAATCCCCCGGCTGAGCCCCCCTGAGCCGGAGCAGCGACGGATCCCGGGCAGGCTGCGGCCGGCCTCCGCGTTGGAGCAGAGCCGGGTTAATCTCGTTAGGGGGATGGATGAGCGGGGCGCCGGCACACGAGGCTTTGAGGCAGCGAAAAAGTAGCAGAGCATCTTTATTCGTTTATCCATTAATGTCCTTTGTTATTTCCAGAAACATTAGGAGCTGTTTTCTGGCTCGGCTGCCGCTTCCCTTTCCCTTCTGCCAGCAGCCGTCCCCCCGCGCCGGCTGGGCTGGGGCAGAGGCAGGATTGCCGCGAACGCTTCGCCTAAAGGGGTGTTGATGAGAGCGGGTTTGGGTAAGTGCTGCCCCCGAGCCCACACTCAGCCCCCCTTCTCCTTCTCCTCTTCCCCTCCCGGAGCCGTCACCGCTGTTTCTCCCCCCAGGAATGCAGGGCTGCTCGCCGGCATCGCCCCTTTCCTGAGCCTGATTTTCCATTTCCCTCCCCAGGAGCCCGCTGGACAAAGCTGCCGTCCCAGGGAGCCTCGCTCAGTGCGGGGCAGGGTCCTGTGTGGCGGCGCGGGGGGGGACAGCCGCAACAAAGCTGTGACGAGGAGCAGGATGCGCCCCACGGACACCTGAAACCTGAGACCAACAGATTTCGGGGTGCTGAGGCTGGTCGGGATAGGGGTTTTCTTGCCTGCCTGCTGTGTGCAGGTGGAGGGGCTCAGCCGCAGGCATGGAGGGGGACGGGGACGTGGCCAACGCCACCATCTTTGAGCTCGCCCCACAGAACCGCTCCAACACCAGCGCGCAGTTCACCGGCGTGCAGCTCATCCAGTCCTTCAAACCCCTCATCATCCCCTGCTACGCCCTGGTCGTCCTCGTCGGCATCTTTGGCAACTACCTGCTCCTCTACGTCATCTGCAAGACCAAGAAGATGCACAACGTCACCAACTTCTTCATCGGGAACCTGGCTTTCTCCGACATGCTGATGTGCGCCACGTGCGTGCCCTTCACCCTGGCCTACGCCTTCAACCCCCAGGGCTGGGTTTTCGGGAAGTTTTTGTGCTATTTCGTCTTCCTGATGCAGCCCATGACCGTCTACGTCTCCGTCTTCACGCTCACGGCCATCGCGGTCGACAGGTAAGCGCCGGCGGGGCGGATGGTGCGGGGATCCGGGTCTGTCCCCCTCGGTCCCCTCAAGCTGCTGCTCGCTCAGCTCAGGGTTTTAAGTGCCAAACCCTCAAAACAGTAAAAGAAAATACCCAGGGGATCTTTGCAGTCACTCTGCAGCCTTTTCTTTAGCGTCGGGGCTCGGCCTCGGGCGGAGGAAGCGCAGTGGGGCTGACCGGGATGCTGCTTGGCATCGAGAAATGCTGTTGGGCAGTTTCATGCCTGTCTTTACGAAGCCATCTCTACCGAAATCCAGTTCACCCCCGGTCAGATCTGGGCTCCCGGCCAGCGTGGCTCTCGCCCAAGGGCTGTTGCAGTTTGCACCCCGTTTTCCATACTTTGCTGGATGAATGCGCACCCAAATCAGGCTGCCTTCTGGCCCCAGGGTGGGGAGCGCTTGTGCCTCCCTGAGTGCGCCCGGGCAGGGGCTGGGGGGGGTGGTTTATAAAAAAAACAAAACAAAACACGTTTCCATAGAGATCTCCTCTCATAAAAGATGGTGCAAACCCCACAGGGATGGGTGCGAAGCTGGCAGCACCCAGGGCAGCACGAGGAGCTGGTTTCCCTCTGCCCCCGGGGGAGAGCGGGGCAGGACCGTGATGGGAACGGCAGGAAAAAGGGAAGATTTGAGCGGAATAGCTGAGAAAGGCTGGATGGCCGGCAGAGCTGGAGGTCTGGGGTTTGAGATGTCCCCAGGAGTGCTGGCGGTGTTCCTTTGCTCTCCAAAAAAGATTTGCTTCTGTTTCTCCTGCTAAAGAGGCAGCCACCGAGTTATACTGTCCTCACTGTGCTCGTAAAATATCACTGGGATTTATCCCAAACGGATGCTTTCAGTCCCAATCCTCCATGCCTGGCCCTGCTTTACAAAACACCAGAAGGGACCTGGGGCTTCCATGGGCTCCATCGCAGGGCGAGGGGATACAGTCATCCCCCCTGTCGCCAGCCAGCCCTTTCCCAGCAGCGGCTCCCACAGCCCCTCCTGCGGGATCTTCTGCCTTCGGGAAGCGCCGTGGCGGTGTCCGGGATGTCCGTGGGTTTCCTGGGATGCTCTGGGGCTCGGTCTCCACGGTTTCTCTCCCCGCAGGTACTACGCCACCGTGCACCCCCTAAAGAAGCGCATCTCGGTCACCAGCTGCATCTCCGTGGTGGGGGGCATCTGGCTGCTCTCCTGCGGGCTGGTGGCCCCCGCCATCGCCCACACCTACCACGTGGAGTTTCGGCAGGAGGGCTTCGCCATCTGCGAGGAGTTCTGGATGCAGAAGGAGACGCAGCGCTTGGCCTATGCCTACGGCACCCTGATCGTCACCTACATCCTGCCCCTCTCCGCCGTCTCCCTCTCCTACATCTGCATCTCGGTGAAGCTGAGGAGCCGGGTGGTGCCCGGTCACCCCACCCAGAACCAAGCCGAGTTCGACCGCCTGAGGAAGAGGAAGATCTTCCGCCTCATTGTGCTGGTGGTGGCCGCCTTCGGGGTCTGCTGGCTGCCCATCCACGTCTTCAACATCATCCGGGACATCGACATCAACCTCATCGACAAGCGCTACTTCCTCCTCATCCAGCTGCTCTGCCACTGGTTCGCCATGAGCTCCTCCTGCTGCAACCCCTTCCTCTACGCCTGGCTGCACGACCGCTTCCGCGGGGAGCTCCGCAAGATGTTCGCCTGCAAGAGGAAGATCATCCCCGCCAAGAGCTGTGGGGCTGCTGACGGCGTGCTCTGAGGCCGGCGTCCCGCTCCCCTCCGTGGCCATGTACTTCGTCCCGCTCACGGCAGAGCTTTCCCTGCTCCAGGGGGTCGGGGATGTCCCTGTTCCCCATGGGACGGGAGGGGAATGGAGTCCCCCTGCCCATCTGGGGGTTTGCAGCACTCGACGCAGCGTCCTTCCCTATGCCTGCCCCGCATCAGGGTGCTCGGGGCTGCTCCCGGTGTGTCCCGAGCTCCCTTGGCCTCCAGGACAGCGGCCGGCACCAGCAAAAATGCATTTGCTGCAGCTTTTCCCTGCAAAGTCGCCCCAGCTGCGTGCCCGCGGCCCCCCCCAGCAAAACCTGTCCCTCCCCTGAGGGTCCCGAAGGTGAACCTGCACCGCAGCGAGCAGGGCAGAGGGTCCCGGGGAGCAGGGGACGGGACGGGACGGGATGGGCTGGGGTGGGGGGGCAGAGCTCCCCCAGGGACACCTTGCCCAGTCCCGCGGGGGAGGGCGGCAGGCTGCACGCTTCGCTTCGGGACCTTGCGGTGTCGTTATTCTAAATTAATGAAGGAAATGGGCCTGCGGGAGTGTGAGGAAAAGGGGCGAAAAGCCTTTTGCTGGCGTGACGGCTGTGCCCCTGTCATTAAATGAATCACAGGTTCTCACCGCGCCGGGTGTTGGAAATGGCATTTCTCTTGCGAGGCTGTTTTTGGAGAAGTGCTGGTACTTTTCCAGCAGCCTCAGAGCAGGTGACGAGATGGAGCTGGCGCTGGGACAGGTCACCCTACAGCCCTCCGGACTGCCTCCCCCGCTGCACACCCCCCGCCTGTAGGCACAGGCTCCTGTGTCCCCCCAAACCTGCACACAGTGTCCTGTGCAGACACCCCCGGCCCTGCACGTGCACAAAACACCCCTGTACACACACAGAGCCCTGTGCCCACACAGCTGCGCATACACACGCCTGTTCACAGCCCCTGCACACACCCCCATCCCCCATACACACACCTGTATACACACGCACGTCCATTCACACACCCCTCTACGCTTCTGTACATGCCCACACCTGTACACCCCCACACATGCACACATGTGTACATACACCTTTGTACACACCTGTACACCGCCACACATGCATGTACACACCTGTACCTAAACCTGTACACACCCGTACACCCCTGCACACACACCTACACAGCTGTACCTACACACCTGTGCACACTGGTATGGACACACACCTGTATGCCCTTGTACACTCCTGTACACACTTGTATGCACACAGCTATACACATACAGACATGTACACACCTGCACATACACCCCTGCACACACCTGTACACACCCATGCATGCCCCACACACCCATGCACCCATGTACACACACACCTGTACATACTCCCCTGTGCACCCCGTACACAACTGTACATACACACCTGTACAACCCTGTACACACCTGTACATACACACCTGCACACACTTGTACATGCTGCGCACACCTGTGCCTACCTGCACACACCTGTACACACACCCTTGTACACCCCGTACATGCCACACACCCCTGCACACACCTGTACACACTCGTACATCCACACCGGTATATACACCCCTGTACAACCCTCTGCACACCTGCACACACCTGTATATACACCCCTGTACACATCTCTCCATGCCACACACCTGTACACACTTGTACATACACACCTGTACACACACCCCCAGACACACCTGTATATACACGCCTGTACATGCCACATGCACCTGTACATACCTGTGCACCCCTGTCCACACCTGTCCACACACCCCTGCACACACACCCCTGTACGTACCTGTACACACACCCCTGCACACACCTGTACACACCTGTACAACCCTGTACACACACACCTGTACACACCTGCACACACACCCCTGCACACACCTGTATAACACTGTACACACACACCTGTACACACCTGCACACACACCCCTGCACACACCTGTATAACCCTGTACACACATCCCTGCACACACCTGCACACACACCCCTGCACACACCTGTATAACCCTGTACACACACACCTGTACACACCTGCACACACACCCCTGCACACACCTGTATAACCCTGTACACACACACCTGTACACACCTGCACACACACCCCTGCACACACCTGTATAACCCTGTACACACCTGCACACACACCTGTACGGCCCAGGCCCCGCCCACCGCCGCCCGGGCCCCGCCCACTCGCGGCCACGCCCACCCCTGCCCCCGCCCCGCGCTCTCGCGAGAGGGGCGGGGCGGGGCAGCGCACCGGGCCGCGCACCGGCAGCTCCGCTCCCGCTCCCGCTCCCTCCCGCTCCCGCCGCCATGTCGGGCCCGGGCCCGGCGCCGGCCTGGGCGCCCACCCACGTACAGGTGACGGTGCTGCGGGCGCGGGGGCTGCGGGCCAAGGCGGCGGCGGGCGGCGGCGGCAGCGACGCCTACACCGTGATGGCGCTGGGCCGCGACAAGTTCTCCACCTCGGTGGCGGAGCGGTGCCAGGGGCAGCCGGTCTGGCGGGAGGAGGCCACCTTCGAGCTGCCGCCGCCGCCGCGACCCGCCGCCCTCCGCCTCACCGTGCTGCACCGCGCCCTCGTCGGCCTCGACAAGTTCCTGGGACGCGCCGAGGTGGATCTGGCGGCGCTGAGGGCCGACGGCGGCCGCCGGCACTGCAGGTGGGCCCGGGAGGGGAGGGGGGCTCTGGGCTTACTTGGGGGCGGGGGAAAGGGATGGGGGGGATCTGTGCCCCTCGGTGGCCACGGAGAGGGAGGGGGGGGTCTGTGCCCTCGGTTGCTATGGAGAGGGATGGGGGGGGTCTGTGAGTCCCAAAGGGGCCAGGGAGAGGGATGGGGGGGGTCTGTGGGTCCCAAAGGGGCCAGGGAGAGGGATGGGGGGGGTCTGTGGGTCCCAAAGGGGCCAGGGAGAGGGATGGGGGGAGCCTCTGGGTCCCACGGGGCCTGGGGAGAGAGGGGTGGGGGGGGTCTGTGGGTCCTAAAGGGGCCACGGAGAGGAATTGGGGGTGGTCTGTGAGTCCAAAGGGGCCACGGAGAGGGATGGGGGGGGTCTGTGGGTCCCAAAGGGGCCAGGGAGAGGGATGGGGGAAGCCTTTGGGTCCCACGGGGCCTGGGGAGAGAGGGGTGGGGGGGGTCTGTGGGTCCTAAAGGGGCCTGGGGAGAGAGGGGTGGGGGGGGTCTGTGGGTCCTAAAGGGGCCACGGAGAGGGATTGGGGGTGGTCTGTGAGTCCAAAGGGGCCACGGAGAGGGATTGGGGGTGGTCTGTGAGTCCAAAGGGGCCACGGAGAGGGATGGGGGGGGGTCTGTGAGTCCCAAAGGGCCCATGGAGCACGATGGGGGTGGTCTGTGGGTCCCACAGGTGCCATAGAGAGGGACTGGGGGGGTCTGTGAGCCCCAAGGGGGCCATGGAGGGGGATTGGGGGGGGTCTGTGAGTCCCTAAGGGGTCAGGGAGAGGGATGGGGGGGTCTGTGAGTCCCAAAGGGGTCAGGGAGAGGGATGGGGGGGTCTGTGAGTCCCAAAGGGGTCAGGGAGAGGGATGGGGGTGGTCTGTGGGTCCCACAGGTGCCATAGAGAGGGACTGGGGGGGTCTGTGAGCCCCAAGGGGGCCATGGAGGGGGATTGGGGGGGGTCTGTGAGTCCCAAAGGGGCCACGGAGAGGGATGGGGGGGGCAATCTGTGTCCCACAGGGGCCGGGGAGAGGAATGGCAGGGAGGTTCTGTGCCGGATGACGGCCATGGAGAGGGATGGGGGGGACGACCAGGGATTCTGGTGGGGGACCCCTGTGCACCATGGAAACCCCTGAGCCCCACGGGGGTGTGGGGGAATCTGTGGCGGACCCCTGTGCCCCACAGGGGTGGGAGGATCTGGTGAGGGATTCCTGAAGCCCCATGCGGGCCCATGGGGTGACCCCTTGGGGCAGGGTCCCTCCTGGTGTGGGGTGGCCCCCATAGCTGCAGGGTGCCAGCCCCCCTGGAAGAGGCGGGGGGTGCTGCGGCTGCCGGGCTGGCCTGGGGAAACGTGGACAGTGCTTTTTTGGTCAGTCCTGCCTCGTGCTTGGGTTTGATTTTCACATACTTAGACGCGAGTGCTGACAGCGCACGCTGGGAACAGCCCGGTTCACCCACGAAACTTAATGTATTTAAAACACCTTCCAACAGAGAATGAACGCAGGCTGCAGCCAGCTGTTTGTGTATTGTTCTTAATAAATAGTCGGCAGAGTGTAAGCATGTGTAAGAGCAGATAATTCAGCGTTATATGGGCCGGCTTCACTGTTGTCAGCAGGACACTGAGCTGGGAGACTCTTCCTTTAATGCCGAGTCCCAGCTCTGTGTCATACTCCCTCCTTTGAACATAAACACCGGGACGGTGCCCTGAAATCCCAGGGGTGGTTACTGGGAGGGTTTTACTGGGAGTCAGCAGCCTTGTAATGTGGCCGGTGAGTCACCTTCCTCCTCTCTCACCTTCCTCCTCTCGCTCACCTGAGCGGATCCAAGTATTCATGCCGGCTTGGCCAAAACTGAGGTCTGCGTCGCGTTTCTTAACAAAGCCATTGGCGCTTGCGAGGCCTTAATTATAACCTGGCTGTCATTAAGGTTGTGTCAAGCGCTAATGTGTTTACACTGTGGAGCACGGTGTGCGACGTCTGGGGAGCCAGCCCTTCGAGACAAGTGCCGCCGGCCTTCTGGGCTGGCTTCTTTGTGTCCGGACAAAGGAAAATAGAGGAAAGGGGGGAAAAAAAAAAACAAAACAACTTTGATGTTCCTGTGAAAACTTCTGCTATTTCAAGTTGTTAGTGTCATCCCCCCAGACCTCAATTTTCTGTTTGAAGCCTGTTTCTTTTGTCATTGCTTGGCTGCCGTGGTGACATATACCCGTAAAGGGTTGGTTTTATTTGGAAAATAAATGCCTGTTGATTGACAGGTGCACAGTAACATAATAAATTAATACGATTTTATATTTTGTAGTCTTGGGGGGAGGTTGTCAGTGCGTTATTTACTTTCGGCCGCAGCCGCGTGATTCTCAAAGCCACGTCCGTGTTTCGGTGGGAAGCTGCCTTTCGCTGAACACACAGTTTGTATTTTGGATGCTGTTGAAACAGGGGCTGCTCTTTCCCCGGGGCAGAGAGTGAATTGTTGTGGCACCGTACGAGCACAGGATGCTCCTAGAAAAATCACGCGGTTTAGAACAAAAGTGCCCAGTGCTGGCTTGCATGAAAGGCAAAGGGTTTGTGCTTCCCTTGCTGTTGCCGCTGCGGGACCTGGCAGAGCCTGACGTCTCATAAAGTCCCTTCCCTGGTGCTGCTGTCCTGTGACTTCAGGTGTGAACACCGAACTGTAGCGTGGTGCTCCTGCTTTCATTTCCTTCTAAAGTGTTCCTCCGCAGCAGATTCCTGAATTCATCTCCTTCAGCTAATCCTCATTAGTTTTGAATTTTCTCTGAAGCAAATTAATTGCCTTTTCCCCTTCTCTTTCGTTGCTTCCAGTGCATCTTCAAAGAACTCAGTGCAAATTTGATGGAGCGGCAGATTTGCATGCTCTGTTCTCTTCTTTTATTTCCCGTACCAGCTGGTGAGGAGGAGGAAGCTGGCATTTTCCAGGCGGCTTTTCCTATCGGTTCTGTGGAGTCGGGAAGTCTGTGGCTCCAGTGATAGACAAAAAAGTATTGGTGTGCAGGGCTGATAATTTTCTTTGCCGGCCCTAACGTGGTTTGAGTGTCATGAGTGGTAACCGAGCATGCATGGTAGCGGTGTGCACATGGTGGACTTGCAGTTTAGGACACCCGAGCACTTACTTGATACGCAGTGCATAATATTCTAGAGATGCATCTCAGAAGGGATAAGGCTCTGTCTGTAACCAGTGTCCTTCCTGGTCACGAGCCGGTAGGGGTGTGTGGAAATCCCCAGACTCCGAGGCTTGGTTTGCCTCTCGCTGTGTTGATTAGGGGTTCCTGACTTAAGAGGCATTAAGATAGCAACTGAGAAGCAGCTGGAATGAAAGGTATGAGGGTGTGTGCGAGCTGTCTGGTACCAGTGTCTCTCTGAGCCTCCTTCTTTCCAACCCACTTCAAAGTCCTCTGGGAATTTCAGAAGCCAGATAAAATGACAGAAGAGAGTGGCTGAGCTGAAATACAGGAATTCCATGTTGTGTTTCTTTTTTTTCTTCTTTTTTTTTTTTTTTAAACCCTTCCTTGTTGTGGTTTTAAAACAGATTTTACTAATAACTTTATGATAAGAAATGTTTTCCTTGGCACCTGGGGCCATATGATTATGAAATGGTTGTAAGATTGAAGGCTTTGCGTCTTTTTTTTTTCTCTACACTGTAGGTTATTTGGTTTTTAAAACATAAACACCCTTGTTGTTCTCAATTACCTGTGCCTCTCAAGAACTGGTTTGTGAAAGAAATCTCCTTGTGTCTGCAGGTGGTACAAGCTTCGCTCCAAACCAGGGAAAAAAGAAAAGGAGAGAGGGGAGATTGAAGTGGATATCCAGTTTATGAGGAGCAACATGACAGCCAGTATGTTTGATTTGTCCGTGAAAGACAAGTCTCGCTCTCCCTTTGGCAAGCTCAAAGACAAGCTCAAGGGGAAGAGGAGCAGTGGCCTTTCCGACACGGCGTCGGTGATCATTCCCAGCACGACTCACTCCCCCGCTGACAGCGAAGATGAGTCAGTTGAGAAGGAGAAGGAAAAGAAGAAATCAAAGTTCAAAGCCCTGTTTTCCAAACCTGGCCTGCAGAAGACGTCCCTCTCCCAGTCCATGTCAGTCCTGCCAACGCAGCCCGTCACCGAGAGGGTTCGGCTGCGGCCCAGCGACTTCCAGTCACAATGGGACGATGAAGAGTCAGACGCCTCTCCAACCTCAGAAAGTGAGTATTGGCACCGATGGGCACAAGGCCTTTCTACAAAGGTGTGCTTGCACTTTTCACACTTTTTAAACTGCTGGTTAAATTCTTCCTACTGAACGAATCCATAGAAAGTCACTTCTGTCCGTGGTGGTGAGAACACACGTAGGACGTTAGACGCTCACGGCTAAGCTTACCTTGGGCCAGCATAGAACCGGTGGGGCTGCGGGAGCGATGGCAGCACGTGTTGGCGGTGCAGCCACAGTGAGTGATCTGTGGTGGTTTTATGTCATTGAATGGCGCGTGTGATCCGGTGTGCTGGGGGCTGGCAGTGGTGGGGGACCCAGAAGGTTTGGAAGTGGCTGGTATAGTCACACTCGCGATGTTTCTGTTGCTGCAATCCATCAATGATTGTGATGCACTGAGGGTGTCAGAGGAAAGGATGTTCTTGCATCTTGAATTTCTCCCCATTTATTTTTTCCAGGAGCCTTTGGAAATGCCCTGGAAGAGAAGTCCTCTCCTTCTCTTGTATTTAAGTCTCGTAAAACAGCAACTTTGGACAGCAGGCAACTAAACCAAGTAACCACTAGCCACACCAAGAAAGAAGGGCTCTCTTTTTTCAGTGGCCTTAAATCCAAAAGCGATCCTGTTTCCAAGTCTAGTCTGTGTATCAACGGCAGTCACGTTTATATGGAAGAGAGCACGACGAAGGACAACACTCCAGCCTCTTCCCCCTCTCCTCACAACTTCAGGAGGAAGCAGCTCTTTGCTTCAGAAGAGAACCTGTCTTCCAGATCTGCCAAAGTTCCTGAAGAGACGGGAAGAACATCTCCTAGTCATGCTTTCTCTGGGTCTGCGTCTTTGGAGACCTTTAAATCTATGACTTTGCCATCGTATAAATTGCTTAGCAGTGAAGAATACCTGGAAACCAGCATTCCTCCAACTGTTGAGGTTATTAAAGAGACCAAAAAAACGGACCACAAAAAGTCTGCCTTGCTCTCCCTGGTCACAGGGAAGAAGGAAGCAGTGAAGACCAGTGATGCTGAGAACATTCCCGACAGGACCCTGCTGGAAGAGGAAAACAAAGTTCCAGAAGAGAACAGTGAACAAGAGACCAAACACTTTGAACTTCCAGCAGATTTAAGCAGAGGGGATCCTTCAGGAGACAGACGCCGTGCAGAAGACGTCTTTGCAAATAAGCAACCGCTCAACCCTTTCGAGGAAGAACCGAAACCTGAAAAAGCTGCTGCGCCAGCGAAGACCAAAGCCGTGAAGCCCAGGTCAGTGGCGTTTATTTTGGAGGCTGACAGAAACAGCGATGTGCAGGCTTTGACCAGGCTGCTTCCTGCCGCAGAGCAGCGCCTCTCGCCCTGGCATCCTGCCTGCGGCTGAAGCCTCTTGCTCTGCAGGGTACCTGGTGGGTTTATGCTGCCCACTGAACCCTTTGATAACAAATAATAGCTCTGTGTTCTCTCTCGGTGTGAAAAAGAGATTAGTATAGAGATGTTCCTTATAAGTGATGCCGAGATATAGTGGTTCTCTGAGCGCAGGCATCTTTGCAGGTACTGTAGGGGTGATTTTTCTTGCTGGATCTTTTGCAAAAACTAACATACTGCTGAGCTGTGTGGCTTGAATGTACCCAGGGGCTGAAACACCAGTTCTAACACCTCTGCTTTTCTCCTGTGTTTGGCTGTGGTCTTCAAAAGTGTTCATCTTGGAGCCCTTCTGCTTTTGGCATTACTCATAGCAACGTGAAGGACATTTCTCTAAATTTGTACATAAGGCTTTTTCGGAAATTCTGCTCCTTTATTCTTATATATATAATGTATGTGTGTTATATATATATATGGGTGTGTTCTACTAATAAGGCTACATTTTGTGTCTGTCTCTAACTCCTTATTTTCAGTGCTTCTCATGTTTAAATGTCTTGCATATGAAGTGTCTTACATACTAATAAAATTGCTTGGGGTGCAAAAAATGAGATAGTGCTTAAAATCAGGAGCCATCTGCAAACTCTTCAGCAGAAGCGTTCTGACGTAAATTGAGTGCTTTGTGAAGACACGTTTAAGTATGTAAAGTTTGTCAGATAGGCTCTGAGGTCTCTTGCAAGTATAATTCCTGTCCGGTTTTAGGAGTTGATGGAGTCTGGTGCTAAAGCTTGTCTGTTCCTGCCTCGTGTTGCATCCGCAAGTGACATGCGAGTTTTTTGTCCCTTTTTGCAGACTGGGCGTGCCTTCAGAGGAGAAAACCAAAGCCACGCTTCCTACTCTTGCACCTGATTCCCTTCCTGCTTTTCTTTCTGTACACCCTATCAGTAGTGACAATAATCCTTTTGTTTCTAAAACGGGACAAAATGTCCGAGTGGCAGACTCTGAAAACATTACTAGTTCTCCTGCATCTATTACTTCTCCTGCTTTTGCTGCAGAGCTTTTACATGGCAAGAACCCCTTTACTTCTGAGTGGGGCAGGGCATCCGCAGCCCTGGGTTCTGAAGGCATTGCCCGTCTCCCTTCACCCCATCCGCTTGCAGCCTCTGTTCCCAAAACGCCTCTTTCTAGGCAGGTCTCTGGAAGTGGTAATAATCCTTTTGCTTCCGAATGGTGCCAAGGTCCTAGAAGCTCTGATGCGCAGGCTTCTCGGGGTCTCTCTTGCCCACACTCACCTTCTCTCCCCTCTGATTGTCATTTTAATAACAATAATCCCTTTGTATCCAAGCTTGGGTGGGAAGCGGGTGCGCCAGGTTTCATAGCTGTTGCTAGTTCTTCTTTCTGCCTTCCTTGTGATGAAGACTGTTCCTCAGCAGAGCACCCTGCTGAGCTGCAATACGCTGGTCGCAGTGCTTCAGGGAGTTCTTCAGATGTGGCTTTAACTAGTAATGTCAAAGCTGTATCAAAGCCTCTCGGCACCCTTTCTGACAGCCCTGGTCTGGCTCCAAAGAAGCAACGCGATTCTCCCCAGCCTCAGGTTGAGACTTCTTTGAAAAGAAGCAAGTTAGGCTACGGGAAAACTGTGTCCTTTCTCCTCAGTGAATCGCAGGGTGCTACATCAGGTGATGAGGATTTGGATGGGCAGGAACGCGAAAAGCAGTGCTCTGATTTCAGTGAAATGGTATTGACGGGTTCAGATGCAACCGGAGAGCGAGCAGGGTTTGCTCACGAACTGGAAGCGGGGTGCTACCCATCATCAGAGCGCTCTAGTGACAGCGTAGGTCCCATCTGGCATGGCGAGACCACTGTTCAGGGTGGTGAGGAAGTAGGTACTATAAATACTGAAGCCTGCACAAAGGGCAGCAAACACTTTGCATCTCCCTCGGAGCGTAATAATAGCCTTTTCCCAGAGAATGGGCCTGAGCAGCCACCTTCCCCCGAGAGTGAGCTGAAAGAGACGCAGATCTTTGGTGAAAAGAGACAGGAAGAACGTGCACCCACGTTAGAACCCCAGGTGACTCCACTTGATAAAAATGACTCATTTTCTCAAATAGGATCTGCCAGACCAACCTCGGGAGCTTGCGCACTGTCCCCTGGGGAAGGCGATGTAGGGAGGGCTGGCAGTGAGGTGTTAGTCACTCCCAAGCCAGCACCACGGCTCTCTTTAACGCGGAAGAAGTGCCCACTGGTTTCTCAGGCTGATGAGTTAAGTGGTGATGTGCCTTCTTCAGGTGACGGTGTAAAATCTGCGCCTGGGCTCCCATTACACGTTGATAAAGCCTCAGATGCTCATGGGTGTTTCCCCCAGAGCGGCTCGTTAGAGACTGTCACTCCACCAGCGATAATCAGAGATGACAGCACTAATAGGCATTTAAAAAATGAAGGTGACAATGATTTATTTGACTGTCTTACAACTCTGAAGTCTGCCATTCCTGTTACCGGAGACCGTGGTTTGAAACTGGCCAGTCTTCCAGTTATTCCGGAGGGAGGCTCGGATGATGAGCTGCTGGGTGACTGCCAGGAGAACCACGGCGTTGCTGCAGGTGATAAAAACATTTCAGAGACTGCAAAGCAGTCCCTGGATTTAATGCCTTTGCATGAAGAACTGTCAGAGCACTCTGCTAGCTCTGCTGCAGCCCAAGTAACCCCGGCTGCTCCGGGAGGAGGAGGAGGTGGAGGAAGTACTCCTGGTGCTTGCAAGCCAAGCAAACCACGCGTGCCGCCTGCCAGAGTGGATGTTCACAGTGTCAATAACCGGGTAGCTGACTCAGGCTTAGGTATGACATCTCATTCCAGGGAGCGTAATAGTCATTTTGAGAAACAAGAACTGAAAATAAGTGCAGGTGTTGAGGAGTGTGCAGAGTGCGACTTCTTTGAGCCTTCTGTTTCCTCTTCCTCCCTGTCAAGTCCTTCCCAGCCCTACTCTTCCTCTCCTTCTCTCCCCTCTGACACCCCAAGTCATAGAGCAGAGTCTCCGAAAAAGCCAACAGCCGAGGGCTTCGCAGATAAAGCAGGAAATTCTGGCAAGAAGAAGCTTCTTCAGGCATGGGTTTCACCCTCTGAAACATATCCTAACCAAACTCAGCAGAGTGGTGAAACCGTGTCTCCTAAGCACAGGTGAGAGAATATGGGAAATGCACAGCGAGTATCTCAGTGCTGATGTGAGCCTTGCTTTTTCTTCCTGCGAGCGCAGATCTGTCTCTCCAGGGGCAGGAATTCACTGCGCTTTGCAGCCTTAACTTCCTATGGCCCATGGATTTGTCGGGGCCTGGGTCTGTCACGTCAGCGTAGGATCATTGCTGGCACCAGATAAATCTGTATGGCTAAAAAGGATGCCCAGAGCACTCGAGGGCACCCGCCGTTCATCACAGCGCTACCTCTTAAGGAAAAATCTTAGGGAAACTTGGTCACAGTTTAAGAAATAGAGTCATTTCATCAAACTGGGGAAATGAACTGCAATTCATCCACTTTTCAGAAATGGGAGAATGGTCACAGGAAGCCTGATAAACTGGGGTGCTTCCTCGGACTGGGCTCCTGAGCCTGGAAGTGAGTCGCAGCCAGCGATGCAGCTAAAGCCTCTCTCTCCCAAGAGCGCCTGGCTGCTTTCTGGAGCAGCCTGTGGCCCTTCCAGCTCACTGGGCTACTGCTGCCCGAGGAGTGGTGCCACTGAGCTGTCAGTCCTCAATACTTTATCTGCAGAACTCCATCCGGGGTCTGGGACACTTCTGGGCCAGCATTTGCTGAGATACGAGTAAAATTTTCTTCCTGTATTAAAATTGGCAGTATAAATCCTCCTCAAGCAAATGAAGGTAGCGCTTTTCGACAGCTTATGGCGTAAGTTCAGATTGGAAAAGGCATAATACATGCTTGTCCCAGGGCAGTAGAAGTATTTCATATGTTGCAAGAACCACAAATATGTTCTTGTTAGGAAAGTCAGGCTCAAATACTAGTGCGGGAGAGATCAGAGTAGCTGCCGCTGTGTTCTACCTTCTCGTGTGGACCAACCTGCCTTTGCTTTTGTGATACGCCATTCAGGATATATTCCCCTTGTTACTGCCTCTTTATCTCCAATGCCTTAAGTCAATAAAGATAGTCGTAAGAGAACTGGAGTGTACTTATAAAAAGCCTGTAGCTTATACAGAAATGCCTTGTCTTCCCGAAGCTGAATCTCTTATCTCTCTGGAGATAGAGAAGGGCAGGAATTTTCCCTGATTTCTTGGTATATTTGCTTTTAGTCTGAAGGTCTGTGTAGTGCTGGTGTTATATGTGCTGCCTAAATCACATGAGCCTGTTTTAACCTTGCAGACTCCATCCTGTGAAGCCAATGAATGCCACAGCAAACAAGTCTCAGAGTCAGAACCTGAATGTCATCAGCACCATGAATGAAAAGCTGCTGGAGATGAATGTGAAGGTATGGAGGAAAATGGTACTTTAACCCAAAGCTTAAGCAGTAAATTGAACAGAGTTTGTGTTTTTGAGATTGCCTAGGCTCATATCTCTTATATCCTGAGCAGAAAAAGAATAGTGGTTATTATGCCTGGGGTCCATGAGCTTTCTTTTCGTCAGTCCCCAAAGGTGGGAACAGTCTTTAAATATTTGTTTTTCTTGCGAACCGATCTGTAATAGAATCGGTGCCTCTCGTTTGTGGAGGGGTTTCTCGGTGGAGAGGAGCACGGGGTGCTGCCTGGTGAGCCATGCGGTGACAGGAGACAGTGACTCGCGGGTGGCGCTGCCCCTGGAAGATGGTCCTGTTGGTGACTTGTGGGAGCTGCCTGACTTGCAGAGGAGATTGGGCAAATTAGTCACTGTTTATTTTCAGACGTGGTTAGTCCCCAGAGCTCGTTTTCACCCTGAAATAAGGACACAGCTCTTAAAGCTGAGAACATGGGGAAAAAGTAATCTCAGAGTGGCTGTTGCCTTGTAATGTGTTGCATTAATATCCTGTGTGGGCTGAGAGGCCGGGTGCCTGCCGTTAAAGCACGGCAGCTTTTTTTCTGAGTGATGGTGCAGCTTGCATAATCACTCAGATTTAAAGGAGGCTTTTTTGCATAATCTTGGCCTCAAAAGAGACCTCCAGGCTTGAGGCGTAGCTGAAAAGTCATGTTGATCAGAACGGCTAGAAGCATCTCCAGATCAGTGGGGAAAAACCCTGGGTACCGTTACTGTCTCTAAGGGTTTTCTGGGGAAAATGAAGTGTTAGTACCCAAATAGCTGGAGTGCCTCCTTCTGGTGTAAGTGGAAAAGGAGAAAACGCGTGTTAAGTGATTCAAACTGACATGGTGCTATTTTGAATGAGTTGAGAACTCGTAATTAGTGTTCTGTGTGGTGCTCTGATTGCACATAAGAAATTCTGCTTGATGTAGTCACACGAGCCCATTATTCGCCCAGGCTGACGCTGATGTAGCGCCTGAGAAGGCAGAAGCTGCTCAGTACCTGTCAAATTTCCTTAAGGGTCAAAACCAGATTTTTTGGAGAACCAGTGTTGTGGTGAGTTTTCACAGTGATAACTACAGTAAGAGGGAAATGCCAAAGGCCTAGGTGTGTTTTTTCTTGCCGTTTAACCTGAATTTGGCTTTCCTAGTCTTTGGTATGTTTTAAACAGTAGCTGTCCTGGCACTCGTCAATAGACGATGGTAGCTGGTGCGCGGCTGTAACCTCCAGGCATCTTCGCTCAGCTGGATGGGCTGCTGCCTGGAGTCAGCATGACATTCTTTTAATGTAAATTGCAGCAGAGCTGAATTGCAGAACTGACATTATGCAAAGATTTTATGCTAAAACTGATGCCTGGTTACCATCCATAACAGCGCTCTGGCTCTGAGCCTGCCGTCTCTTCTGGAGAAGGCTGCCCCAGCTCTATAAATCGTGTCTCTGTGCCATAAGTTGCATGCACTTACTTTGAGGCAGTTGCTTTTTTTTTTTTTTTCCTCTCAATACTTCCAAAGAGCTGTTCTGCATTCCGGAAGTGCATGGGTAAATAGTGTTTTGTATGAATTTTTCCAGGCAGGGTTTGCTAATGGCCCGAAAGGCGCTTTGTAGCAGAGATGTGGGCTGGGCTGCCTCCCTCTCCTTGGCCATTGCGCAGCCTGCTCTGCTTCATCCTAAAATGCTAATGACTGATGTTCCGAAATGTCCTTTGGATGGAACTTATTTTTTAAAAAATACGAAGCACAGTAATACTTGTGAAGAGCAGCTGTGGGTCTGCAAATGCCACCCGTAAAGTTGTTCGTTGGTGCTTGAAATTCCACAAGGCAGCGACCAGATAGCGTTCTGTTGCGATTTTGAAATGCCCGTATGTCTGTAATGACCCTGCCTTTCTGCTCTCTCAAAGAAATATGATCCTTCAGATCCTGCCTATGCTTATGCTCAGCTAACACACGATGAGCTGATCCAGCTGGTCCTGAAACAGAAGGATGCAATTACCAAGAAAGATCTCCAGGTGCGGGAGCTTGAGGACTACATCGATAACTTGCTTGTCAGAGTCATGGAGGAAACCCCAAACATTCTTCGGGTTTCGATGTCTGGAAACAAAAAAGCCGGGAAGATGTAAAAGCTCTCAGGCAGTTGGTTGAACAAAGGACTGAATTCCCAGCGGTGGAGTTTGATTAATAAGGAGATGACATGAAGTAGGTGGTACCGGTTGTGCTGCCCACAGAAATGACCTCTTTCCTCTTTCTGCCTTGAGCAACTCTCGGTTTGATTAGTAGTTATGTCAGGTCTTGGAGATGGAGTCCAGAAGTGGAGTCAACTTACCATATTTATTTTTTGGTTTCTTTCCATTATTTGGGAAGATTTGTTCAGGCATCTAATCCAAAGGCTGATTGCGATAGGAAGGATGACGGGTTTTTGATGTGTTTTGCTTGCCAGCAAGGCACTGATGATCCCTTATGAAGATTTTTTTTTTTTAAATGGTTTTGTTTCGTAGCAGCTTTGGTAGGTCAATTACTCTTCTTTTCATATCTTAAGTTGTAGTGCAATATAAAACCTTGTACAGTAGAGCTTGAGGATTTGATTGTTCTTAAAAACATAGTAATAACTCCACTGGAGAAGTCCAAAGATGTGTGCTCCAGACCAGGGCTGGGTGGGCTGTATTTTAAAAGGAATTAGTGCCCTAAAAGTTATAAACCTGCAATTTAAACCTTAGACTGTAAAGGGAGAAGAAAAGCTTAGTCTCATAAAGTACATATTGCGTCAAAGCGGTTCTCCAAGGGGAAGGTTTACAGGTGTTTTTGGTATAGGAAACCTGGAGGTGTCATGGTACGTGTGTCTACCACAGGAGTGGTAGTAACGACTTGGGGCCAGAGGCTGTTGAAGGGGTTTATGGGCTCACGCCTGGCTTGGCTGGAAAGGGGTGAGTTTCTAACTCAGTTTTTCCACAGCAAAGCACTTTATTGAGGGGCTAGACGAGCTGGATCGACTATCAACCTGTTAGTACTCTGCTTACTATTGTCATTAAACACTGAAATCTACCGGAGACTTCTCAAATACTGTATTTTTGTAGTGAAGAGTAGTTTAATATATTTACCTAGAGATGTATACATTTATTTGAAAGTTCAAAAAATGCTGTTAATTACATTTTTATTACTGTAAACTGACTAACTACCAAAGTCTGGAGCTTTTCTGACAGAGCTGTCCTTCACAGGAAGCTTGAGTTGAAACAAGCCTTAAGCGTTAAGAGTCTTCTAAGACTTCGGGTACTTTTTTCCTAATTTTATTTTTACTTGAGCAGATATCTTCAGTGAAGGGGTTATTGCTTCTCTACTGTACCCTCTTCTGTGAATGAAGGGTGTGAAATGCAGAAGGTCTTAGTGGCGTCTTCAGCTCTTGGCTGGTGGTTTTAATTTTGCGTGGTACTGGCTGGCCTTACTGAAAACTGCTGCTGCTTCTCGTGCCTTGAAATAGTGAGGAAGATGAAGGATTAATTTGTTTCCTCCTTGTGCCTCAGTGGATCTCTGGAAAGAAACGGTTGCCTATACCTCACTATAATAAACTTGTCTTCTAGACTTTATTCCACAGCTTTCTGATGTTCTAGGTCAGAGAGTCAGAAAAACCGGTTGTGCCTTTGAACGGTGACTTAACGGTTCAAAAATGGTGTTACTGGTGGTCGTAACTGGACACGTGGGAAGCAAGGCTGGACTCTTGCTTTTCGCTGCCCTCATTTTAGAGCAATGTGGGCACTGCTGAGTGGCTGCCGAAGGTACCGCGGTGCTGGGTGCGATGCTTTTGGGGCGTGGATTTTATGAAGTTCGGCTCATGTGCATTCCTGTTGGCAGGAATGCGCATCTTGCAGTTACACACACACACAACAAAGCGGTAATATGCTGTCTCCTTGGAGATGAAGCCCTAAAACTTCTACTGTCCTCTCCTGGCAGCCTTTTTTTGCCAGTTACAGCCATGTTTGTTGAGGTGGACCCTGGGCTGTGCCTGGCTTTTGCCCCTGAGGTTGTTCTCGGTGTCGAGCTCCTGCCGGAGCAGCCCGGGCGCTGCTGCGGGGTCCTGCACCAGCCACGCTTCAGCGTCCACGGCCGTGAAAGCATCGCACAAACCTTGTACCTCAGGCTTTTATTGGTGATACAAGTTAAAGCCTTTCTTTGGTGTTAAGGGGACTGGCATTTTATGTCCAGCCAGGTGCTTCACCTTGACTTTAAGGGCCTGAAGAATCAAATGTATTGTTTTATTATTGAAGGATCTGAATGTATTTTTCTGTGTTTATACTGTCTGCTTTTAGCCTGGGTACCTATTTGTTTTTAAATGCCTTTTGGTTTCATAGAACACTAAAATAAAAATACCTGACATCTAGCGTTGTTCTGATCGCTTTGTCTTTTTTTCCAAAAGAGCAGTTTCAAAAGGGCCTCATACCCTTCTGGTGACCAGCTCTGCTGCCAAAAACTCCTCATCCTCAAGGTATTTTTGGGCTAGTTCCATCCCTGCCAGCTATCAGTGCAGGAAGTTCATGGTAAACACCTCGCAGGGTGGGGAAACCTGATGGACGAGCTCATCCGCATCACGAGAATCGAGAGTTTCTGTAAAATAAATGTGTGAAAGGTTTGCTGGCCAGGAGCCAGCACAATCGCCCGGGTCTCTGATTGTAATGGCCCTCGGATTGTGGGCAGCGGATGACAAGAGGAGGAAATCAGCCTCCTGCTGTCTCGGGGCCATTTAGCCTGAAACCCATCTGCGCCCCAGGAGTCCTGAGTGTCGTCATCGCCCGCAGCCGCCTCTGGGGATGGAAGGGGTTGGGGGGGTCGCATGGAGCCCCCCAGAATCCTGGGGCTCAGTGGGGACGGTGATGATGAGCTGTGGCTGACCAGTCTCCCCGTGGGAAGGTTTCCATGAGTGTGGGGCGAGGGAGAGCGTTGTCCTCTCCGTCCCTCTCCTCTGTTGAGGGAAAAAATCTAGTTATAAACGCACGCGGGAAGGGCTGGGGTCTGTTAGGAGTTTCTACCTCCGAAAGGTTGAGAGAAGGGGAGGGGGAGCTGCTTCCTTTGAAAATGCGTTTTGCTGTAACCAATAAATCTGTAATCTCTCTGTTTAGTTTGCATTTTTGCTTTTCCATCCTCCTTTAGTTTTGCAGCTAATACTTTTAGGAAGGAGCATTGACCGGAGGCAGGAATTGGAATGTTTCTTTGCGGGCTGCGCTGCTTGAAACTCTTTCTCGAGGTGGTCCTTCTAGGCGGTTGTGCTGTTCAGTTCAGAAGATGTCCCCACCCACCTGATATGATGCTTTGTCGAGGCAATTCCAGGCCGTGGAAAGGGCTCTGTGTTTCCAGCTCAGAGCGGCAAGGCCCGATTTTCAATTACATTCATTATAGGCCCTGTCAGGTTCTGCAGAACGCCGCGGAGGAGCCAATTAAGAGTTTTACAGAGCGGCAGCTTCTCATTAAGAAGCTCTTCACAGAAATGCAATGGCTTTTATTTCTTATAAATGTGTGTCACCGAGTGTCAGGCCTTCAGTTCAGCTCTGTGCTGGCAGAGGGCTCCTGTCTCCCTCGTTCTTTCTAGTGTCTGTGACTGGGACCGCTCTTTTTAGCCTTAAAAGGGGAAGTCGCGGCCCAAACCACCCGATTACTTACATGATAATTTTAAGGGCACAGCTCGCAGCACTCCCTGCCGGCACCGCTGAACAAATGGCTCCGCCCGCCCGGAACTCGCGGCGTGCGGGGCTGAGGCGGCCCGGCCGGACCGGCGGCGTGGGCGGACCGCAGGCTGTGCCGCGATTGGTGGGCTGTGCCGCGCCGGCGCCGCGATTGGCAGGCGGCGGTGCGCCCTCCCCCGAGCCGTGCCGCGATTGGCGGGGGGCGGTGCGCCCTCCCCCGAGCGGCGCCCTGATTGGTGGGCGGCGGTGTGCCCGCCCTCCGCGGTCCCCCCGGGCCGGTGGCGGCCGCGACAATGGCGGCGCGGGGCCGGTGCCCCGGCTGCGGCTCGGCCGCGCTGGTGGAGGACGCGCACTACGCGCAGCAGCAGCTGGTCTGCGCTGCCTGCGGCTGCGTCCTGGCCGAGGGGCTCCTCACCACCACCTACGCCGAGGAGGAGCACCTGCGAGGTGCGGCCCGGCCCGGGGGGGGCGCTGCCCCGGCGGGGAGAGCGATCGGCCTGGGGCAAAACTGGGAGAAAACTTGGTTTTGACCATTCTGAGTCGGTCCGAGCGGCGAAGCAACACCCGCACAGCCGTGTTGGCCAGCCCGGGGGCCTTTGGGCTCCCGCAGCCGGTGCGGGGGTGAGGGCGGGCAGTGCCAGGCCCTCCCGCCCTCGGCCAGAGCCCGGCGCGGCTGTTCCGCTATAGCGTCAGGCCGACAGCACTTCCCTGCCAGGTTTTAGGCTTGGGAGCGGCGCTGTGCTGCCTTGGGGCGTTTAAATATCTTATAAGAAGGGCAGGGAACTGCTGGAGAGGGTCCAGCGGGGGCTATGAGGATGATGAGGGACTGGAGCATCTCTCTGCTGGGGAAAGGCCCAGAGCCCTGGGGCTGCTCAGCCTGGAGAAGAGCAGACAGAGGGGATCTCGTCAATATCTAAAGGGCGGGTGTCAGGAGATGGGGCCAGACTCTTTTCAGAGGTTCCCAGCGACAAGACAAGGGGCAACGGGCACAAACTGGAACACGGGAAATTCCGTCTGAACATGAGGAAAAACTTATTTTCTTTGAGGGTTCCTGAGCCCTGGCACAGGCTGCCCAGAAAGGTGGGGGAGTCTCCTGCTCTGGAGATATCCAAAACCTGCCTGGACGCGTTCCTGTGCCACCTGCTGTGGGTGACCCTGCTCTGGCCGGGGGTGGGATGGGGTGATCTCCAGAGGGCCCTGCCAACCCCCACCATTCTGTGATTCTGTGATAAGAGCAGTGGCGTAGCCCTGAGGCCGTTTGCTCGTTCTTTTTGTTGACAAGCGATGGCTGGAAGGGATCTTGCTCCTCACTGTTACGTACCCTGTGCTGCCAGCTCTAGTTTAGTGGCCTCAAAGACCTGTCAACTCTGATAATTGAAATCCAGTACCGGGGCATCTGGTTGCCCAAAACCTAAATGACACTGTCCCCCAGAGTCCCTGCGAGACCATCTGGCCTAACACTGCCTGTTTTTCAGAGGTGGCGTATTCCCAGAGCACTGGCCAGAAAGAGCAGCTGAGCCGCTGCCTGCAGCGAGGTAAGAGCTTGCTGTGCAGTTTCCTTCCCACCCCGATTCTCTCTTGTTGCTACTCTGGTTTGTTTTACATGTTTCTAATGCTCTTTAAAATGGCATAAGCCTTCAGAGTTGTCAGTAAAGCATGAAGGCGGCAGTTAATTCTGCGGCCAGCCAGTGCCTGCCTTCAGCAAGCTGCCTCACCTGCACGGAGGGACTTGGTGCAGAGGGACTCTTTGCACGCTGGCTGCGGGAATGCAGGAGCTGGGCTGCTCTCGCACCTTTGCCGGGGGCAGGGTGAATGCTGGCTGCACCCTGATGTTGAGGAGAGGTGTGTATCAGAAGCTGCTTGAGCTGATCTTTAAGGGCGGTGTCTTCTCACAGGGATCAGGCGGGTCCAGGATCTCTGTAAAGTCCTCCAGCTCCCGAGGGTGTTCGAGGAAACAGCCGTGTCGTACTTCCAGAGAGCTCTGCAGCACCCCTCCTTCCACCTGGTCAGCCTGGAGAAGAAGGAGCTCCTGGGGGGCTGCTGCGTCTTCGTGACTTGTCGACAGCACAACTGGCCTGTGACGATGGGGACGATCTGCTCCCTCCTGTACGCGAAGCAGGAGCTGTTCGCCAGCGTCTACCTGAGCCTTCAGAAAGAGCTTGAGCTCTCTGTGCCGGCCCTGAGCCTGGCGGATCTGGTGAACACACACCTGAACAGGTAACGGGGCCCCTTCCCGGGATTTCAGAGTCCTGCGTTTGACGCCGGGGGTGGAAAAGCTTCTGAAAAGCAGCTGTGGCCAGGGCAGAAGTCCACAAGCACGCACAGGGTGACCTGTGCTGTTACACCGGCACGTTGTTGCCGAGTGCACTAAGGCAAAACCAGATCATCTGGAAAAGTATTCCCTCGGACGGCTCGCAGCCCTGCGTGCTAAGGGGGGGCAGATCTACCGGGAGCCCGTGAGGCTGGATGGTGGTACTGGTGCAGCAGCATCTAAAATCTGTGGTCTGGGAGTGCACTCTGGTGACAAACTTCATCGAGTTCTTGCTCCAGCCAGTGACTATAGTACTGGAGGTGGACGTCAGCAGGACTGGTGCTTGCTGATGTGCTGCGGGGAATGGCCCACGTGAGAGCCGGGGTTTTTACAGACTGTGATGGCTTTTTTGCCTCCCTTGTCACAGTCTGGGCTGTGATTCTTCTCTTCCTGCCCCTTTCTCCTGAGTTTGGAGAGGGCAGCGAGGCACTTATGTAGGTAACATGAGCAGAAGCCCATCGCAGGGGCAGGGTGTGTTTGTCCTAAAGGACCTCACTGCAGCCAGCTCCCGCATTGCGCCGGATTCCGGCGTGGTGAGCCTTCCCTCTGCCCTGGTGCTAACGGTGGCCTCTTCGCTCTTGCAGTTTTCGGCTGTTCCAGCAGACAGCCGACGTCCCTGCCCGGTTTGTGGAGGACAAGGAGAAGATGGTCGCCCGAACGATGCAGATCGTGGAGCTGGCCAGTGAGACATGGCTGGTCACCGGCCGGCACCCTGTTCCCATCGTCACGGCGGCGGCTTTCCTGTCGTGGCAGTCGCTGCAGCCCGCCACCCGCCTCACCTGCACCTTGGCGCGGTTCTGCAAACTGGCGGGTGTGGATCTGCCGCCACCAGCACACCTGAGGCTGAAGGAGCTTCTCGAGATCCTCCTCAGAATGGCCTCCCAGCTCGCCTGGCTGAGGGTGTTTAACGTGGACAAGAAAACTGTGGTCAAATACATCGGGGACCTGCTGCAACACCGAATTTTCCTGCTGAAAAATGCCTTCTGCCTGGAGGACGGGGAGGAGCAGCGTGCTGCGGCCCCGGGCGAGGGCCCCCCAGGCGAGGGCTCCCCCGGCTCTCCTCCGGCAGCAGGAGGGGCAGCGCAGGAGGAGGGCTGTCCCTCGGAAGGGAAACGCCAGCGTGAGGACGGCCCGAGGCCCCTGCTGCCGCCCTGCCTTATCAATCCCAGGAAGAGACTGCGGACGGCAGCCCCGAGCCCTTCGGCCTCTGCCATCACCGGCGACGAGCCCATCTCCGACAGCGAAATCGAGCAGTACCTGCGGGGCCCGGAGGAGATCCGGGCTTTCAGGAAGGCCAAAGCCTGGCCGTGAGGATGGTCGCCTCCAGCATGGTCCGGAGGATGGTGCTGCCAGAGACACTGGGGCAGCAGGGACTGTGGGACCAAAAGCAAGAAACCCGATGGTGACAGAGCCATCGCGCGCTGCAGGGACAGTGGCCCACGGGAGCAGGGTTATGGGGAAGGAGCGGGCTGTGTCCCGTTTCATGTTCTGGACCAAAACGGGGCTTTTTATGGAGTAACTGTTTTGGGTTACGTTCTGTTTCTGTTAGAAATAAAGAGAAGGGCAGGCGCCGGCACTGTTTTCTGGGTTCTCTCTCAATGCAGCCTCTGGTAAAAGGTGTTTTGGTGCATCCCAGTCCTGCGGGGCAGCGCCATGAGCGATTCTGGTGAGTCTGTGGACTTACGCGGGGGGGGATGCCCAGGGGAAGGTCGCCAGCACCTTCACTGCTGCTGGTTTTCCGCAGCGCTGCTCCAGCTTCTCCGGGGCCGTCTCACCTTCTTGTGCTTCACCTCCTTCAGCAGAACGGGTTTGGGAGTGTCAGGGAGACCCCTTAACCTGCTGAGAGAAAAATGCCCCGTCCTTGGTTAAATAAGGGCTGTGAAGCTGCTGGAAATCGTGGCAAAGGCACAGCTTCGGCTGGTGTGTTCGGGGCTGCCGGCTGTTCACGGCCGCGTGCTGCTCACTCGACACCACGCCGCCCTCTCCGTGCCCAGGGCCCTGTTGTATTTGACCGCAAAGTCTGTGAGAAACAACAGGAGATCTCGGCGGATTGGCAAATCTTTAATATATTAAACAAAACATATCTGCTAGAAACATTCTATTTATATAAAAATGCAAAAAAGACCCCTTTAAAGACATTTCTTTGGCATACTTTCCCCTCCCTCCCCCACGTATATTGCAAGAAGCTCTCTGTTGATATGTCATTTGCTTGTAATGTAAACAGACAAAAAAAAAAGTGTAATTAATAATACAAAGCTTTTTATATAATACTGTCACAGTGCAGCAAGCATATATATAACAACTCGGCATCAGCACGACCGTGTAGGCTGCGGTATCGACAAGAAGGATTTAAATTGTATTAAACACCAGGCGCAGTGAAAACGTGGTTTATGTCGGTTGGGCAGAGAGGCGGAGGCAGGCGGGGAGCGGCAGAAGCGTGTTAAGCCCAGGGGTGCCCCAGCCCTGTGGGGTGTGCGGGTTCCGAAGGGGAGACAAATCCACCACTAAGTGCTTTTTTACTCCACTGGCTCGTGGCTCCCTCTCCCCACCGGCCCCTGCCCGGTCCCGGCGACCCCGCAGGAGGTAGCTGAATAATTAAACCCATTTGCACGCAGGAGAAAAAGAAAAACGGAGGCAGGAGGAGGCTGGAAAGGGCAGAGGAGGCACCAGGCTCCCATCCCGCCTCCGCTGCATCGCTCTTACAGCCGGGCTCGACGCCGGACGAGGGGGTGAAACGCAGCCCCGTCCAGAGGCAGCGGGTAGAGCTGTGGGGTACCCGCATGGGGATGGGGGGGACACCTCCTCTCCTTCTAGGAAACCTTCACGACCTGGCAGGGGACAGGTACCCCAGAGCCTGCCACTGCCTGCAGTGTGCCTTCTTTAGCTGCACGCTAGGGGAAAAAAAAAAAGGGGGGGGACACGACTTGTTTTGAAATGGGGAAAAATAAGTGCTTATCCAAGTTCCGGCTCTTTGAACGCATCACGTGAACTGTCCAAGGAAGGGCCCTAATTAATTGGCATCATTCTCCCACTATCCCAGGAATGGCCCCCGCTCCCCGGTGCTCTCCGGTCGTCTTATACGAGTGCGAGGCCGGTAGCCGGGGGGATTTCTCTGCCTTCCTAAGAGCAAACCCAAGCATTTTCTGAGCGTGCGCCCCTGGGTTAAGGCCGAGGACCTGCTCGGGGTCTCCATCCCAGCTCGGCTCTTTGGTGCTTTAGCAGAGAGGGTCAGTGGGCTCCGGCTCCGCCAGCCCACCCCATTGCATAGCTTACGCCTCGGGGGGCTCGGGAGCCCTTTCTGGCCGTGATTTTAGTGTCTGGCGTTAAAACAGTGCAGACAAATCGCCTCGCCTGGGAGCTGAGGCTCCTCTTACCTTGTGCTTGCTTTGCAATATGGCTTTTACTTGGGCGGCCGCGTAACCCGCGGGGCCGAACGCTGGCGTCTGACACAACGCAGATAGATAGAAAAAAACTTTTGCGTGTAAAAACATTTCAGACAGAGAAGCTGCCCTCTGACTCGCTCAGAAGCAGCTTGCTCAGGCTGGGGGGCGGGGGGGAGGGGTCACACAGGCATCGGCGCTGCGGTGCCTGTACGGAAAGGGCACTTGGTGTGGTCCCTCGGCGGGAATATTGCAGTCGTGGCACGAGCGGGCTATTGCCAAAGCGCCCGGGGACTCGCCCGCTCCCGGAGAACACTGCTTGGTAACGAGGCACTTGCATCGCTTCCTGATCTGTCTATACATATATACATTCAATAATATAGCTTTGAAAAATAGACATTTGTTTCCTCTGTATATTATAAAATAGCATTTAGGATCAGTCTTGAGTGACGTGCAGGAGCCATCGAAGCGCGGCTGCAGCTGGGGGCTGCGGCAGAGCCAGGGCTGCCTTTCGCCTCGAGCCCCCGCCGCTGCCACGGGACGCTTTGAGCCTCCTCGGAGGGGGACGGGAGGGGCCCAGCATCGCCCTCCGCCCGGGCTGAGCCGCAGCCCCCGGCCGCGCCGCCCGTCCCCACTAGTGCACGTGGCCATTCCCGCAGCGTCACCTCCTCGCAGACGCTCTGGCCGTGGCTCCCGGCGGAAAAATGCTGCAGCCGTCGGGTCCTTCCCCACCTTTACACGGTGGTTTCGCTCTTCCAGAGGCCGGTCTTCATCCCGGCCACGCTGTCGGCGCCGGCCAGGTTGATGTCATACTTGCTGCCCTTGAGGCCGCCGTTGTGGCTGGCCACGTTGAGCGGGTAGGAGCGTCGCTTCGCCTCCTTCTCGGCGGCGTTGCTTTGCCGCAGGTTGTCCCTGCTGGCGCTCCTCCGGCGAGCCTCGGCGAAGTCGGGCGCCCGCCGGCCGCCGTCGCTGCCTTCCGAGTGGCTGGGCGCCGTCTCCCCGTCCTGGGGCAGCCGCAGCCCCGGGCGGCCGCTGCCCACGGGGCTGTTCCGGCCGCTGTGGTAGCTCTCGGAGTGGCTGTTGTGGAGGCTCCCGCTCTCGCTGGAGGGATGCTCCGAGGAGGGGCCCCGCAGCATTTTCAAGCGGTGGTGCTTCCCGTCCCGGCACTGCTTAGTTCTGCCCCGGTGGTTCCTGCGGCTGTGGAGGTTGCTGGCGTGCCTGCCGGCACCCGCCGTCTTCCCGTCGGTGGGGTCCGGCTCCGGGCGAGCGTCCGCCTGGCTCTGGGCTACCTGCAGGTTGGTGAGCTTGCAGCGGCCCCCGGCCGAGCCGGCGCTGCTGGGCGAGGAGGAGGAGGAGGCGCCGGAGCGAGCCGCCTCCGGGTCGCAGCTGATGAAGACCTGCGAGCCGTCCTCCGGCGCCAGCCCGGGGTGGACATATGCCTGCATGGGCAGCGCGTTCCTGTAGGAGGGGCAGCAGGAGAACCAGGAGCTGAGGACGTCCCGGCGCCGCACGCAGTGGTGGACGAAGATGAAGAGCCCCAGCGCCACAGCGGTGATACCGTAGAGGCAGCTGAAGACGATGTTCAGGTACCAGCGCTGGGACACGGCCATGGCGCCGAACGTCCACAGGGCGACGTACAAGGCGTGGGTGGTCACCAGCGCCCAGAATTGCACCTGCAGAGAGTAGACGCCATCCGCCTCGGGGCAGGGCGGCCCCGAGTTCAGCGTGACCGAGATGGACCCGGAGTCTGTCAGGAGGTCCCCGGCACCCCCCAGCCGCAGCGGCGGCTCCAGCGGCTCGGGGACGTCTTTCCGGCGTGATGGTCGGCACTGAAGACTGAGCCCGGCGCAGAGGAAGTAAATCCAGGTGACGAGCAAGATGAAAGCCACGGGGACGTAGAAAGCCCCCAGGCTGGGCCGCCACACCAGCCAGCAGCTGTACGGGAGGAAAGGGGCTCTGAGCTGGGTGCCCGCGGCGCCGCGCAGCCCGCGGCCATGCGTCGTGGCACTGTGACGCTCGGCATCGCTGCCCCGGAGGGACAGGGCGGGCTCGGTGGCAGCCTGGCGGTTGTTTTCCCAATACATGGACTGCCTTGGGAAAGGTCTCAGCAGCCTTTCCCGGGCTTGCCCGGATCCCTGGCACTGCTGGTGCCCCTGCCCAGGCTGGGGGGAGGCAGCCCCTTTGGGGAGGAGGGATGGCGGAGCAGGGACACTTACTAGGGGTTGTTGTCGTGGTAGTTGTGGATGTTGACGGCCGCCGTGATCCCACAGATGATGAGGGGGATCCCGCCGGCGATCAGGTAGAACCTGCATGGGGGGGGACACGGTGTCACCGCGCACCCGGAGCGAGCCCTGGGGACGGCATGGCACGGCTGCCGGGGGGGACGGGCTGGTATGGCAGGGCAAGTCCTGGCCCAGCCTCTGGACCAGGGAAGCTGCCCCGGCTCCCCGTGGGGCTGGGGCGAGGGGAAGGGGGGGTTCGTACCGCAGCATGGGTCTGGGGGCCGGCTGGGACGCGTCCCCGTCTGGCTGCCGCGGCACCTTCCAGGTGGCCTCCTTGTAGAGCACTCTGGCTTTCACCGCCATCCACAGCAGCGTGGAGAGGGAGGAGTAGTGCAAGATGATGCCCACCTGCAGGAGAGAGGCCATGGTCGCGAATGGGGGGCTGCAGACACGGCTGCGTCCCCGCCGGTCACCATCCTGGGGTCTCGGCAGGGCGGAACCTCACCGTGCCGGGCTCTGCGGTGGCCGTCCCCTCTCCCCCGGTACCTACCGCTTGGCAGACGATCAGGTAGCCGGTGAGGGTGATGCCTCCGGCGAAGACGGCGGCCGTCATGGCGATGTGGAAGCAGAGGTTAAGCAGCATGTGCCAGCCCTTCCGCGGGACGAGAATGGTGCTGGAAGAGGCACAACGGGCGCCTGTCAGCTCCGGCCCGGCCCCGAGCGGGACATTTATAGTCATTGGCGGCGGGTGAGAGAGCCGCAGCCTGCACTCGTCCTGCCTCCGCTGCTGCGGGAGGATGCTCTGACACAGCCGGTCCCCGGCCGGGCGACGGAGCGGAGCTGCTAAAAGCCCACAAGTGCATCCATGTGGGCAAAGGACTTCTCGTAGCTGCTGGCCGGGCTGCCAGCAGGGAGCCACCGGTGCCGGGACGCGGAGACGGGACCCGGCTCAGGTTGTTCCTGCCGCTGGCTGGGCAGCATCACGTTCCCACACCGGCTGCGGGGCCATAGCGCTGCCCGGCTTTGCTGGGGTTTGCGTCACTCAGAGCAACAGGAATGGCTTGGCCTTGCATTTATCTAAGTAAGTACTTGTTCAGCCTTGGAGATAATAATTATTATTGGGTTCTTCCAACTGGGAAGTAGTTAGATGTGGACTGATAGCGTTGCTTGGCTTTAATTAATACTGGTTTCACTTACCATAAATTCGCTTGCTGTTAACACTGGTTTCACTTACCCTAAGTTGAATGGCTTGGCCTTGTACGTACCTCATTAAGTAAGTAAGTATTTGACATAATAATTACTGTTGGGTTCTCCCAAACAGGTGGCAGCTCCATGGGGGCGGATGGTGGTGTTTGAGCTCTTGTTAGTCTTTGTTTCACTTCTAGTAAGGGGAACGGTTTGGCCTTAGGTGCATCTCATTAAGTGCTTGCTAAGCGTGAAATGTAATATTATTTCTGAGATAATAAAATTATTTCTGAGAAAGAGATAATAGAGGTTGTCCAACAATGCTGCTTGACTTTGTGTGTCACTCGTGGTAAGGGGAATGGTTCGGCTTTATATTTATCTTATTAAGCACTTGGTAGACATAATACTTATTATGGGGTTCTTCCTGAGAAATAGGTAACGGATTTAGCCAACAGCCCCTCCAACCGCCCCCGCGGCGCTGGCTCACCCGTGGTTGACGATGTAGGTGATGATGGTGGTGAAGAGGCAGAGCAGCAGCACGGCGGTGCAGGTGTACATGGCGGGGTGCAGCACCTCCGCGGCGCCCCGCGCCTCGCTGGGGAAACCGCTCAGCTCCTGCAGCGCACACCACGGCCCGTCGGTCCCCGCCTCACCCGTCCCTGTCCCACCTCACCCCCCCCGGACCCCCCCAGGGCTCCGCACCCCCCCAGGAGAGCTTCCCAACCCCCCTCCGGCTCAACCCCACCTACCATGAGCACGGCCACGTTGCTGAGGTGCCGGCAGTGCAGGGAGGTGACGTTGGGCTCCCGGGCCGCCAGCTGGCAGCCCTCGGCGCTCCAGCCCCCCATGCCCCCCAGCACCTCGAAGTTCCAGTACGCGGCCACCGGGTCTGCGCCCTCCCCGGGGTGTCGCAGCGACACGGCCACTGGCTCCGACAGGTTTCCCACTCCGCAGCCGTCTGCAGCAACAGAGAATCCTGCTCAGCAGGACAACAGCCACCCCTCCGCCTGCACCCCCAAAGGGGGCTGGGCACGGGGGACCCCCCCCACCGCATCCCACGGGCACGTTGCCACCTCCCCATGAGGACCCCCAGGGATGGCTTTGCCCCTGCGGGAGCACCAGGGCAGCACCAAGAGCCCCACGGAGCTCCATCCCCCAAGAAAAGCCCCACACGGGGCACCCCAAGTCCCCCCCCCGCAACAGGCAGCCCTTACAGGTCCCGGCGTAGATGACCGGCGTGGCCACGCTGCGGCGTTTGCCGTCGTCGGCCAGGCGGGAGGAGTTGCCCGTGCTGCAGAAGAGCTTGCCGTTGCGGAAGACCAGCAGCTGGAGCTTGCAGTCGGCCATCGGCGCGGCCGGGACGGGGCTGGCGAAGAGGCTGGGGGGCAGCTGGATGGAGGCCAGGGCGATGCTGTTCTGCGGGCGCACGGTCACCGGTGAGCAGGGGACGACCCCCCCCCCCTGCCCGCCTGCCCCGGTACCCGCCATGCCCTGTCTGACCCCTACCTTGATGTGGAAGCTGGTCAGGGAGACATTGGGGCGCCCCGTGGTGCAGCGCAGCCTCAGCTGCTGGTCGGGCATGGGCTCGGCCCCCCGCTCGGCCGGGGGGGGACGCCCAGCCGGGCCCCCGTCCCGCCGCTGGAAAGCCACGCAGCTCAGCCCCACGTAGCTCTCGGGCTTCACCACGTACGCCTCGAAGGCGATGTTGCGTGAGTTCTGCCAGGCACAGCGGGGCGGCCGTCAGCTCTGGCACGGCCAGAGACCCCCCTGGCATGGGCAGAGACCCCCCCCAGCATGGGCAGAGAACCCCCCCAGCATGGGCAGAGAACCCCTGGTTCAGGCAGAGACCCCCCAGCATGGGCAGAGAACCCCTGGTTCAAGCAGAGACCCCCCTGGCATGGCCACAGACCCCCAGCGTGGGCAGAGACACCCCCTGGCATGGGCAGGGACCCCCAGCATGGGCAGAGACCCTCCCAGAATGGGCAGAGAACCCCTGTCACAGGCAGAGACACCCAGCACTGGCCGAGAGACCCTCTGGCATGGGCAGAGACCCCCAGCATGGGCAGAGACACCCCCTGGCATGAGCAGAGACACCCCCTGGTACAGGCAGGGACCCCCAGCATGGGCAGAGACCCTCCCAGAATGGGCAGAGACTCCCAGCATGGGCAGAGAGACCCTCTGGCACGGGCAGACACCCCCCCAGCATGTGCAGACCCCCAGCATGTGCAGAGACCCCCTCATCATGGGCACAGACCCCCTGTCACAGGAAGAGACCCCCCCAGAGAAATCTCCTGGCACAGGCAGAGGCCCCACACCAGCAGCCCAACGCCCTCCTCCTGCCCCCTCAGCCCCCCATCTCCAGGCAGCCCCCCCTTGCCCCCGCTCACCACCGCCATGTGCTGGGAGTTGCTGCTGAGCGTGTGGGCGGCGATCTTCTCCAGGGAGCGGACGATGCTGGTGCACGCCTTCTCCTCCTTCTGCGACATCCACAGGATGTGGTCGTCCACCAGCATGATGTTGCTGGCCATCTCCACGATCACGTCCGTCAGCTGCGAGGACAGCAAGCGGCTCCGCAAAGAGCTACCGCCGTCCCCGGCGGCAAACACCCCGATTCATGCTTTTCCGCCCCAAAAAGTAACCAGCGGGGGCTGGGGCAAGCAAGGGACGGGAGCAGAGCTCATTACCTGCTTGATCTGGTCCACGTAGCCGATAAACTTCTCTATCATCTGGGCCACGTAGAGGACATCAACCATGTCGGAGAAGTTGGCTGCCTCGGCCGTGTAGACGCGGAGCTGGTGAGCCAGGGTCAGGGCGTTGGAGGCGTTGATGGGCATCTGCAGAACGGCACGGCCACGGAGGCGGGGGGACGGTCACCGGCTGCGCCAGACCCACCCCCCCGGCACGGCCGACGTTCCTCCCCGGTGCCCCGTCTCACCAGCACGAAGGTGTAGAGGACGCGGGTGATGTCGTTGGTGTAGAGGCAGTGGGAGTAGTCGCCCTCCTCCCAGCGCCCGGCGCGGTCGCAGCGCCGCCATGCCTGCTTCTCCGCCCCCGCGCCCGCGCCCGCCGGCCCCGCGGCAAAGGGGTACTGCAGGCAGGGCTGGAAGGCGGTGATGCCAGCCAGGGTGCGGGGCCACCTGAGGGTGTTGACACACGGTGACCGCGGGGCCCTCGCCACCAGCAGCAGCTCCCCCCCTCAACCTGCTCCCCCCACGCAGACCCTGCCCAGCACCACGCCACGACCCCCATGTCCCCCCAACAAGCCCCTGACGCTCCGGGGGGGCTGAGAGTGATGCTCCCCAGAAATCTTCCCCCCGCCTCAGTCCCGCATCCCACTCGGCTCAGCACAGCACAGAGGGAAGCAGCGGGTGGGGGCGAGGGGGCGGCACTGCTAATTTAAGCCACATTGACTGTACCAGTAATTTATATTCCGTAACGGCCCCGCCGGGGTTACGGCGGGCGCCCGGAGCCTTTCGTCTCGTGCCAGAGAAATTCCAACACCTCTGCTGCTGGAGCCGGGCTGCGCCGCCGCCACGGGAAGCCCTTCAAAGGCGCTCGCGTTCCCTGCGGCCGCTAATCGCTACCAGACGCCCGGTCACCTGCGGCGAGCCCCCCGGCCCGGCACGCACCACTCACGCTGTACGTGGCACACGCCACGCGCACCCCCGTCCCGCCGCCATGGCACCCACCCCCCGGCCAGGCCACCGCCGGTCCCCACCTGAAGTCCCCGCGGTTGTTGGTGACCCGCTCGGCAGGGCAGTAGGACGCGGAGGTCTCCAGCACCACGATCTCCACCTTCTTGCTGACGTTGCCCTGGGAGGTGGAGACAGCGCATTCCCACTCGCCGTTGGCCGAGACGTGGATGTTGGAGAGGATGAGCTCGCTGCAGGCAGAGGGGACGGGCTGGCACGGTGGGTCTGCCCCACAGCGAACCCACAGCAGCGATCCCCCAAGCTTGGGGGCACGGGGACACACACCATGAAGTGCAGGAGGTGCCCACACTTGGCATCCCACCCATGGCACGTGGTACCCACAAACCAGCAAGCCCTGTGGCTACGAGTGTCCGTTCCCATCCCTGTCTCCATGTCCATCCCATCTCCATCCTTGTCCTGGTCCCATCTCCATCCCAGTCCCCAGCCCCATCCCATCTCCATCCTTGTCCCAGTCTCATCTCTATTGCTATTGCCACCTCATCTCCATCCCTGTCCCCATCCCATCTCCATCACTGTCCCCATCCCATCTCCATCCCTGTCCCAGCCTCCATCTCCAGCCCCATCTCCATCACTGTCCCATCCTATCTCCATCCCTGTTCCCATCTCCATCATTGTCCCCATCCCATTGTCATCCCTGTCCCCATTCCCATCTCTATCCCTGTCCCCATCACATCTCTATCCCCGTTCCCATCCCTGACCTGGTAATGAAGGTGCAGTCATGGATGAGGCTCTCCTCCACGATGACGCCCGTCCGCTCGTCCTCCTCCACCAGCTCCCGGTTGTGGTACCATCGGATCTGGGTGCTGTTGTCCAGGTAGGTGGCGGTGCACTGGAAGGGCAGTCGGTCGCCCTGGAAAACCACCTGGCGCAGCGACGGGATGAGGTGGTGGGTGTGCAGCTCCGGGGCGCCCGCTGCGGGGGACACAGCCGGCGGGGTGAGCCCGCGCCCCCGCCCGCCGCCGCCGCCCCCGCCCCGGCCCCGGCTCACCGCAGCGGAGCTGGCTGTCCCGCGCGCTGCGCAGGGGGAAGGCGTGGAGGTGCCGGGGGTAGACGCACACCGTCCGCTCCGAGATCTGCGCCGAGCGGTTGCGAGCCCAGGGCAGCACCCAGCGCAGGTTGCAGTCGCACGTCAGGTACTCGGTGGCGAAGTCCCTGCAAGGGCCGGTGTCATGGGGGTCCCGCAGGGAAGGGGACACGCCACCAGCCCCGAGACCCTCTGGCAGGGACCCCTCTGGGTGCTGAAATCCCGGGGCACAAACTCACACGACTTTCAGGGAGGGGAGTTCGTCAAAGACGCCGGGTGGGAGACTGGAGAAAATGTTCCCGGACATGTTCCTGCAGGACAGGAGAGAAAGGCGGAATGGAGGGGACCGGGGATGGAGGGGACTGGAGACCTGCCGGGAGTGTGAACACCTCCCGGGCCTCTCGCTGTGCCTGCACACCCCACCATGGCACCTGACGAGGGTGGGCATGGGGCAGGCACAGCCTAACGAGCCCCCAGGCTGGCTGGAGGCATGTGGCATGGGGAAGGAGCCCTCGGGATGCGGTACAGGGAAGGAGCCCTTGGGATGTGGCAGGGGGAAGCCCTGGGATGCAAAACCACCAGCGATGCCCCGGGGGGCACAGGACAGCCCCGGGAGCTCCTCTCGAGGCCAGGGGACAGGGCCGGCCAGGGTGTCCCCAGGGAGCTACTTACAGCCTGAGGAGGTTGGGGAGCCCCTGGAAGACGCTGGCGCTCAGGCAGCCGATGCGGTTGTTGGAGAGGTCCCTGCAAGGCAAGCGGAGGGGCCGTCAGGGCTGGGGTGGACACCCCGCTGTCCCCGTTTCCCCCCGCCCGGCCCCGGGGGCTCCCTGGGGGGCTGCGCCAGCACTTACAGACGCTTCAGCTCGGGGAGGCCGAGGAAGGCGCCCGGCTGGACCGTGCTGATCAGGTTGTTCTTCAGGTCCCTGCGGGGAGACAGACACAGAGCTCAGATTGTGCAGCAGGGACCCCGGGATGCGTCCTCTGCCCCGTCTGCAGGAGACCCAGCGCAGTGGGGACAGGGGCACGCGTGCACCCCAATCCCCCCCCGGATTCCAGTGTGGGTTCCTCGGCAGCCCCAGGCGCTGCAAAACCCTGCATGGGAGCCTCATTAGCAGCTTTCCATCCCATTTCCCTCTCGTTATCTCTCCAAAGGGCGCAGGGAAGGCGTGAGGCTCCCCGCTGCTCACGGGGGGGGACGCCAGCCCCTCTGCCCACTCCGAGCGCGGCCCGCGGAGCATCACCTGCTGGTGGTGACCGCTGTCCCCTCCGGCACATTGTTTCCGGAGCAGCCCTATCCCGGCGGGTTATCTCCTACGTGTGGGATAAGAGCGTGCTGCAACTGCCAGCGTGGCCCCAAAAGGGCCTTGTGGCCCGCAGGAAGCTCGTTTGGGTTATTAGCCTGATTGGAGGCACGTATCTAATCAGAGGCAAGTCAGGCGTGCGCCGGTGCGGGGTGGCTGCCGTCACGGCGGGGAGTACCGGCGGCATCGGCCACTCCGTCCAGCCCCGGGGACCAGTGAGGCGGCTCCTGCCGAGCACCGGCGCTGGCTGGGAGAGGAAATGGGATCCATATGGCAATGCCGTGTTTATTTATAGCAGTCTCCACGGTGCTCATCGCTGGGGCGCCTGCTGCTCTGCGTGCGGCCCCGGGGACACCCCATGAGCCACAGCCCTCGTTTCAAAGCCACAAGCTGGCAGTCGTGGCACAAAGACCTGGGGTGCAGGCAGGCGCGGGGGTCCCCCCGGTGAAATGCGAGGGGCCACGCAGGGAGAAGAAACCAGGGCGACGCTGCCTGCACGCCATGGCCACGCAGACACAATTTGCTTCCAGACTAAAACTCACACACGTGGCTTCTGGGGGTCCCCGGCTGATCCCGAACGGGCAGGGCTCGGTGTGGGGGCGCACGGCCCCAGGGAAGGGAAACGCAGTGTGACACCTTCCCAGCCGGCAGCGTCCCAGCCCCGCTCGGCCAACGGAACTCTGCCCACACCTGCCTTCCCCGGTCTCCCCCGACAGGTATAAGCATGTCCTGCCGGCTCCAGTGGCTGGGTGCCTGGCTGGCTGTGCAGGCAGGGGTGCAGGCAGGCAGGCAGCGGTACAGGCAGGGGTGCAGACAGGTGTGCAGGCAGTGGTATAGGCAGGCATACAGGCAGCGGTACAGGCAGGGGTGCAGACAGGCATACAGGCAGTGGTGCAGGCAGGGGTGCAGGCAGGCATACAGGCAGTGGTATAGGCAGCGGTGCAGGCAGGGTTGCAGGCAGGGGTGCAGGCAGGGATGCAGGCAGCAGTGCAGGCAGGCATGCAGGCAGCGGTACAGGCAGGGATGCAGGCAGGTGTGCAGGCAGGCAGGTGTGCAGGCAGTGGTACAGGCAGGCATGCAGGCAGCGGTGCAGGCAGGCGTGTAGGCAGGCATGCAGGCAGCGGTGCAGGCAGGGATGCAGGCAGCAGTGCAGGCAGGGATGCAGGCAGCAGTGCAGGCAGGCAGGTGTGCAGGCAGTGGTGCAGGCAGGGGTGCAGGCGGAGGTGCAGGCAGCAGTACAGGCAGGGGTACAGGCAGCGGTGCAGGCAAGCAGGTGTGAGGGCAGCAGTACAGGCAGGCATGCAGGCAGCGGTACAGGCAGGCAGGAGTGCAGGCAGGGGTGCACCGGGTCCAGGTGAGCAGCGGTGCTGAAGGAACAGCTCCACTCACCTGCCCCGCCAGCGCCGACACCCCCTGCTCCGACACCCCCTGCACCGACACCCCCTGCTCCGACCACCCCCTGCACCGACACCCCCTGCACCAACACCCGTCCTGCAAACACCCATCCTGCAAACACCCGTCCGAACACACCCGTCCAAACACACCCATCCTACAAACACCCTGGGACACCATCCACACCAGCCCCACTCCCTGCCGGGGGCCAACAGAGGTCCGCGGGGACCCCCCACAACCCAGACACCCACCCAGCACAGCCCGCAGTGATTGGGGACGCAGAAGCCAAAACACGTCCCACGGCCAAAACTCAGCGCTCCCGGCTCTGGCCAGGGCGCAGTCGGGGGCTGCAGGGGACCACTGCCAGGGATGGGACCCGCCAGGGACTGTGCTGGGACCGGGGGCTCGCAGCCAGCCCCGCGCATGGCCTGGCGTGGAGCCTTCTTTGCTCAATCACTTCCTCCCCACTGGCCGGGGGCCGGGGCTGCTGCTGCTGATTTACGATAAGGCTCTTCTCTCCGCACCACGGTTGTTTGCCTTCGTGTTTCCGCTGGTCCCAAAGCTCTCCTCCCCCTGCCCCGGCGGGGTGACATGCTGCAGGCACCAGAGCCGTCAGCAGCACCGTGCCACGTCTGCTCGGGGACCCCGATGCCACCATGCGCACGTGGGGACGCTGCAAAGCAACCGCCTCCTGCCCCAAGGCAGCAAGCCCTGGCACAGAGGGCCTGATCCAGCCCAGTGCAGACCCCAGGAGCCCAGCACCCCAGGGCTGAGCCTGCAGCCACACCAGCAGCGCCCGCCGCAGCCCAGTGTAGGTGGACAGAGGGACAGACTCCATCCCCGTCACCGCCGTCACCCGACCGAGCCCCCTCGCAGCCCCGAGGGGGGAAGCGCTGGCCCCGGCGGAGGGCAGGACATTCCCAAGCGGGGCTGTGCTAATGAGCGCGGCTGCCCCGGCTGCATACCGGCCCCGCTCAGACTCATTAATCTCATTACGCCGCTACAAATCACTGGAGATGCCAAGCTGCAAAGCCCGGAGGGGTGGTGGTACCCGAGGGCACCCCACACGCCACCGAGACCTCGTGAATGGCTCCTCCCCAACGTGGTGGGACACCAAAACACCCACGGCAAGCAGCCAGGGTGGGCAGGGGTCCCACAAGCCCCAGGATGAGAAGCGAGGGGCCCCCGCCACGCCAGCGCAGTCCCTCCACGGGGCACGTCCGTGCCGCGGCCACAGACCGACCCGATGAAAACAATTAGGGGTCCTGTCGAGGGCAATCAGGCGCGGCGCGACGCTGGCCAGCCCAAGATGGGGGAGCACTGCCCAGGGCCCCCCCGCCCACGCTGGCGCTCCCCATCTGACCCACGCGGGGCTTCAGCACGGCAGAGAGGAGCGGGAGGTGACGCGGAGCGGCTGCTCTCCCAGGGCACAGGGACTCTTAGGGGGACGCCAGGGCTGCAGAGCTGCGGTCCCCCCGGGTGCCGGCCGCCCCAGCTGCCCCCTGCCCGCACGCACGTTCATCCCTCCCGTTAATGAGAGCCCGGTGCCAGCCGCGGGAGGAGGTGACCCCACGCCTGTTACCGCACTGGGGAGGACTCGCCCACGTGGGACTGCAGGGACGCTAGGTCCCCACGGTGACTGCTTCCCGCTCACCCCGAAAACAGTCCCACAGGGATTTCCACGGCTTTACAAGCCAAAAAGCCAGTGTACCAGGCACTGCCTGCGCCCCAGCCGCAGTGCCCTGCCCCAGGCACCCGGCATCCCGGGGTGCCTGCACCCCACCCCAGCCCCTGCACCCCACGCTGTGCCCGGGGGTGGGCACCCCCCGAGGCCGTGTGCCCCAGAGCAATGCCACCAGCGGGCACAGCCCACCCCGGGCTCCGCTGTGAGCTGGGGCAGGTGCACGGCATGTAACTCGAACAAGATCCCCGTTAATAAATGCTTCCTCGTTTGGGCTAACGAAAGGCAGGTGGCGCGGGTCCCACCGCCCCTGGGGGACCATGCGGTGTGGGGCAGGGACCCGAGGGAAGGGGACCCCACAACCGCAGCCCCACAACCACAGCACCATGTGCCGCAGAGGATGCCCAGTGCAGAGGTGGGCACGGGGCACGGTGCCCGTGGCCACCGTCACATCGGGCGAGATCCGGCAGTGGGAGCCCACCCGGCCCCACTCGGCGTAGGAATGTGCGAGACCCTCGCGGGGAACAAAACGCCCTCAGTGCGCCGGTCCCCGCTCCTGCATACCTACAGATCAAACCCATATGGGGGCCATAAATCTCCCCTTATTACAGCTCCCTCCATAGAGATGCCTTTCATGGAGAGATAAGAAAGTTGACTTTGTTCGGGGGGACAATGTCGCTTTTCATACTGGCCCCCACGGAGCGCAGCCCCCCTGGTGCCTCCCGCCCCAGCGCAGCTCCCGGGGTCCCCGGTTTGCCCGCGGGTGCCGGTGGCAAACCCTGCACCCTAGTGCCGGCCCCGATGCGGCACCCGGGAGGGACGTGGGGAGCAGGACGCACACGGTGCTGCCAGCACCCGCCCCGCTGACACCCCCATGGAAGCCCTGCCTGCACCCCGCTGCTGCCCACCCCTCCGGCCCCGACCCCCAGCCGCCTGCCGGGCACTCACAGCTTCTCCAGCGCCCGCAGCCCGAAGAAGGAGCCGTTCTCCAGCAGCGTGATCTTGTTGTTACTCAGCAGCCTGCGGGAAGAGCAGAGGGAGAGGGGCAGCCCCGTTACTCGACTTGCCGGCAGCCCCGGCCGTGCCACGGGGGTGGTGGCGGCGACGTTGAAGGCTCAGGGACAGGCTGGCACGGCCGGGGTGGGGACATGGGATGCAATGGCCACACTGGGATGCCAAGTGTGGTCCACATGCATGGCAGCACTGGGCTGGAGGTGCCCAGGGCATCGCTCCTGTCCCTGGGCCTGGGTGCAAGGAGCTGCACGTGCCAGGGACGAGATCCCCACCCCAGCACCCACACCGAGAGGGCACCCTGAGGACCTGGAGCCAGGACAGGACCATACAGCACCCCCAGCTCTTGCCCCCCACCAGCCACAGCCATCCCAGGAGCCTCCCAGTGCTGAGATTTTATCCCAAAATAAACAACTTTGCTGGTACAAAGGGGCCCTGCGTGGCGACAGGAGAGGGAGGGAAGGCACAAGCACCCGCCAGTTCAGCCAGGAGCTCATTAAAGCGTGTCAGTGGCAATTAGCAGAGCCAGCCCCTGGCCTGGGGATGGGAGCTGGCTCTCGGGGACCAGCGGTGCTTCCCCGGCACCAGTGATGCTCCCGCCAGCAAACGGGATCCAAAAGCCAGGGGGGCAGCCTGGAGCTTGGCCGAGGAGAGGCGCGGGGAAAAAAGGGCTCATTGAGGGCCGGAGCCGGGGGTGTTTACCCACGGGCGGGCTCTGCAGCCGGGCTGAATGGCGGCTGTGTGCTCCACAGCCCCGGCCCCTCTGGACACCCAGCCGTCACCGGCCGCGCTCGGCTCACCCTGGCCGAGCTCCCGCGTCGGGGCTGCCCGGGAAGCGGCGGGAGCGGGACCCGGATCGGGGGGCTTCATCGCGGCAGGGGTGGCTCCAAACCCCCGAAGGGTGATGGGGAGGGAAGGGCTGGGGGGCAGCCCCCCCACCCGGGGCCGCATCCTGTGCTAATGAGGAGCGGAGGCGGCCGGTGACCCCACCAGCCTGAAAATTGCTTCCACACGCTGGCGGCCAGAGCCACATCTTGCCCTTTCCTCCCCGCGGGGACCCCGCTGTGACAGGGCTCAGCGAGCCCCAGCACAGCGGCAGCGAGCCCCGGTGCCGGCCAGCGGTGGGCTCAGCCCCGGCAGCCTGCCCGGAGCAGGGGGGGGCAGCAGGGATGCTCCCGGAGCAGCATCCCTCCTGGAGCAGCCCCGTGGCACCCTTCCATCCCCTCTCACGGCATCGGTGGGGGCTGTTGCTCAAGGGTGCGCCCGCCTCAAGGGCTACAGAAGGTTTTAATTCCAGCAGCGGCAGATTTCACAACCCAGCAAAGCTCCGCAGGCTGCGCACTCATGGGGGGACCTCGGGGGCTCCCTGCTAAAGCTGGGGTGAGCAGAACCCCCTGGCTTGGGGTCTGAGCTGGGGCACACGCTGGACCCTGCCGAAACAGCCCGTGGCGCTGCATGAGCTGAAAATGCAGAAATTAGAGGAGTGCAGGAGATTCCCATCTTGGACCTCCCGTGTTTGCTCCCACGCCCTGGCCCAGGGTGGTAGGGGGTCCCCAGCACGGCCAAGGGGCAGGGGGGAGCCGGTCACCCCGGGCAAGCCGGACCGGGGCTACAACCGTGGACATGCAGGGAGCAGGCACCCAGCTGCCTGCACCGGGGGGACGGGGCTCCGGAGAGCTGCCCCCAGCCCCCCCAGGGCCGAGCCCCGCGCTGGGGATGCTCAGTTTGCTCATGGACCCCCGGCACCATCCGCGCCTCCGCCATAAACCCAGAACTCCCCGCCTTCAAAGGCAACGCTCCCCGACGGGCTCGGCCTCCCCTCTCATCTGCAGCCAGGCCACCGGGCCGGCAACCCGTCAGCCACGGCTGGGAACGAGCCACGGACACCCTCCCCACAGCCAGCTGGGGCCAAGGGCAAAGCCACCCCCGGAGCCACCGGCCCCCTGGGACCTGCCATCGGGAGCACGGGAACGGCCAGGACCCCGGCACGGCGGCACTGCCCGGCACAGGGTCTGCCCTTCCTCAAGGAAAAGATGTCCTCACCCAAAATGGGTGTTTGGCACCAGAAAATTACGCTGACAGTGACGATTTGACTGAAAGTTTTCTTCCTGATAGAACGTATTCTGGGTAGCGATCCCGGCTCATTTTTTCCCCGTCCTGTAGAAACCAGCGGGGTCGCGCTCCCCCGTAACAACTCACATCCTCAGACACGGTTTTATTTTGTTTTCTCTAGTTTTATGGATATTATGTTCCAAAATGTTTTCTGTTTTTTTTTTTTTCCAGGAAGTTCACGTCAGGCTCCACGGGACTTTCCGGCCCCACGCAGTCGCCGGCACTGTCCCCTCACAGGAGATTAACTGAGAAACCCCCAAATACGATGGGATAAGTGTCCCCGAGAGGCCACCCCGACCCAGCACACGGGGGTCACGGGCGAGCAGCGGGGCCCCATGCTGGGACCCCCCCTCGGCACCGGGGCTGGACCCAAACCCCTCGGCCGATTTCAAGCCCCGAGAGCCGCCCTTGCTCTTGCACCCAGCCAGGAGCCGGGATCGATGGGGTGGGAAGTGGATGGAGGGCGGGAAGGGAATCCCGCTGCTCCCCAATCTCCCCTTCTCACCATGGCCACGGCGGCTCTTGCTGCCGGCGGGCTGGGGAAGACGCCGGGCAAGCTCCCTGACGGCTCGCCGAGGTCCGTGCGGGGCTGGGGGTGCAGAGGGGACGCGGTGCCCCCACGTCCCAGCCGTCCGCAGGCTTGGCAGGGCATGAAAGCACAGCTGTGCTCCTCCGGAGCCGCCGCTCGGCCGTGCCTTGGCTCCGGTCCACGCTGGGACTCCTCACCTCGGCACCGCCGGCAAATGCCGCGGCGAGAGGTACCCCCCAACCCCGCAGTGCGGTGGCAAGGGCTGGGGACCCCGCGGACACCCCCAGCCCTCGACGCCCGGCCACCCTCGTGCTGCTCCAGCATCCTCCTGCCCCGCGGCGCCTTCGTCCCGCCCGGCCGTCCCAAGACCCTCTGGCATCGCGGAGCGTGGGCAGGCGGGTGGCTCCCGTCGCCTGCCAGGGGATGGCCCTGCCACCGGGACGATAATCGGCTAATTGAGAGGTGGCTGGAAAAGTCCCTCCAGACAATGCAGGCATTAAGGACCAGAGCGTCGAGTCAAAGGGAAACAACGGGGGGATGCGTGGCGGCGACGGGAGCCCCCCAAGGGGCATCCTCCCATCCCGGGGGGATTCAGCCTTGGAAGGCGTGCAGCATCCTCACTCCATCCCGCCCGCGCCGGGGCTCTGGGAGCTCGGAGCCCTGGAGGCTGCAGGCAGGGAGATAGAGATCCCTTCTTCTTTTTTTTTCCTTTTTTTTTTTTTTTTCATCTCAAAAAGAGGAGCCAAAAGTGAAAAAAAACAAGATTGTTTTTTCAAGCGTGCTGGAATCCACTTGGATAAATAACAGCTCCAGAAACTGGGCTGCTGAAACAATAAACTTCCTCTGGACCCAACCAAAAAAGGATGCGGGGAGATGGTGGCTCCCCGGCCGGGCAGGGGCACGGCAGCGGCGTGGAGCTTCCTCGGGGGGGGCCGCGGTGGGGGCGGGGAGCCCGGCTATGCTTTGCTCTCCGAGTGCATTAATTCAAAGCATATGCTGGCGGCAGATCCAGCGCGGGCTGCGCCCCGAGCAGAGCCCGCTGCTTCGCAGAGGGATTTTTTAGGAAGAGAAAAGAGGGGCCCCAGGGCTGGCAAGAGGTGCTGAGGGCTGCGGCGCCGCGACGGGGTCTGGGGGGGGGGCAGCATCCCAGAGGGGGGACCCCGGAACTCCGAAGGGGCTGGAGACCCCCCGACACGGCCGGGGATGCCCCCTCCCCGCTTCGTTCGGGCTCCCGGGGGCTCTTCCCCTCCCCGCGACGTGCCCGGGGCGTTGCCTCCAGCCTGGCGTCACGCCGGGCTATTTCGGATGGTGAAAATTATTGTTCCAACCCTCGGCTTTTGTTAGCACAGGAAAAATCAGCCCCGGAGAGAGGGCAAAACCTCCAGAGCTGGCGCGGGGCCGGGATGCTCCCAAGCACCGGGCAGCACTGCGACCCGCAGCCCCTGGGAAAACCGGACCCGCAGCCCAATAAATAACAAATAAAAAGCTGAAAAAGGTTAGGGAAAGAAACCATCTGCAGGGCCCAGGATAAACCGGCCTCGGAGAGGGGAGTTCAAGTAGAACTGGAAATTGGTCATAAGTCAAAGCCCTCTATTCCCTGCAGACAATCTGTAATTTCGGTGCAATCAAGCTGTGCACATAAATGAGGCCTGGGCTGGGATTCCACATCTGGAAGAGGTTTGGGCTCCCGCCCGTGTGACAGCGGGGCCGGCCGCGGCCGGCGTGGCTATCTGGGTCTCGTTAGGGATACAGTGCTTTTTCCATTAGGCGATTAGTACAGGGGTCAGCGGGAGGGGGAGGGAATTAAAGCCTTGTTAATACGCGTCTGCGGAGCCCCGGCACCTCACAGCTGTGCCGGAGGGATGTCCCCGAGAGGTGACAAAGCCCCCAGCCCCAAACCACGGGGAGACGGCAGTCCCCCCAGGACGGAGGGGCCAGGCAAAGGGCTCTGCTGAGACAGCCGCAGCCGGGCGAGCCGTGCAGGGCTATGAGCCAAGAAGGGGTGACCACACCAGCCATTAGGGTTGGCAATCCTCCTCCCTCCCCACGACGAGCCGGGGGGCGAGAATTAACCTCCAGGTATAAAAACGGGGCGGGTGTCAGAGAGCACACGCCTTGTCCCGGCTGCTGGGGTGGCACGGGGACGTCGCACCCCTGCGAGCATCGTCCCCCTTGCCAGACCCCACGTGTGTCCCCACGCAGCTCCCTGCGCCTGCGCCCCCATGAAGGCAGCGCTTCCGCCTGCACCGGCACCCGCCAGGTCTCCCCACAGCGGGAGTTCCTCAGCCACAACCGGGGGGACACGGCCGGGACAGCTGTAGATATTTAGGCAAGAAGCGAGGTACCCCATCTCCCTGTCCCGCCACCATCCCACAGCTCAAGGGGCTGCAGCGCCAGGGTCCCGGGGGTCATATCTAGCGCCAGGACGGAGCAGGGCCACCGGTTCCCAGCACCTCCAGCCACGCTGGGTTTGTTCCCCGCCACCGCCGCTTCCCCACATGGAGTTAATTTCTGCAGCTCCACATCTGCGGGCGCTGCCGGGGCTCCGGCTTCGCTCCCTCCCGAAGCAGCGAGCCCTGCGAGGCGCCCAGGGAAGGGACAAGCTGCCACGTCCCCCAGGACGCCCAGCCGAGCCCGGCATGTCCCCGGGGCCGCAGGCATCCCTCGTCCCCTGCTCTGCCCGTCCACAGGCTGCGATGGCAGCAAGCGTTTCTCAAGCGCGGGGGGGTAAATACGCAGCAGCTGTCGCGGCTGCAGCCTTGGATTCCTCAGCGCAGGCCTAATAATTAAAGATAAATAAAGAAGCAAACCAAGAGTGTGGGAAAAAAGCCAAGCGAGAGACGGCGTGAGGGACCCGCAGGGCGGCAGACCTCCTCCGGCCCCCCCGCGCATCCCCGGCCATCGCCAGGGCAGCCGGAGCTGTGGCCGGGACAGCAGCGGTCCCACCCCACAGCCTGCCCCCGCGCCCAGCATCGTTAGCACTAACGCACACCCGCTTCCAGGCCAGCCCAGACGAAAACTAGACCAGGGCTCTGCTTTTTAGTGTTTTTCTGCACAAAACACACCCTGTGTTTCCTGCGACTGGGGCAACACGGATGATGCTGAGCATCCCTGGGGGCACAGTCGGGACCTGAGCATCCCGGAGGGCACGGACGGGACCTGAGCATCCTGGGGGGCATGGATGGGACCTGAGCATCCTGGGGGGCATGGATGGGACCTGCGCATCCCCGGGGCACGGACGGGACCTGCGCATCCTGGGGGCACACAGAGGAGCCCCACTCGGACCCGTCTCACCCACGGGGCTCAAAATCAGGCTGTCCCCAGTGGGGTGTCCCCCAAGGCATGTGCAGCCCTTGCCATGTGCCCAGGCCCCGCTGCCTCCTCCGCTCCCTGCCCGCACCCCAGTGGCTCCAGGAGACGCTCCCGAAGCCGGAGCCTCTGGTTTTGATTGTTCCATCTGGAAAGGGTTTAGAATAAATCATGTTTACTGCGCAAGAGCAGAGCCCAGGGTCACCGCATATTTGTAGGTTTCTGCCTACGCCTGTAGGTTTTGTGTCACGTTTTAGTGGGATCGTGTGATGCCCTAATGCCTCTGCACGGTCATCCCGGCTCCTCCAAGGGAGCCGACCCCGGCATGGCTGGCTCCAAACGCCCCTGTCCCACTGGGCATGGCCCCCCCTCGGCCGCTCCGCCGGCACGGGGCTCCGCTTGTGCACACCACTGGGGTAACGCTCCCTCACACTGGAAAAAGCACCAGAGCAGGCAATTAATCAGATGCTTTTCCCAAAACAAATTGACAAAGGACTGAGAAGTCTCTGCGGGTATTTACAAGGGGGTGATGTATAAAAATGGGCCGTAGGAGGAAAGAAGTGAAGAGCAAAACCTGGCCGAGGGAGAGAGCGACCAGAGAGCCCAACCTCCACCTGCCCAGTGCCCCCCACCACGGGGAAGCTCAGGACAAACCCAGTGCTGCTGCTCCAGGACGATTTACGCTTTTTTTATCGCACCCACCACCCTTCAGACCCTGCTCGTGGCACCCGCGCAGCACAGGCACGGTTCACGATGTGGGGGACGGCGGCATCAGCTGGGTCGCCTTCGCAGCCACCCCATTTTCACAACGTGGACATCGCCACCCCGAAACGAAGCCCCGCGGCAGCCAGCGACACGGCACACGGGAACCGGGAGATGCTTTAGGCACAGCAGAAACTCCAGCATGGGAGTGGACACGTGGCCAAGCAGGCTTGAGCACGTAAGAGCGATAGGACCAGGAGCGCCGCAGCCCCCAGCCCAGCCCCAATTCTCCGCAGCGCCCAAGAAAACCCACCCGAGGAGCTGAAGGTGGCGAGCCGAGGCCGTGGGCACGCAGGGCCACCCTCCTGGGACGACACTCGAGGCGAAGGCGACCTTCCCTCCAGCAACTGCGCTGCCGGCCCTGCCCTCCAAACCAGATTTTAATTCAAACGTCTCCTGCGGAGTTATAAATAAACCCTGCAATCTGCTGCTGCAGCGAGCGGGCGCAACGGCTGCCAACGCCGGCCGAAACCTCCCCGGGACCGAGGGGGAAGCTTTTAGGAAGCAGCTTCAGACCCTTCGCGCAAACCCAAAACCCACTTACTGCCCCCGATCTGTCTTCAGCAAATATTTCCAGTAAGAGCCTTGGCTTTCAAACAAAAACATCCTCCCCAGCACTCAGGCAGCAAGCGCCGCGGAGGGAAGCGTGGAGAAGGAGCCCGTTTCCTGGATTTCCAGCTCACGTCCACACTTTAAACCCGTGCTGCCGCCGCGCCGTGGGTAGAGCGGGTCCTTTCCGTTATTCTATAGCCGCAACATCCCGCTTTAATGCGATTTACACAGCGTTACGCAGAACCGAGAAATGCTTCTGTGGGTACAGATTCGCTTATTAAGTAAGTGAGTGAAAAAATAAGTGAAAAAAAGGATCTGTTCGTACTGTGCTGCCCGACACGGCGGGAATTTACCCCCGCCGGCACCCGGGGGCGCGGTACCCGCGCCGTGGGGTGGTGCTGGGGGGTCTCCCGCTCCCCTGGGGCCGCTCGGCGCCACCCGCGCCCGGGCTCCCGCCCCTCTCACGGCGTCCCGGTGCAGCAGATGCCCGGCCGGAGCGGCCCGGGGGGGGATGCCCGGGGCCGGGGACCGATGGTCGGGATCGGGGACGGATTCCCTGGTCCGGGGACCGATGCCCGGGGCGGGGGACCGATGTTCGGGTCGCGGTACTCACAGCGTGGCGGTGCCGTCGGGCAGCAGCCGGGGCTCGGGCGGCACCGGGAGCCCCCCGCCGCTGCAGACCACCCTCCGTCGGGGGGCGGCGGGGCCGCCGGGCGCCTTGGCCCGCTCCGCCGAGCACTTGCAGCCCAGGCTCTGCACCGGGCAGCTCCGCGCCGCCCCCCCGCCGCTCAGCGCCGCCGCCAGCAGCACCAGCGCCGCCGCCCGCCGCATGGCCCCGGCCCCGGGCCACGGGCTCCGGGCTCCGGCTCCGCGCCCGCCGCCGCCCCGCTCCCCGGGGCGGCTCCGGCGGCGCCGCCTCCCCCGGCTCCGCCGCCGGCCCTGGCACCTCCCCCGGCCCGCCCCGGCCCGCCCCGCCCCGGCCACGGCCCCGCCGACGGCATCGGCTCCGCTGCCCCCGTGGGAGAGGGCTGGAGTTCCCCGTGGTCCGGGGCTGGAGCGCGGGGGGGGTCCTGGAAAGCTGGAGCCTGCCCGGGAGAGTCAGAGTCACAGAATGGTTTGGGTTGGAAGGGACCCTAAAGCCCCCCCAGTGCCACCCCCTGCCCTGGGCAGGGACACCTCCCACTAGCCCAGGTTGCTCCAAGCCCCGGCCAACCTGGCCTTGAACCCCTCCAGGGATGGGGCAGCCACAGCTTCTCTGGGCAACCTGGGCCAGGGGCTCACCCCCCTCACAGCAAACAATTCCTTCCCCAGATCTCATCTCAATCTCCCCTCTGTCAGTGTAAAACCCTTCCCCCTCGTCCCATGGCTCCCCTCCCTGCTCCAGAGTCCCTCCCCGGCTTTCCTGGAGCCCCTTTAGGGACTGGAAGGGGCTCCAAGGTCTCCCTGGAGCCTTCTCTCCTCCAGGCTGAACCCCCCCAGCTCTCTCAGCCTGTCCCCACAGCAGAGGGGCTCCAGCCCTCCCAGCATCTCCGGGGCCTCCTCCGTCCCCGCTCCAAGAGCTCCGTGTCCTCCTGATGTCCCCAGCGCTGGAGGCAGCACTGCAGGGGGGTGTCCCCTGAGCGGAGCAGAGGGGCAGAATCCCCCCCTCGCCCTGCTGCCCACGCTGCTGGGGATGCAGCCCAGGCTGCAGGGGTTTTCTGGGCTGCCAGCGCACGTTGATGGCTCCTGTTGAGCTTCTCCACCACCAACACCCCCTAGTCCTTCTCCTCGGGGCTGCTCTCCAGCCATTCTCCGCCCAGCCTGGATTTGTGCTTGGGATTGCCCCAACCCCACCCCAGGACCTTGCGCTTGGCCTTGCTGAAATTCATGAAGTTTTCATGGACCCACCGCTCAAGCCTGTCCAGGTCCCTCTGGGTCCCACATGGTGCAACGCTGGAGCCCCCATGGAGAGGGGGTGGAGCTCCCACAAGACCAAGAGCTACAGCCCCCACAGACCAGAGCATCTTCCCGGAGGAAGAGAAGCTCCAGCCCCGCCTGGTCCTGAGCTGGAGCCCTGGGCATCAGCGGGGGGCAGAACAGAGCCCTGCATGGTCCGGAGCACACGTGGTCCATATGGGCCATGATGCGACGCCTCACTGTGTCATCCCAGCTGTGACAAGCACAGGGTGCTGTGACAGGGTGGTGGCACACACATGGCCCCACCAGCCCTCCTGCGCGGGGGTCTCTGTGGCCCCCCACTGCCTGCCAAGACCCTGGGACCCCTCGCCATGGAGGAACGCCCTGCACAAACTCACACAGTTGACTCCACGGTCGCGCTGCTCCGTCCCCTCCTGGCCTCCGCCCCGCAGTTAACACTCCTCCCTTCTTGCCTTCCCTGTTTGCTTCACTGCTTTTCATGCTAAGTTCAATATTTTCCTTCCCGTTCCCCCCTCCCACGTCCCCGCTGCCTCTCGCGCTGCCCCCGGCCCTTTCTCCCCCTGGGGCTTGGCTTCTCCGAGGCCACGGCTCGCTGCGGCTTCAAATCAAACGGGAACAAAAGCCAGCAATGAAGTCTCCAGGACCCCGCGCCAGGCAGCGGAGGAAGAGGGTCATGGAAGGAGGACAAGAGACAGTGCTGGGAATGCGGTTTCTCTCCAGGACCAATAGTTCCTGGAGGGGAAAAGAAATTGACTCCTTTCTCCAAATAAATACATCTTGCTGCGGCGGTGGGCGTCGGAAGGAGGAGATACTCATCAGCACACGCTCCCAAGCTGTTCCCACATGCGCTTTGGTTTGGGAACATAAGCAGCGCAGGGGCCCGCGCGGCTCGTTAGACACTTCCCCAGCAGCGGCCTCGTCTCTCCAGCTCTCCCCTGCCCGCGCCCTCGCTGCCTCCCGCTGGGCAGGGACAAGGACCGTGGCCCCAAGGGCTCTTCATGACCAGTCGCACCCCCCACAGACCTCCCCAGGGGGTCAGCTGTCAGACCCCAGAGCCCTGGAGAACAACAGGAGACCAACATCATCTTGTCAGTAAAAAAACAACAATCAACAGTGTACCCACATCTTCCCTGCTTCTTTTTTCCCCCCTCCTTTTTTTTTTTTTCCTCCCCTTTTTTCCGCTGAGCAAAATTTCTACGGCAGGAATTCCCCTCCCGCGCTCAGCGCCGCAGGATGCTGGTCCCAGATCCTGCCGCTGAAGCTGGACGAGCAACAGGAAATCGCTCGTGTCCAGTATCCTGTGAGATAGATCCGCTCAGAGATCCTGCGAGCAGCTGCGCCACACGAAAACCTCCCCAAAACCCCAGCCGGTGAGCTCTGCCTCCCGCTTTAAACACCGCGGAAAGCAAGAGGGGTCTCCCCTCCTCCTTCTGGAGAAGATGAGCCTGTGGGCTGGAGCTCGCTGCTCTCCCCGGCTGTCCCCACCGACAGGGAGAGGGGGCTGCTCGTCTGGTGTCCGATTAAGGCACCAGGCACCCGCAGCACAGCAAACCCTGCGCCAAATAGGGGAATCCCTGAACGCCGCGGGGCACAGGGCTCAGCCACCTCCCTTCGCTGGATCGAGCCCTAAATTAAGAAATCCAAGCAGCCCAGCGCTTGCGAGGACCCCGGGAGCCGCCGTGCAGCGCCGCTCACCGCTGTGCCCGTCAGCGCGAGAGCTGGGAGCAAGACACGCGGGGCTGACCCCGATCCAAACCGCAGTCCCTGCCCCTCTCCTTCCCCTTCCTCGGGGCAGCGGCTCCACAACCAGGACAGAAGGGCCCTGGGAAACCCCAAGAGCTGCCCATGCGCGGAGAGGAACGGGGCTTGGCCTGGATCTCAGGCCCTGGAGGATGTTGGTCTGTGCCGGCAGCATCCAAGGGCAATCCGAGCTCCGGAGTTGTCTCCGCGACACATTGAAGCAATCAAGCCACTGTGCGTGGTCTTCAGAATCTCAATCTCCTATAAAATTACCTCCAAGAACAGTCAAAACCTTGTCCAAGTTAGTAACAAATGTGAAATACCTGGCCCCAGCCCCGCTGTGAGGAGAGGGGCTCAAGCAACACTTCCCACACGCTTTGAGCCCGGCGGAGTTCAGGTTCTTTCAACTACTTCCAAGCCCCGCTCCGAGCTTTTCCAGCCCTGACCCCTCCTGGTGCCTCCTGCCCGGGAGACAACAAGGCAACCTGTCTGAAACCCCACGGCCACGGCCGTGCCGGTGCCAGGTGCCAAATCCCCCTGCCCCTCGTTCCCGTTCAAAGGTAAAACCGCTCCGTAACCACGGCAGGGCACAGGGAAAGACAAGCGGCGCAGGACTCTCTAAATTCCTTTCACTGGGATCCAATAAAAACCTTGGCAGTTGCCGGCCTTCCTGCCGGAAACCCGATATCCCAGAAATAAACACTCTTCCCACTTTGAAGGGTTGCAGCAGGCTTGGGGGCGAGCTGCTCACAGCCGCCCCCCACTCTCACCTGCCCACAGCATCCCCGGAACAGGGCAGGGAACTGAGCCAAGAGGGACGGGGAACTGCTGGGGAGGGGACAGCAAAGGGCCACCAAGAGGATGAGGGGACTGGAACATCTCTCTGATGGGGAAAGGCTGAGGGATTTGGGGCTCTTCAGCCTGGAAAAAAGCCGACTGAGGGGGGTTTATCAATGCTGATCAATACTTCAAGGGGGGGTGTCAGGAGGACGGGGCCAGGCTCTTCTCAGTGGTGCCCAGGGACGGGACAAGGGGTAACGGGCACAAACTTGACCGTGGGAAGTTCCATCTCAAGACGAGGAGGAACTTCTTTGCTGTGAGGGTGGCAGAGCCCTGGCACAGGCTGCCCAGAGAGGTGGGGGAGTCTCCGTCTCTGGAGACATCCCAAACCCGCCTGGAGGCGTCCCTGTGCCACCTGCTCTGGGTGACCCTGCGCTGGCAGGGTTTGGACCAGATGATCTCCAGAGGTCCCTTCCCACCCCGGCCATTCTGTGATTCTGTGACCCAAATATCTTGATTTTCTCATGGAAGCCGAGCAGCCTGCGCCTGCCCACAGGCGACAGGGTGCCGGGCACCGGGACCAAGCCTGGCTACGGCACCCAGTGCTACCAAGACGCTTTCGTGTCCCTTCAGTCCCTCCGGGCTCGGACCCACCAACTCCCTGCACATCAATTTGGCAGGGAGGCCACGCTCGGCTCCAGACACTTCCCAACACAAAGGATATTATCTGATAAAAAAATAAGCCAAGCCTGGCTTTGTGGAGGAAGGGGAGGGAACGATGCCTGGACTCAGCAGCTTCACAAAGTGCCTCTCACAGGAGGGGCTGCTGCTCCAGCACCGGAGCTTCCCTGAGGATGAGGATGGCCTCAGGTGGCCAGCCCATCTCTGCAGGAGCCAGGAAAGGAGAATCACGGAATCATAGCATCCTTTAGGTTGGAAAAGACCTTTAAGATCATCAAGACCAAACCAGTAAACCCAACACTGCCACGTTATCACTAACCCATGTCCCTCAGCACCACGTCTGCCCGTCTGTCGGACACCCTCCGGGATGGCGACTCCGCCACTGCCCTGGGCAGCCCATTCCAGTGCTTGACAACCCTTTTAGAGAAGAAATGTCTCCTAATACCCATCCTAAACCTCCCCTGGCACAACTTGAGGCCATTCCCTCTTGTCCCATCGCCTGTTCCTTGGGAGAAGAGCCCGACCCCCCCTGGCTGCCTCCTCCTTTCAGGGAGTTGTGGAGAGTGAGAAGGTCTCCCCTCAGCCTCCTCTTCTCCAGGCTGAACACCCCCGGCTCCCTCAGCTGCTCCACAGTTCTCCAGACCCTTCTCTCTGTGCTCCAGACCCCTCACCAGCTCCGTGTCCCTTCTCTGGACACGCTCCAGCACCTCAAGGTCTTTCTTGTCATGAGGGGCCCAAAACTGGACACAGTACTCGAGGTGGAACCTCACCAGTGCTGTGTACGGGGGGACAATCACTTCCGAAGCAGCAGCACATCACCCCATCCAGCAAAATTGACAGTTTTATTCCTTTAGAGGCAGCCAAGTCTGCCCACAGGTGCTCCCCAAGCCCTGGGAAGAGTTTTTCCCTCCATGACGCATGTGAAGTTCTGCTCTGCATGCCGGCACGGCTCAGGGGGGCCAGTCTGGCCAGCCATCCTCCAGGGGACAGCATGGAAACACGGGTCACCTCAGGGGGCAGCTGGGGAACCCGAGGCCGTGCCTTTGCCACAGGAGGTGATGGCGCCTGTGCCACCGGCCATCAGCAAGGGCTGCAAGTCACGAGGGTGGAGTCGTCCCTCTGGCCGCAAAACAAGCCTTCGTCTGCTGGCCGCATTCCTCCCAGGCAAATATTGACAGTGACATCGCCCCAAGGAGTGGGGAGCGGGAGCACTGCTGCTTCAATAAACCGGCCAAGCGCTTTTAATAGATGTAAATAAAGCTTGTGTTGCAGGGGGCCGAGGTGCCCGAGCGGGGAGTGGTTCATTAAGAGGCCAGGGCGCCTTTCATCTCCGGCTCGTTGGCTCCACTCCAGTGACCAACAGTTCCCATCTGCCGGGTGACCTCCACTGAAGGAGTGGGTGGTCTGCGCCCTGCTCCCCCCGGGCAGGTGTCCAGCATCACCAACACCGTGGCTCCGCACCCTCGGGATGGAGGTGGGCACCTCCAGGAGGAAGGGAAGGTGCCAGTGGGCATTGCCCCCAGCACCGGCTTCGGGGAGGCTCAGTCGCAGGAGGAGCACGGCAAAGCTCTCAGGCGTGACACGGCCAGAAGAAAAGAAGCCAGTTGGAAGCAGGACGGGCGAGAGAAACAGCTGCAGAGCAAGGGAGCAGAAGCTCACGCTGCTCCTTTCTCCTCTCCAGCGCCTTGTCACAGCCCAACCCCGGCCGCTGCAGCTGGCGCTGCCGTTGAGGCACAGCACCCAAACTGCCCTCCAAACTGCTCCCCGCAGCCACCTGCATGGCCCGGACACTGCTTGGCTGGAGATGAGAGGTGTCCCACAGCCGAGAGCATCCCCAGCCCCGCAGCTCTCCGAAGCCACCGAGACACACAGCTCCACCACGGTCTCACGTAGGAGGCCGCCACCAAAGCCAACGGAGCCCTAAACGTTTTAGCAGGCAGTACACCGGCAGGTCAGAAAACCAGACCGCACGCTTTCGTGAGCCAGTCTGCTGCTTAAATACAACTGTTCCAGAGCGCACGGAAGCCAGGACAAGCCTTGTCCTACCCCACAGCCACCCCTGCACGCCCACCTCCCAGCTGACACCATTTACTAACCTCATTAAGCTTGGCTAGCGTCCAATTTCAACTCAGGAAATAAGCACAAAATGCCTGAGAGAGGAAAAGCAAGAGGGGACGCGAGCCACGGCGCAAGACAATTCTCAATGTACACCCGCCCCGCTGCTCTGTGCTCGATCAGAAAGAACTGCGGCAGCGCAGCCGGTTCTGGAGCCGCGGGCTGGTGGGAAAGGGGCGTCAGCGAGGGGTGAGCAGAGCAGGGGGTCCCCGATCACCCCTCGGCTCAGAACCGCCTGCTCCAGGGCTGGGCTAGCTCTGTAAGCTCAGGTAGCCCATCACTTTCATTCCTGGTTTGCTCCAGCCAACATTTTACAAGTAGCAGACAAACACTACGGGGCCACGGGCTGTCTTTGCACGTTGGAATCAAATTCAGATAGAACAGGTGTCCTGAGTTTGCTCGGCAAAATAAACGAAAGGCTTTTACCATTGTGAAATTTGCAAACAGGAGGATCTGTGGTCAGTGCGCAGCGCCGAAGTTCTGGCAAGAGAGAGATGGAAGAGGAAGGGATTCACTTCAACCACCAGCTGGGAAATAAATAGTTATTTTTGAGACTCATTGTTGATCCGTACCTGCCCGACAGCGGCCGAGGAGCTGGTGTCTCTCCTCCGGTGGCCCAGGAGCGCTGCCCCGGGCCTGGGGAGCAGTGCCACCCAGAGGGCTTCTCCAGAAACAGCTCATGCCGTCTGACATCTCGCCCACCTCGGCAGCTATTTTTTTTCCCTTTCTGATCAAAGAAAGCGTCACTTTCTTTGCCAGCTCCGTTTCAGCTGTTTTTCAAACCACCCTCCTCCCTCCCTCCCGAGACAAGCACGTCTCGCTCAACAGCAGCTCCGGGTTTGGGAAATAGCTCCAACGACAACTCAGGGCATTTATTCACAACACTGGAACATAAAAATAACATCTTTAATAGCTTTATAGTTGGCACAGATGGTATTAAAATTCACCACTTTTTATTAACAGACTATGAAACACCACATGGTGCAGGCCGCGCAGGGCAGCTCAGACTGCATGTTGCTTCTAAACCATGTAGCTATGACAGGTTGGTGTTACGAGTTGACTCTTTTCATTTACATTCAGCATTTATAGTCAGAGAGTAAAACCAACAGCTAGATTTAACCACACGCACACAGAGAAAAGCCTGGGAGGGATCTTTCCGCTGGCAACCGCTGCCGCCTCCTCCTAGCAGCACACAAAAGCCCAAAAATGCAGTTGTAACACAGGTTACAAGAGAGAATTGTCATTGGCCAAACAGCACATGCCGTAACACCGGAGCTTCTGCTCACACCTGAATCAAACAGCTACTGCAGGGCAAGAGTCCTTTCCCTCTTCCAGGAGAAGTGGAGGCTAGACCAGCGCTTAAGATATTAAGACATCGCCTAGAAGCTTTGTCAGTGGCGACAGGATTTTTTTTCAGGAAACCTAGAACACAGTGGAACAGTAACACCTTATTTTCCAGAGTACTTTTCCCAAAGGGCCTCTAGCAAACCTCACTGCTGCCCTGTGAGACAAGCACGTACTATAATCCTCATACAGATGTGGGCGGGATGGTGGAAGCACCAAATGGTCAAGTGACTTGCCTTGGGATGCAACAGCAAGCTGATGGTAGAGCAGGGACCTTGCAGAAAAGCCCCAAAAAGAACTTACAGCGTCAAGAATTACTACGCAGAATGAATATAACTCCCAACAACACTTCACAGAAGGGGAAGGCTGAAAACATCCCAGAAGATCTGAGCAGACATGGAACCAATGGGGAAAATGAACAGTGTCAGCCTGAAAAGGACAAACTTCAGCCCAGAAGACACTCCCACCCTTGTGATCTGCATCCAAACTGTTAGGCCATGAACTCATGCTGGCGACTGTGCTCCTTATCCAGCTTCGTGTGCTTGTTATTCGTCCTCTTTTTAAGCGGACACAGTCTCTCCAGTGTCACAGTGTGTCTCTATCACAGTTTCTACGTAAGCATCCCCTCAGCAGTGATCGCGTGCAAAACTTTTATTTGGGGAAACATTTATAGGTCTCTGGCAAGATTATAACTTGTTTAATGAAGAATTTAGTCCTCAGTGAAAACATAATCACCACCACTGCTGCAGATACATCTTGCTCATTAGCAACTCCATCCTGACAAATATTTAGTTTGTTCAACCTAATAATCCAAAAGTCACTGTCCTTAATGACCCTGAAGGAGCCAATATACCACAGTCACTTTCAACCATAAATTTTCTTATCATTTGTTGGTTATAAACATTTCCAGTTTCTATGGGTACTCTATAATCACAATAAATTATGAGGCATTTCTGGCCTTTGTTCTGTTACGAGGAATTCCCTCTCACCATCACGATCGGGTGCCGACACGGAGGGAGGTAAGAATGCATAGTGAGGTCTCCCATCATCTGTCCTCTGTCGAGGCCACTTTTTTTTCCACCTAATGACCCTGCACTGTCAAGGTCTCCGTTTCGCCTTTAGTTTCAGCAGGGGCCTTGCCACCAACTGCTTTGTTGGAGTAATCTCGCTCTCCAAAAATGGTGCTTCCAATCCTGACGTTTGTGGATCCAACTTCTATCTACAAAGAGACAGAAGGGAGGAGTTCAGGGCCAGGCTGCCACCCACACCTGCCAACACGGTCCGTACCAACCTCGACGCTCCCCGTGTCACAGAAGGACAGTTCCCCACGTACCCGCCACCCGCAGCTACAGCTAGGGTCCGTTTTCATCCCCAGAACTCTATCCCAGCACCAGGAGCGCACGACTTACCGCGTGCTGGAAGTCTGTGGACATGCCCATGCTCAGCTCCACCTTCTCAATGGGGAGATTCAGCTTTTCACACACTTCCTGCCGCAAAGATAACAGCATCTAGAAGGGAGGAGGAAAGAAGAGAGGATCGCACATCTGACAGCCACGCCAGCTCAGTTTCAGGGTTTCACAGATCATGATTTCTGCCTTTCTTTGAAGTCTCCTTCCCACAGAATGTGCAATTCCCACTCTTCCTACTGAAGCTTGCTCTGCAGCGCTGTAATAACGCCTGGAGATTTCCCATTACAGGCTACGTTACTGACAACACGCGTACTTACAAGTCTACGCATCTCCTGAAGACATCCAATTATGCCACCAGCATGACAGACGAGGAACGCAGACCTAGTTCCTCTGCCTGATGCTGCCCTGTGCAGACAGTGCGCAAAGGAAGGCTGAAACCTCATCTGAAAGCTGGCCCAGAGGATCCCGGACAGCAGTTGCTGCACAAGGTGCCCCTGCTGATGTCCTGGCTACAGCTTCAGAGAAGGGACGGGACCAAATACACCTGGGCACTGGCTGCTGCAGAAATGAGCCTAACACCTGCACTGATACTGACACTTCAGAGACCTGTGCTACTCTGAACAAGGTCTTTCTATTGACAATCTACAGTCAGACTTACAGCTTGACTGTGTGCTGGTTTGGCTGGGACAGACAACAGACTGTAACGGGAAGCCAGCCAACAGTTCACGTTTCTCCTAGAAAATCTTACCTGGAAGTCAGGGTTTGGCCCCTTGCTAAGGTCATGCCCGATGCTGCCGATCGTCATCAGCCCCACAAATTCCAGGCTCGGACACTTGTTGATGACATGCTCCACAGCAGCCGTGGTGTCTCCAGGAGGAAGGCCATGCTTACCTGGCAAGAAGTGGGGAGATTTGTGCCAAGCTCTGCCAGAGACCTCCCCTCCCCACAGCCAGGCAGAAGCCAACAGATGAGGAAGTTTCTTCTTAGCTTAGAGAAACTCTTTAAAAGCACAAACCTGAAAACCACGCCATTCAGGTTGTTTCATTCAAGTCAGCAGGACAAACCTGCATAACATCAGAAAAAAACACTTACTGTCTTCTCCACTCGTGTTAACTTGCACCATGACCTTCAGCTTCTGAGATGACCCTTTTTTCTGCCACGAGCTGTTGACTCTGTCTGCCAGTTTCACAGAATCCACCGTTTCCAACATGAACAGGTTCGGGACAGCTGGGGAGAAAACACAGGCTGAGGGCAGCTCTGCCGGCACAGAAATTTTTGTACCTACAGCTCGGCTCGCTCACAGAGACAGGCACTGGTGAGTTCATGTACACAAGGTTGTTATTATTTGAATGTTGGAAGACTATTGCCCACAGGGTCACTGCACATAAAATTAAATAGGGTTTACCGATCAACTTGTTGACGTTACTTTTCTGCAGATGGCCAATAAAATGCCACTTAATCTCCGGACAAGAGGACAGAATCTGAAAGCAGAGAGGAACAGTCACGCTTGAATGACAATTCCCTCTTACCCCGCACAGTATTTAAGTCTTGGTTTGCCCACAAACAAAATACCAGACGTCCAATCTTCTTTTTTTGTTTACCCTGAAAGACACAGCTCGGGCAGTGCTCGTGGTGTGTACTGAGATTGCTTCACAGTCTGGAGAGGAACAGGGCTGTGGCTGCAGAGCATTACTCAGTGAATAAGGCAGGCAAAGCTCTTTTGTAACTGAACAGTCACAAAATGAGATTTTACCCAAACTGAGTGTTACCATTTTTTTTAAATGAGGACTGTGCATCTCCCACAGCAGAAAGCACAAGAGGTAAAGCATTGTTCAGACAAATACTTTATGACTAAGGCCCACGTGTTCACAGAATCCTCTGGAGCCAGCAAGGCAACGAGGGGGACGGGGGCAGAGGCAATGAGCTAAGAATAACTCCACCATTTATCCGAAATGACAAGGATCAAACAGCCTTCACCACCAAATCCCTAATGAAAAACAGGTCTTTTGCCGAACAGCTCTCAGGACACAGCCATACAGGGAGGGAGAATATATAAGGAACTGCATACTTACTCTGGAGTCTGACGCCTTTTCTAGCAACTCTTGAACCTAAGAGAATTGAAGACAATCTCTTGTTAAAACCATGCCAAACGTGCCAGCACCATAAGAACAGTCTCTCCGAACCTGGGACCAACATGTGCCCCAAATACAGGCCCAGGAGCATGAAGCTATAACCAAGCCCAGCTCCCCATGCACTGGGCTGCCCAGCACCTGCCTTCGGCGCAGGGGCCCACTCGCAGCCCCGTGGGGCCCAGCCAACTCACATAGTTCTCCCCAAAGCTGCGCTGCCCGTGGCTGTAGGCGTCGATCACCATCTCTGCCGGCTTCGTCTTGCTGACGGCCACCAGCCGCGGCTGCACGGCTGGGAGCCCCTGCAGAAATACTGAGGGTGAGGGGGACACCCGGGGGAGGCTCCAACCTGCCCCACGCTCTCCCCAGCGTCCTGTAGCGTCCAGCCTCGCCCCCCTGCCCCACCGCAGGTCACCCCACAGCCTGGGGCTGCCATGGGAGGGGGTGAGGGAGGCCTCCACGGTCATGGGGGGCCCGTCCCTATGGGGGGGGGTGGCTCTAGTGGGGGAGGCCTATCTCTAAGGACAATGACAGGATCCTGGATTCTTTGCTGGGGGAAACGGGCACCCACCTCCACGGTGGGCCCGTCTCTGTGGTGATGAGGGGGCTGTCTCCATGGTGACGGAGGACTTGCCCTCACGATGCGGGGCCCGTCTCTATGGTGACGGAGGACCTGCCGCCATGGCGAGCGGGCCTACCCCGACGGGGTAAGGGCTCCCTCCCTCCCGCCGCGACCCCGGCCCCTCCGCCGCGACCCCGGCACCGCCGCGCCTCACCTGCGGCCTCCTCGCCGCCGCCTGCTGCACCTGCTCGGTGACGGCCCGCAGCGCCGGGCCAAGCCCGTCCCCGGCGGCCATGCCGGCTCTCCACATCCCCGGCCGGCCCCGCCGCCCTCACTTCCGCCACACACACACAGGCGTGCGCGCGCGTCACTCCTCCCCGCCGGCCAATGGGAACACTCCGCCGCGCACCGCCGACCAATGGCAGAGGGGGGGCGGGGAACAGGGGGCGGTGGCGCCATGATGGGAAGGTCGGCGGGCGCCATGGCGGCGGCGCGGAGGGCAGAGCGCAGGCCCGGCCGCCGGGCTCGGGGCCGCCCCCGCTCGCTTGGGGCCGGCCGCCGGCCTCCGCGAGCTCCTGAGGGGAAAGGCTGGACTGCGGGGCCTGGCTGGGGCTGCCTGTCTCTGGTGGGCTGCGAGGACGGCATCTCCAGAAACCCTGGGCCCTCACGACTGGAGAGAAAACCCAGCAGCCTCGGCGGTTCAACGGGCGAGGACAAGAAAAGCCACACCCCACCCTCAAAAAAATTCACATTTTTCCCACCCCTGTGAAGAGCAGTCTCGCTAGGGTGTACATTTCAGAAAGAAACCTTCATAAAAAGAAAGGCAGGCGACAGCACTTTCTCGGCAGGCCCCACTGGAGCCATGAAGGCCAGGTGGCCACACCAGGAAGGACCCCACCACGCACCCACCACAGCCAGGGAGGCCCCGGTGCTGCGGACAATGCCAGCCTTTATCGAGGCGAGTGGGATGGAAAGAATGGGAGACCGCCAGCTGGAACCCATTAGCTAAAATATTTGCCTTAACACGCAGAACTTAACTCTCCCTCCCCGTATTCTGAGCAACGGCAGTATTTACACAGCTGTTTAGAAATACCCAGAAGGTTCCTGCCCTTTGTCTTGCAAAACATGACAATGATTTTCTGCAAACTGTACCAAATCCTAGATACTTGCCACTGAACTCTCCGTTCATGTATTTTTCACCAATTTGAGCCAAAAGATGCTTGTGGCAGCCGACACAGACACCTCTGCCCCTCTTCTTCAGCCGGAGCTCTGCTTTTCTATCTCCTGCCCACTGGAAAGGCAGAGCTGGCAGCGCGCAACAGGATAGGCGCGTTCCTGCCAGCACAGCACCCACCTGCAGCACCCCGCAGCTCCACACACTCCCCGTGGAGCAGCAGCAGCCTTGGTGTCACCCCGGTAAACCTTCCCCTGCAAATATACCTACACCTTGTGTTAAAGGTTATCCATTAAAAAAAAAAAAAAAGACCGATATTAAAATTGAAGGCCATTTTATTGTCATAGCAAATACCAAAATAAAAAGGCTTTTAATTCAATACATAAGATCATCAAAGACCGTACTGGTAAAGCATTACCGTGCTCCCGCCAGCAATTCTCAGGTATCAGCAGTGCCACAAACCTGTACTTTGTTTGTTATACAGAATGGTTTTAAAAATTCAGATCTTCATTTCAAGATTTCAGATTATGGAAATTAGAACAAAATGCCAGTTAAAGAGATACATGGAATAAAGATTTACATGTAGTGACAGATCTACTCTGGAAAATTAAGGAAATTATACATAGAATGAAGAAACCTGAATGAAAAAGCAACAGTGGGTTTTGGCTTGTGAAGACTGGTAAGATTTCAACTTTGTTTTTGCCTTTTTACTGTTATTACAATTTAAATTACAGGAATACTTGAGCAGTAATGTTTTCAATTAAAAAAAAAATCGTTAAGACCTATTTATTCCAAACTACTGTCTTACTGTGAAGTCATACAAAGACATACTTGATAATACCTTTTTGGCTTATTTGGGTCTCTTCATTAGTGAAAAATACTTGCGTAAAAAGTAGGTTTTAGTTACTAGTGGAAACCTCTAACATCAATGTAGAACAATCACACAAATGAGATCATCCTCAAAGGTTTAGATACTATTACCTCATTCCTAAGTTTCTGCTACTCCCTGTTCATAATCTTCCTGCAGAGACCCATTTATAAAAGTCAGTAATATTACAGCCTGCCTATTGATGCAATTTTTTGACGGCTGTGTTGTCTAATGTAGTGCATAGGTCTGGAGATGGAACTTCCCTTAGCTCCTATTTTCCAACAAATACAAAGACGTCACATAGGAGATGGGACTTTTCTCCAGTAGAAACTGACATTTAGCTTTTATTTTGCATTTTCATTATGAATAGTCACTCTGCTAACAGGAAAAAGAAAACTGAAGTAAAAATACTGGAACCAGCAGCTGAAATTCATCAGATTTCTATCTTAGTGTGACTGCCTTATTAAAAAGACTAATGTGTATTTAAAACACTGAAGAGTGAGACCAAGTGTAGTCGGTAGCAAGCGTTTAGGGCACAAGATTGTAAATGCAATAGGCTGGTCTCTGACAACTAAGTTAGCACTTACACTGGCATCATCTCATATTAGTGTGTTGGCCGCAAATTATAACAGCAATTAATAAACAGGCTCTTCTGCCAAGTGGCAGATGGATTAGGGAGAGGAAAAAAAATGTTCTCTCTAGGCCTGAACTTTTGTCTTTAACACCCCCTCAAGTTTTGCATGACTGTAAAACAAAACCCTATTGCCTCTTTGCATCTGGTATGTGAAGTTTTCTGAAATGAAAGGTACATCATATAGCATCGTTCTGAGCAAAAAAGGAAAATTTATCTTTGGACAGTCCAGAGATTCTTTTCTTTGCCCTGTGACTTTTCAGTATGATGTTTTATGTCCTTTGCTACTAGGAAAGCTTCCTTTCGCGAGGTCTATTCAGAAAAAAAAGCCAACCGAACCCAACAGTAAGTCGGTTCCGTTCATTTCAGTATACCTGAATGTCCTCTTTCTAATAAGACACTGTAAACACTGAAATCCAGTTGGTCTTGCAGAGGCAGGTAACGTACTGTAATGACCATGGGACTAGTCATTCAAGCAGTTACTCACCAGCAAGGCCTTTTGCGAAGTCAGGGTCCCTGAGACAAAGATTCTTTTCTCCCTAGTTTTTCTAACTATGATGACTGTGACAAGTACCACGCTTGCAGTCTGGTTTCACTGAAAATCAAGTCCAATTATCCACTGGCAGGACAGTGCCTCCATCAGCCCACCCACAGCCCTCGCCTAGCAGCTAAACTGCTGGGAAAGGCCTCAAAACACAGACTCCCCTCCGCCCTCCCCAAATATGACAAATGGAAATCAAAGCAGTGTTAAAATGCAGAAAATGAAGAGTTTGGGCCACTACCTGCGTGACACCTGGTCTAAGGCTTAGATCCCCCCCCATGGTAACTAGGCAACCTGCAGGATTTCAGCTGAACTTCTGTACCTCACTGTGCACGTGGTCTCAGCTGCCCTACCAAGGCAAAACACATCGGCTCAGACCTCAGTCGAAGGTAGTTTCGTGCATTTGCTGCAGTCCACGCTCAGGATGGGCCCAAAGCCTGCGCACAGGCTGTTAAACCGTCCCAGCACCCCACACAATGAGCAGCAACCTGCCGTTTGGACAAGGTCCGGGCCTTCAAGCAGACACATGTAGTGCACAAAAAGTCTAGCACCTTTTTTAAAAGGGGTTTGAAATAAAGTACTTGAAATTTCCAACAAGAAAAAACACCCACAAATCAAGCCGTAGCAGCAATTCCCCTCCCTCCAAAACCTCAAAATTTCTTTTCTTCCAACTGCTACAAACCACCTCAATCCAAAATTACGTACCCATCTAAGCTGGCTGCCAAACAGATAGTCTAGCTAGCCTCTCCAGAATAATTTGGTCTGCATGTCCATGAGCGGGGAGAGGTGCATCTAGAGGACATACTTGGAGATGGCTGCTTAGAAGTTACCAGAAAAAACACCCCATAAATACCAAAGTCTTTGTGTCTCATTGTCATACAAAAGATTGAAAGGATTAAGTCTGATTCATCTTTTTCAGTACAGGAAAGGGGGAAAACAAAAAGGAACTTCCCAGTTCATACTTCTTCTGATATAAAACGAATAGAAATCTTTCTTTTCAGTTGACGTTATGAAGTAGTTTTGTGTCCTCGCTGGCTCCTGCCCCATCCTCTTCTTGGATTCCTTCTGCCAGTCCCTCTGCAAATTTGGTCTGGCTTCCTGCATAGTCCATGAACATGTTGGGAATATCTTTGCCAAAATATATCTTGCTGTTTGCTGCGATAGCCTTGTATTTCATCAGCTGCAAGTACTCAGGAGTTAATTTCAGCTGCACAAAAGGAAAACCGATCACCAACAGCTCTGATTCAGTCAAAAGCAAATTTCTGTCATGAGCATACGAGGCATCTCCTTTTCCACAAGACTAGCAGGCATGCTCATCCTCTCTTCAGCTGAAAAGATGGAGCGCCCAGGAGAAGGCTCTCTTTCAGTATGTCTAAGTGAAGCTCTAAATCCCAGTGACTAAATGGCAAAATGAGAAAGTGATGGAAGCAGCTGGGGAAATGTTCAATCCAAACGTACCAGAGATGGAGATGCTCGAAAGCACATAACTCACTGAAAGCCCTCGCAATGCAAGCTACTGGAAAGAAAAATACAACTGGCTTTTTTCCAGAGAGCAGATTGACGAGTCTGTTTCGGAGAGCAGAGCTCATTCGTTCAGAATAATGACATTATAAAAGGGAGGATAGAATAACTGGGACAGAACTTGTGCACAAACATCCCAGACCTCTGTCCATTCTCACTGACCCTTACAAAACAGAAAGCCTTCCTGCTGGGATGTCCTGGGAACATGCTGTAGGCAATAACAAGCCTGGCAGTTCTATCCATATAATTTCTCCATTTCTAGGGGGTTTTGCGTTTGGTTTCTTTTTTCCCTTTTGCAGGACCAAGGCTTTGCCAGGCTAATTATGATTGGTTTGGTGTATAAGATGAGTTCTTTACCTGAACACTTGTTTACTCTAAGCCTGCCTGTCACTCTAGAGATCTCCCTGCTTTGACTGCTCGCCAGCTTGCAGACTGGAATGAATCAACATTTCTGATTACAACAGCGTGAAAGGGCAACACTGAAACTGATATTCTAGCTACAGAGGGAGCCACGGCCCCATTAGCAGAGCTGTCTCCAGAGATGGCCAGATATTTCACATATCCTGACATAAATTCATTTGTCCAGAGAAGAAAATGAATTTGCAAATAAGGATCTAATTGTTTCAGTCTCAATGAAAAGTTTTCTGAGAGAAGATAGCTTTTTTTTTTCTTTTTGACTTCATGAGACACAACAAACGAACAATAATCACAGCTGTCTCTTTTGCTGAGTGTTTCTATACAGCCTAATGTAAGGAGCCCTGCTTCAAGGCACGGCGTAAGGAAATAACAATACCTTGTTAGCCTCGGCTACTTTCATAGCAGTGTAGCATTCGGCATCAGCTCTTGCCTTCTCTCTTGCAAGAAATGCAGCATCTGGAAGAAAACACATGCTATCATATTCAGATTTCCAGCCATGTAAGCACCATTTGCAGCTGGAAACTTTTTAAAGTGGCCAGTACCAAATCTAAACTGTATGGGATAAAACAAGGGGAAGAGGGAACAACATGGGAAACCCAGAAATGGGATCTCAATTTACATCTAAAATGCTGCAGGATGATAGCATTAAGTAAATTGCATCTGCAACTGAAGACCTCAAAGCATTTTACAAACATAAGGTTTTTAT